>NC_073693.1:311598636-311675117 GCF_029784155.1 Uranotaenia lowii
TTTGAAGAGTCTGTTTTATGGCGATTCCAAGTCCTACGATGATGGATAACGACTTAAATTGGATTTATGTAAATTATTTTTTTTACATTTAACCAATTATGTTGCTCATTAAACTTGTTAAAATTTTCCACCAGAAAGTGGTGTTGTTTTAAATGATGCACTCTGGCTAATTTCGCATGACGCTAATTGTAGGTCAGGAATCTTCAGGCCACCAATTACATCAACTTAAAACGCTGCTGTGAAGTAATATCGTTAACGTTTAGTTGTTTTTTTCGATGGCCCACCAACCCCAAAGTGAACTCATGTACAAAAAAAACGAACCCGGTAACCGGTTCGTGATCGAAAAGTAAACCAGTTATTTCACGGTTACGAAATAACTGGCATCCCCACAAAAAAAACAGGGAGTGATTATTATCTCCCGCGAGCCCAAGTCAAGTGTGTTTTTGGGTACCAGGAAAGCAAAAATGCCAACAACGAACACGGCTCGCAAAAAGTAGGAAAAGTAGGTTCACGTACATCGTCGTCGCCAGGTTTTATTTATGGGGTCTGCACTCATATGAGCCTAGTAAATGGCTGTGTCTGACAACAAGTCAGTGAAAGTGATCACCTTTCCGGTTGACCCGGGGAACAAGTAGGAGTAGCAAGGTATGCACTACACAGACACGCTGAGATGAGAACCCAGGCAGGAGATCTTGAGAAACATGGGGAACCTGAACCTGCAATGCAACACGGGGCTGGAGCTGGAACTACCAATGCAATCGACATCGACGCCGCGCGTTTCAACCTTTGCTTCGGTATGTTGCCGTGGGATAGGTCTTTATCGTTCATTTATTTCTCCTTTCCCTCTTTCTAGGTTCCGAATCGATGGCGTAATACCTGGCGCGCGCGTTTATTTTACGACGCGAAATAAGCCGTATTATAGAAGGGAGCCCCAAAATTCCGCACTTCCACGTCACGCAGTTTGAGTAATTTTGAGTTGCAGGATCACGTCACGCCAGACATACCCGGTGGAGTTCGATGGAAACGACCGGTTTCTTGGGCCTGGAGCATCTAGAAAAACCTCTGATTGGGTTAATCAAATTTTGGTTCACCGATATGTAACGGTAATTTTTTTAATGAGACTGCAAAATCGTGCATAAATAAATGCAACTATTGGTGCTATTTGTTTAGTAAAGGTCATGGAGCGAGAAAGTGTGTCGAATCAATATTAATATTGGTAAATGATGAATTGTCTTCCAATTACTGTACTCTGAAAAATTTTGTTGATAACTTGCTGAGTTGACTGTGTTGCGATAATAATTTTAATTTATTTTTTTTCGTTAAATAATTAGAATGACCTAAACCATTAACACATATTTTGAAAAAAAACCATAAATTTTAAAACATCAAGAACACAATTTGTGCATCAGACTATCAGAAGGATAAACTGGGGATTAAAATAACTTCTTTTTTGTGGTAGGTTTTGTGTGATTGTTCAACAATACCTCGGAAAATCGCTACAAAGAATAAATTCAGACTAAAATGAATAAAAATAAGAGATTCCTTAGTTTGAACTTAACTAAAAAAAAACAATTAGTATTCAAATGTTCTTCATCCAGATTAATCTTAAAACACAACGATAATTCCTGGCGTTGGAATGCATTTTTCTCGTTAAATCTGTTGCACAAATTCAATGTCAGATACGAAACAAGTCAACAATTTCAGTGATTGGGTTTGGAGTGGAGTTGAGTTTGTATTGATTATTTTTCGGTTAAACTAAGCGCTCCAATAAATTCTTGTTTCTTATCAAACCATTTTGTAAATGTCATCAAATAAACAGAGCTGTTTAGTGAAGGGAAAAATAATGGATTCGTAGCATAAATTTATTTTCAACAAAACAGCAATACCTTTCTTCATTAAGCTGGAACAAATTTAAAAAATAATTCAAAAGAACAATAATTTGCCAAGTAACAGTTTTGCCTCTATTATGGTCAGCAAAATTTCGTTAGATCTTTAGCATAAATCCTCTTAAAAAGCAAAAGCCCATTCTATACAACACCAAAACTCTTATAAAACTAAAATCTGGTTGTTTGGCCCTGTTCTACAAAGAAAATATTATGTAAAATTACGCAAATGTCCTGTAACAAAAAGGAGCAGGACATTTGCCGTAATTTAACAGGTCGAAAACATGATTACGTGACATTCAATTTTTAGTGTGCAACTTTTTTACAGAACATTTGCTGCAATAATAAATGAATCTTTAAAAACTTTTAAGGAAAACAATTGAAAATTACAGGTTTTGTTACAGGGGATTTATTTTAAAGGTTGCAGTTTTCAGTGACACGTAATAGTCAAAACAAAATTTCTGTGTAGGAACGTCATTAATCTATATATATAAAAATGAATTTCTGTCTGTCTGTCTGTCTGTCTGTCTGTCTGTCTGTCTGTCTGTCTGTCTGTTCCCTATAGACTCGAAAACTACTGAACCGATTTGCGTGAAACTTGGCAGGTGGGGGTATTGGAGGCCGGGGAAGGTTCCTATTATGGTTTGAGACCCCTCCCTCTCTCATGAAGGGAGGAGGGGCCTCCCAAACAAAAGACAATTTTTTGCATAACTCGAGAACCAATCAAGCAAATGGTATCAAATTTGGCATGGAGTGGTATTTGAGTACGAAGAGTATTCCTATGAATATTAGGTACCCCTCCCTCCTCTCAGTAGGGTGATAGGAAGAGGGGAGGGGGGCTACCTTACAATTTTTCATATAACTCGAAAACTAATCAAGATATTGGAACCAAATTTGGCACGGGAAGGTATTGAGATACGAAAACTATTTCAATGATTATTTGAGACCCTTCCCTCTTTCCAGTTGAAAGGGGGAGGGGCCTCTTTCATATTTTTTATATAGTTCAAAAACTAATAAAGCAAATGGAACCAAATTTGGCATGGGAGGGTATTTGGATACGAAAAATATTTCTATGATTATTTGAGACCCCTCCCTCTTTCCAGTAGGGATATATAAAGGAGGGATGGGCCTCTTTTATAGTTTTCAACATAACTAAGAAAGTAATTAAGCAAATGGAACCAAACTTGGCATGAGCGGGTATTTGGGAACGTGACATGTTCTAATGATTGTTTGAGACCCCTTCCTTCTTACAGCGGGGAGGAAGGAAAGAGGGAGGGGAGTTTCATACAATTTTACTGCATAACTCAAGAACTACAACAGCAAATGGAACCAAATTTGGCATGGAACGATATTTGGGTACGAGTAATGCTTCTATGAATATTTGGTATCCCTCACTCTTTCGAAAAGGTGGATGAAAAGGTGGAGGCGAGGTCTCCCTAACAATTTTCAGTATAACTGGAGAGCTGATCAAGCAAATCGAACCATATACATGTGAGTGTATTTGGATACGAGAATAATAATTCTATTATAAATTGAAGCCGTACCTTTTAAGCGGTAAGATATAAAGGAAGAAGGGGGGGGTTTCCATTTTTTTTTTTGCATAACTCGAGAATTAATCGAGCAAATGAAACCAAATTTCATCATAATCATCAAAAAGTATTTGAGTACGAAAAATACTTTTATGAATATTAAGTTATCACCCCTCTATTGAAAGGAGAGAACGGAAAGGGGGATGGTACTTCCTTTCAAGTTTATACAAAACTCAAAAATTTAATGGAATATAGGAAGGGAAGAGGGAAGCTTACATTTCACTTTTTTTTTACAAAATCCGAGAAATGGACAATACTTAACATGGAAAATCATTTTGGTATGACTCTATGATTTGTTAGCATATGTTCTTAATTTATGCTTACGAAGCCAACAAATGGAAACAAATATGGCATGAAAAGGTACTTGGACTCTTATGTGTAGAGAGGGAAAGAAAGAAAGGGGCTCCATACAATTTTTGTTGTAAAGCTTAAATACTTATCAACCAATGGAACTATATTTGATATAAGAGGATTTTTGGGAACGAAAAAAATTTTTATTAAAGATTACAATCTCCAGGGGGTGAAGAAAAGAACAGGGGGGGGGGGGGGCTCTCTAATCAGTTTTTTAGCATAAATCCAGAACATATCAAGCAAAAACAACCATACTTTATAAGTCAGATTATTTGCGAACGATTAATTTGGGACCCTTCTTTTTTAGGGCGAAACTTAAGGAAACAGATGAAAATTATCAGATCTTTAAAACAAATTTATAAATCAAGATTCAGAATATAAGTTATGGTTTGTGTTGCAATTTGAGACTCCAGCTGAAGTTCTCATTTTATAGTGGTTGCTTATTAATTTCGTCATAATTTGATTGAAAATAATACCAAAAACAATAATAATTTGAATGATTTCTGAAAATATCATTTGATTCTGAAAGGTGTAGCAAAGCACACCGGGTCAGCTAGTCTTCGATAAAATTACTACGCTGTGAAGTTTTTGTCACCAAAGCTTTTATAAAGCTTTGATAAAACATGCAATTTTTGTTTTTTTTCCAATCGGAGAGTTCACCGAGTTTTTTATATTTTCCAGCAACCATGATGGTTGACATGGTAGTAGAAAGGAAGCGGGGGGGGGGGGTGTTTGGGAGTTAATCCCCCTCCCCCAAACGCTTAGCAAAATATTTTTCGCTTAACTTAAAATGTTAAGTTCTTTATCATGATGGACAGCTAAAGTTAGTCAATAAGATCAATCTTGATTCTGAACTTAGTCCAAAACCTCGAAATCTCATCCCAGGTCCCAAATACAATAACAGTTTTTCAAAATATATATATCTATATATATAAAAATGAATTTCTGTCTGTCTGTCTGTCTGTCTGTCTGTCTGTCTGTCTGTCTGTTCCCTATAGACTCGAAAACTGCTGAACCGATTTGCGTGAAACTTGGCAGGTGGGGGTATTGGAGGCAGGGGAAGGTTCCTATTATGGTCTGAGACCCCTCCCTCTCTCATGAAGGGGTGGAGGGGCCTTCCAAATAAAAGACAATTTTTTGCATAACTCAAAAACCAATCAAGCAAATGGTATCAAATTTGGCATGGGGTGGTATTTGTGAACGAGGAATATTTCTATGAATATTAGGTACCCCTCCCTCCTCTCAGTGGGGTGATAGGAAGGGGGGAGGGGGGTTATCTTTCAATTTTTCATATAACTCGAAAACTAATCAAGATATTGGAACCAAATTTGGCATGGGAAGGTATTTGGATACGAAAAATATTTCAATGATCATTTGAGACCCCTCCCTCTTTTCACTAAAAGAGGGAGGGGACCTCTTTCATATTTTTTTACATTACTCAAAAACTAATGAAGCAAATGGAACCAAATTTGCCATGGAAGGTTATTTGGATACGAAAAATATTTCTATGATTATATGAGCCATTCCCATTTTCCATTAGAGAGATATAAAGGGGGGAGGGGGCCTCTTTTATAATTTTTTACATAACTCAAAAACTAATCAAGCAAATGGAACCAAATTTGGCAAGGGTGGGCATTTGGGAACCTGAAATGTTCTAATGATTGTTTGAGACCCCTTCCTTCTTTCAGCGGGGAGAAAGGAAAGAGGGAGGGGAGTTTCATACAATTTTTACTGCATAACTCAAGAACTGCAACAGCAAATGGAACCAAATTTTGCATGGAACAATATTTGGGTACGAGAAATGCTTCTATTAATATTTGGTGTCCCTCACTCCTTCAAAGAGGTTTTTTATTATAAATTGAAGCCTCACCTTTTTCAGCAGAAAGACCCCTTTGGTGAAGGGGGGCTTCCATATTTATGTTTTTGCATTACTCGAGAATTAATCGAGCAAATGAAAACAAATTTGGGATCAAAAAGTATTTGAGTACGAAAAATACTTTTCTTACCCCTCCATTCAATGAGGAGAACGGAACGGGGGATGGTACTTCCTTTCAAGTTTATGCATGACTCAAGAATTTACTACGCAAATAAAACCAAATTTGGCACGAGATGGTATTTCAATACGAGATATTTTCCTATGTAAAACAATTCCTTTCTTGCAGTAGGATGATAGAATTGGAAATATAGGAAGGGATGAGGAAAGCATACATTTAACTTTTTTTTTACAGAATCCGAGAACATGGAAAATCGTTTTGGTATTATTTTATGATAATCTGACACACCGTACTCTTTTCAGAGAGAAGGTACATAGGAGGAGGGATGTGAGCCCAATAAAACTTTTTTAGCATAAGTTCTCAATTTATGCTAACGAAGCCAACAAATGGAAAAAATATGGCATGGAAAGGTACTTGGTTACGAGATATGTTTCTACGATTGTTATAAACCCTTACGCTTTAGAGTGTAGAGAAAGGAAGAAAGAAGGAGGCTCCATATAAATTTGGTTGTAAAGCTTAAAAACTTATCAACCAATGGAACTATATTTGATACAGGGGGTGAAGGTAAGGACAGGTGGGGGGGCTCTCTTATCAGTTTTTTAGCTTAAATACAGAACATATCAAGCAAAAACAAACATTTTTTATAAGTTAGATTGTTTGCGTACGATTAATTTGAGACCCTCCAGACAGATTAGTTTAAGTTATCTTTGTACTGCAATTCGAAACTCCAGCTGCAGCTCTCATTTTATAGCGGTTGCTTATGAATTATGTTATAATTTGATTTAAAAAAATGCCAATATTCAATACAAATTTGAATAATTTCTGAAAATACCATTTGATTTTGAAAGGTGTAGCAAAGCACACCGGGTCAGCTAGTATATATATATATACTAGCTGACCCGGTGTGCTTTGCTACACCTTTCAAAATCAAATGGTATTTTCAGAAATTATTCAAATTTGTATTGAATATTGGCATTTTTTTAAATCAAATTATAACATAATTCATAAGCAACCGCTATAAAATGAGAGCTGCAGCTGGAGTTTCGAATTGCAGTACAAAGATAACTTAAACTAATCTGTCTGGAGGGTCTCAAATTAATCGTACGCAAACAATCTAACTTATAAAAAATGTTTGTTTTTGCTTGATATGTTCTGTATTTAAGCTAAAAAACTGATAAGAGAGCCCCCCCACCTGTCCTTACCTTCACCCCCTGTATCAAATATAGTTCCATTGGTTGATAAGTTTTTAAGCTTTACAACCAAATTTATATGGAGCCTCCTTCTTTCTTCCTTTCTCTACACTCTAAAGCGTAAGGGTTTATAACAATCGTAGAAACATATCTCGTAACCAAGTACCTTTCCATGCCATATTTTTTCCATTTGTTGGCTTCGTTAGCATAAATTGAGAACTTATGCTAAAAAAGTTTTATTGGGCTCACATCCCTCCTCCTATGTACCTTCTCTCTGAAAAGAGTACGGTGTGTCAGATTATCATAAAATAATACCAAAACGATTTTCCATGTTCTCGGATTCTGTAAAAAAAAAGTTAAATGTATGCTTTCCTCATCCCTTCCTATATTTCCAATTCTATCATCCTACTGCAAGAAAGGAATTGTTTTACATAGGAAAATATCTCGTATTGAAATACCATCTCGTGCCAAATTTGGTTTTATTTGCGTAGTAAATTCTTGAGTCATGCATAAACTTGAAAGGAAGTACCATCCCCCGTTCCGTTCTCCTCATTGAATGGAGGGGTAAGAAAAGTATTTTTCGTACTCAAATACTTTTTGATCCCAAATTTGTTTTCATTTGCTCGATTAATTCTCGAGTAATGCAAAAACATAAATATGGAAGCCCCCCTTCACCAAAGGGGTCTTTCTGCTGAAAAAGGTGAGGCTTCAATTTATAATAAAAAACCTCTTTGAAGGAGTGAGGGACACCAAATATTAATAGAAGCATTTCTCGTACCCAAATATTGTTCCATGCAAAATTTGGTTCCATTTGCTGTTGCAGTTCTTGAGTTATGCAGTAAAAATTGTATGAAACTCCCCTCCCTCTTTCCTTTCTCCCCGCTGAAAGAAGGAAGGGGTCTCAAACAATCATTAGAACATTTCAGGTTCCCAAATGCCCACCCTTGCCAAATTTGGTTCCATTTGCTTGATTAGTTTTTGAGTTATGTAAAAAATTATAAAAGAGGCCCCCTCCCCCCTTTATATCTCTCTAATGGAAAATGGGAATGGCTCATATAATCATAGAAATATTTTTCGTATCCAAATAACCTTCCATGGCAAATTTGGTTCCATTTGCTTCATTAGTTTTTTGAGTAATGTAAAAAAATATGAAAGAGGTCCCCTCCCTCTTTTAGTGAAAAGAGGGAGGGGTCTCAAATGATCATTGAAATATTTTTCGTATCCAAATACCTTCCCATGCCAAATTTGGTTCCAATATCTTGATTAGTTTTCGAGTTATATGAAAAATTGAAAGATAACCCCCTCCACCCCCCCTTCCTATCACCCCACTGAGAGGAGGGAGGGGTACCTAATATTCATAGAAATATTCCTCGTTCACAAATACCACCCCATGCCAAATTTGATACCATTTGCTTGATTGGTTTTTGAGTTATGCAAAAAATTGTCTTTTATTTGGAAGGGCCCCTCCACCCCTTCATGAGAGAGGGAGGGGGTCTCAGAAAGGAACCTTCCCCTGCTCCTCCAATACCCCCACCTGCCAAGTTTCACGCAAATCGGTTCAGCAGTTTTCGAGTCTATAGGGAACAGACAGACAGACAGACAGACAGACAGACAGACAGACAGACAGAAATTCATTTTTATATATATAGATATATATATATATATATATATATATTACTTGTTGATATTTATTTAATCGTGAATATTTTATTCCAAAAGCTAGACTCCAAAATCTTAACAGACTCCAAACATAGAAAATTTAAAAATATTTAAACAATTTTGAAAAAGTAAACAAGAACGAGTTTTTGGAATCCTGAAATATGATTCTAAATCGGCTAATTTGTTTCGATAAGAAATTATTTTTTCATGTGAATTTTTTTTTATTCTTTATTTTAATGGAAAAATGTCAAAATTTGCTTGAAAATTGGCTGGATTCTGGAAAAAAAAATTGATACAATTTACCCGGTTTATGCAAGGTTTTAACCAAAAATAGCCAGAAAAATTACCAATATTTGAATTTTCAGTTTTGATCATCATTGGGATAAAATCCTGATTTAAGTCTTGGTTTTGCATTTCAAACTAAAATAAGAATAATTTTTCATATTTCGGAATCTAGAAAAAAAACTTAAAATTCAACAATTTTTATGATTTGGACTTGAAATTTTATTCCTCCATTCAAAAAAAGTCAGATTAGTCCGGAATTGAATAATCTGAAACAATTTCGTACAAATTTACAGGTTCAATTACAATTACAATTGATTTTTTAAAACTTTATTCACAGAGGTTAATGCATGAAACAAACAATTATTGTTTTTAATCACTAGGTGAAATTCAGCTGGTTAAGAAAATAAGCTTGATTCTTTTTAGCAAAAACAAAAAAAAAAATTAAAAAAAAAACATCCAAAGTCGCTTATTTATTTGTTTATTTTTGTTGTTGTTTGTTAAAGCTTCATGAAAATAAATGTTATCTCCTAGGACTTTTATTTCGAAAGTTATGATTTCAAATATATTATTTTTAATGTAAAATAATTGAATGTAAATGTTATTAATTTAACAGGCCAAGCCTTATTTTGAAGAAAAACTGGCAACTAAATATGATCTATTATGAATTATTGGACACCCCGGAAATAAGATAAAGGGTCCAAATATAGGAAACTTTCGGCCATGATATCCCATTTTTAGACCAGACATCAATTTGCAATACTAATCAATCATTCATGGTGAAAATTTTCATAAGGGCATAATTAGCAACCTATTTTGAGCAATTCAAACATTTTTGTGTTGTTAGCTATAGGTAAATAAGCTCAAGTTAATGCCAAAAACCTTATAACTAATAATAGTTATAAGCATAAGCTGCTGAGAAATGTACTGACGAGGAAAAAGTTTGAGATATTCGTAACAGAAATTAAAGTTTTTATTTAAATCGTTAAAAAACTCTTATATTAGTATTTGAAATTTCTTATTCAAAACATAATATTTAATTTGTTTTTTATTGTTTTTTCGAGAAACCTAACTTTTTACTGACATTTTGGATAAAGGTTCAATAAAGGGCACAAATTCAGTACTAAAACAGGAACAGTAGTTTTAATGTAGGAAATTTTGATCACTCATATCTTTGTAAATCTATCAAAAACTGCAAATCAAGAATTAAAATTTTCATTGAAACTTGCAGATAAGACGATTAACTACAAAAGAATTTTCTTAAAACCATAAAACACCCGTCCATGTATGAGTAATACATGGGTTTATTTAAACCACCGCTTTAAGAGTCCAAAGTTGGGCATCTTACCCTAGTATCTTAAAATAAATGCGCCTCGTCAAATCTTAAGAATAAGAAAATTTCAAACAAAAATTTTTTATTAGGGGAAAAAATAAAATTTAATTTCGCGAAAAACCTTTTTCAAAAAATATAATTTTATATCATGACATATTAACATCTCAAAAATTATTAAACTGATTGAAGATAGGCCTGAAAAAATATGTTTTCATACCTACAGTACCGTTCATAATTGTATAGAAATTGGAAGCACGCGCACTGCCACTTCGACTTTGAACATCCATAACTTTTGACTCTGATGATATTTTCTGACCAAATTTTCTGCGTTAGATAGATCAACTATCACACTGTTATACCACAAAATTTGAGCTTTTTGGAGTTTTTGTGGCCTGAGATAAAGTAATTCTACGAAAATCGGACTTTTTGGACTTTTCTCATTCATACTGCAATATCTCAGGAACTAAACTACATTTTTTGTTAAAATTTTGCAGAGTGATTGTTGAAATATAAAGTAAGCATGAAATAGATTTACTGGTTGTTAAACATAAAATAGGAGTTTCCTATGAAAACAATCGTCCATAATTCTATAGAAATCGCATTTTCAGGTTCATGCCTGAAAAATTGTACCTCGTGTAACTTTTGTTTCCGTCGATAAAACTTTCCAAAAACTACAGACATGATAGCTTTACATTTCAACAATCACTCTGCAAAATTTCAACAAAAAATGTAGCGTAGTTTCTGAGATATTACAGTTTAAATGAGAAAAGTCAAAAAAAGTCCGATTTTCGCAGAATGACTGTATCTCAGGTCACACAAACTCCAAAAAGCTGAAATTTTGTGATATAATAGTGTGATAGTTGATCTATCTAACGCAGAAAATTTGATCAAAAATATCATCAGAGCCAAAAGTTATGGAAATTCAAAGTCGAAGTGACAGTGCGCGTGCTTCCAATTTCTATACAATTATGAACGGTACTGTACTTGACATTGTGAATCTATCAACGTGACGTCACTTTTTGCCCTTCGATATTGCAACCAACATGGCGTTAGTTAATTCGATGCTTAATAAATAGCTTGATTATGGACATAAAAATGGCTGTTTAGCTTTATAACGGTTTTATGAGAGCCATATCAATAGCTCAAATTTGACGTTCTTCTCGTATGCCAACTTATTACAAGCATAGGATGAGTTCCTCATTTCTGAGTTGCTATTAATGTTTACAGTAAATAAGGACAAACTTTGAAATTAAATAAATAAGAGATTGGTTGTGAATGTCCGGTGCAATGATACCGTGAGATGATGTCATTTTTTTTGTGTGACGCCATATTCAAATCCAAGATGGCGGCTTCCACTGAACATTAAAATGTTGTAAATGACTTAAAATCGCATGAAACCTCCCAAATACAAGTATTGGATGAAAGGGTTAAGTAAGAAAACTTTCAGACGCCATATTGAAATCAAAGATGGTGGCTTCCGCTGAATTCTAAAATGATGCAAATCATTGGAAATCACATGAAAACCCCACAATATTGGTGTTGAGTGAAATGGCTAAACTAGAAGAAATCGAATATCGCATTTTGACGCTGTCTTGAATTCAAGATGGCACCTTCCGCTGAACTTTAAAATGCTTTTTATCACTGAAAATCTAATGAAAGCCCCAAAATATGGGTATTGGGTGAAAGGGCTGAACTAGAAGAAGTTCAATTTATTTTTCTGACGCCATATTGAAACTCAAGATGGCGCTTTCCACGTCATGCTGTTAATAATTGAAAATCGCCTGAAAGCCCTACAATATTGGTATTGGCTAAACCAGAAGAACTCGAATCTCGCTATCTGACGCCATCTTAAAACCCAAAATGGCGGCTTCCACTTCACCTTAAAATTCTGTAAATAACTTAAAATCGGAATAAACCCCCACAATAAAAATAAACCCTCGGATGAAAAAGCTGAACCAGAAGAATGCAAATTTTGCCTTTCGACGCCATCTTGAAATTGAAGATGGTGGCTTCCGATTAACGTCAAAATGCTGTAAACGGCTAAACATTACATAAAACACCCACAATATGCAGAAGTCAAATTTCGCTATCTGACGCCATCCAAGATAGTGATTTCCGCCAATCTTTAAAATGCTGTTAATGGTCAAACATCCCATTGAAAATTCATGCGGTTATTAGTGATTTTCAAGTTAAAGAATTAAAATGTGTTGCGAATTCGCGCCGGCTGTATTCAATACGCGCCATACAGCCGAACAACCCGAGAACAGAGGAAGACCGAAAACACAAATAGGTACTAAAAAACTTTTTGGTTGGAAAGAAAAACCAAAATGGACTAGATGAAATTAAAAAAAAATTCAAAGTTGGTCTATATGGGCTTAATTATTCCTGAGAAGTGGTTTTATGCCTTTTTTCAATTCCTATGAAAATTGGCCGTTTTGAAAAATAATACTATTTTGAGCATTTCATGGATGGCGTGTTATATCGAGCACATAGGCCGTGATGAAACATGCCCATGAAAAGCATAATTTAGCGAGTCTTGTATGATTTTTATCATAAAATCGAAGTTTGGATCAGCTTCTATCGTTGTGGCATAAAATATTGTCTTATTCTTCGCTAGATGACACCTTATTTAAAGTGTCTAAAACATACATCAAAGTTAAGAAAAACCTAAATTGTAAAATTTTCAAAATTGGGGGGCGGTTTTAAGAAAAAAAAACCATATGTGCCATGGCAAAGCACCTCATTAAAAACAAATTGGTAGTATTTTACAAGCTTAAAATGTTATAGTTTCTTGAAAACACGAGTGGCGTGTATTAGAAATATAGGGCGTTATATGAACTTTCCCCATTATCATCATTTCCAAATACCGAAGAACAGATTTTTGAAGGACGAAATGAAAATGACAATTAAATTAACAAAAAATACAGAAATATGTGATTTTTCAAATCGGTTCGTTGAAAAATGAGATACAGCGAATCAAAGCAAAAGTTGAATGTTTTTTTTAAAGTAAGATTTTTTTTTCTACCGGAAGATCCGAGATAGCGGTCAACACTTACATTAAAACCAGTACATACATATTAAACCATCGATGGGATGGTGTATTCTTGATCATTCCAAAAATCAATAAAACTTTCAAATACAAAAAATCTGTCAGGAGTTATAATTTTTTAAGAAAACAAAAATTAGATAATTAAATGATTTATTTTTGGCTATTTTTCAGTCTTGGATTTCAAGCCAACAATTTTCTTTTTGAAATGTCCAAAAGAATCCCAAATAGAAAGTTGTATGCAAAAAGAAAGTCATTTGCTTGAAATCCAAGACCGAAAAAAGCAAAAAATTCAACATTACAAATAAAAATGTTTAGGCATTTTTTTCTACTGGAATCAATTCGATTTTATTTTTAAATATTGGTAAATCTTCACTATGAATTTGATATGAACAAAATAAATAAACAACTACAGGTAAAATTTGTTCAAAGCGGAAATTTTGCGAACAGCTTTGGAGGGTTAATTAATATGATATCCAATTAATAATGATTAAATAATTGAAGCTTGAAGCAAAGATAAAAAAAGTCTTAAAGGTTTTAATTTAACAAAATTTTTAGAATTGGTTCTCAGAAATAAAACACCAATACTTCTTATTGAAATCAGGAACAGAATTTTGAAACGACATTTATTATCTGAATTTTCGAACTATAGATGTGAATGTATTCTGAGGCTTTATTAAAGACTTTTTTTTTTAAACGAACACACACATATAGGATCACAGTGAAACTTCATGTTTCTTTGAAGAGATCTAAATTCTACTTAAGACTAAGCGTACATCTTTCGAGGATATAATGGCAAGCATTTTACTAATGCTAACACCATCAACCCACAGAAAGAGTACTGTGTTTGCCGTGACCAAGACTTGATCTCATGACCCCTGGCCTAGAAGACTTGAATGCTATCCTATAGACCACAGTCGGCGGCTTAGGAGTGTAAACTAAGAATCTTTTATTCTAATATGTTTATACAAAAATGAGTATTTCAAACAAACCAAAGTTTTAAATCTTTTATTCAAGTTCATATTTTGAGCATCTCATTAAAAAATTTGTATCTGATTTATGTTGTTTTCTGAGAATGATATTCAGTGTTAATAGTCAGTTTGGGATTCTAAATAATTCTCCCTTATTTGTGTTTTGTAATGCGATTGCCAAATTTATTTGAAAATTTTAAATTATATCCGTTTTCTTTATATTCTTATTCATGGCTTAAATTTGAATGTTGCATTTTTAACATAAATTTTAAGACTGATTTTCGAATTCGTTTCGATCCATTTTAAATGTTTATCTGGTAACTCCTTGGATTTATTTTTGAGGCATCAATTTGGAATAAAGTTTTCTAAAATTTTAAACAATAAATTTTTTCGCTTTATATTGAAGTAAACATAAATGTCTAAAATGTTTAGTTAATTTGGGAAACAAAAACTTTGTATTCGATTTGTTCCCGAAGTCAGGAAACAAAATTTAAATAGGTTTAAATAAAATAATGAAAATATAATTTGGAACGCATTTCATCACGGTTACAATTAATTTAAAACTTTAAAACCAGAACTTTGATATTAATTTAATTTGATTTCGAGTTTTTTGAATATATTTAAATTTGAAGACTAATAAGAGTTATAAAAAATTTTAAAATGTAAAGTGTACATCAATGAAAAAAAAAATAAACTGTTGACTTTACTATCTAAAGTTTAAAAAAAAATAAATAGACATAAAATTGGAAAATCATGTGGTTGGGCATGACATTTATCACGTGACGTTTAAAATTATCTTCTTATTTCATCTGTTTTTGTGGTCTTCCCTCAGGTTGTTCCCGGATTTTCAGTGCTTTCTCGCCGTTTGAAGCAATTAAAACTATATCCATTGAAAAGGGAATTTAATCTACATTCTAGTGAGGTGCAACAATTCACGCTGTGAGATTTCCCAAAAATATGAAAATTATAAACGTAAAATCATTCCTGAATTTCTAGAACTACAAGCACCGCGTCTAGCAAAACGTGTTTGTTTGCTCTCCGAGTAGGTACGGTGGGTGGTGATTCGGGCAGAGAGCGAAGCCGAGAGACGAAATAACGATGCGTGTCGTGCATTTCTTGGTCTGTCGGCTTCGCTCTCTGCCCGAATCACCACCCACCGTACCTACTCGGAGAGCAAACAAACACGTTTTGCTAGACGCGGTGCTTGTAGTTCTAGAAATTCAGGAATGATTTTACGTTTATAATTTTCATATTTTTGTGAAATCTTACAGCGTGAATTGTTGCACCTCACTAGAATGTAGATTAGATGTGCTTTCCAATGAATATACTTTTGATTGGTCCAAACAAAGTAAAAGCACTGCAAATCCGGGTACAACTAGACGGAGGACCACAAAAACAGATGAAATTTAAATTAATGAAAAAATCGCGCAAAGTAGCCAACTTTGAAAAATTCCAGTAAATTCAATTTTTGTTGCATCAAAAATCTAAAGACAGCCAAATGTTAGAATTTCAATAAAGTTTGTAGTCATATTTTTTAAAACACTCTACCATCGCTCAAACAGTATTTACTAGCAATCGAATGAAAAGTAGGTTTTTCAGACCACTTTTTTGAACTTTTTGTGACCATTTCATTAAAAAAAAATTTAAAAAATATTTCTTTGTTCCATGATGTAGACATTAACTTCAGCTTTCATATGCATAAGGCAAATATTTTTTTGGACGTGTAACATATGAACTACAGCAGTTTTCCTGAGGCATGTTTTTTCGGATTTTTTTTCTTACATGCTGAATAACGAGAAAACTAGAAGCTTTAGTTATATATAATGTTCTAAACATATTTTACTGACATTACAAGCTTTCTAGTGATATAAGTTTCATTGTAATCGGTTAGATATAAAGAGAGTTATGACGATTTTAGCTTGGAGTGTCAAAATGACACTCCTAGTGCTGATTAGGGTAATGAAATCTAATGCGGATGAAGGTTAAATAAAAACAATATTCTTGGTTTGATTGAAATATATTCTTTCTTAGTCAGTTCTGCTCAAGACATCTTAAAAAAAGTTCACCCAAAACTCAATAAACAGGTCCCGAAAGCATAATCAACCTAATTGGCTTTGGCAGCAACAAACATAACTAGAGCAACGTTTAAGTAAAAAGGACCGAATGAAACGTTTTCATCCCTGATGAATTTTCCCAAAAGGAAATAGATAGAATCAAAATCCTCCAGCCCCTTTCTGCCGGTGTCATTGTGTTTAAAGGTAAAGAGGACATAATCGGCCCCAATTACCCCGGGGGAATTTCCGGGGAAAACTTTCGGGTTCTAACCTGTTCGAGTTTGATTTGGGCTGCAAAAATATGAACCTACCTTCCTAGTCCCTTGGTGCAACTTATTAGATGTTTTTGTCAGAAAAGGTTACAACGGAAGCCAGTGAAGCCCGGAAACTGTGACATAACATATTCTCAAAGATCTGAACCAGAGGCTAACGAACCCTGGTTATAAAGTAGTTTGACGAAGGTATTTGGCCCACTGAATGAGGGTATTGATTCGTTTGGGTGCGGGGGTGATGAAATTGGCTGTCAACTTTAAAATTAAGATTCATTGATTGAAAATCGGTTTGAAATGAGAGATATTTTAACTTCTCACATCTTGTGAAGTCTTGTCAAGTCTTATCAAGTTATGCCAAGACAGGTCAGGTTTTGTCAAGTCTTATCAAGTCTCCAGGTCTTTTCAAATCTTGTCAACTATGATTTAACATGAATTATCAAGTTTTGTAAAGTCTTAACGAGTTTTGTCAAATATTGTCAAATCTTGTCAAGTCTTGTCAAGTCTTGACAAGTTTTGTCAAGTTTTGTCAAATCTTGTCAAGTCTTGTCAAGTCTTGTCAAGTCTTGTCAACTCTTGTCAAGTCTTGTCAAGTCTTGTCAAGTCTTGTCAAGTCTTGTCAAGTCTTGTCAAGTCTTGTCAAGTCTTGTCAAGTCTTTTCAAGTCTTGTCAAGTCTTGTCAAGTCTTGTCAAGTCTTGTCAAGTCTTGTCAAGTCTTGTCAAGTCTTGTCAAGTCTTGTCAAGTCTTGTCAAGTTCTTGTCAAGTCTTGTCAAGTCTTGTCAAGTCTTGTCAAGTCTTGTCAAGTCTTGTCAAGTCTTGTCAAGTCTTGTCAAGTCTTGTCAAGTCTTGTCAAGTCTTGTCAAGTCTTGTCAAGTCTTGTCAAGTCTTGTCAACTCTTTCAACTCTCACGCTAGTGGACTCTTGTCAATTATTGTCAAGTCTTGTCAAGTCTTGTCAAGTCTTGTCAAGTCTTGTCAAGTCTAGTCAAGTCTTGTCAAGTCTTGTCAAGCCTTGTCAAGTCTTCGTCAAGTCTTGTGAAGTCTTGTCAAGTCTTACCGAGTTTTGTGAAGTCTTGTCAAGTCTTTTCAAGTCTTTTCAAGTCTTGTCAAGTCTTGTCAAGTCTTGTCAAGTCTTGTCAAGTCTTGTCAAATCTTGTCAATTCTTGTCAAGTCTTGTCAACTCTTGTCAACTCTAGTGAACTCTTGTCAATTATTTTCAAGTCTTGTCAAGTCTTGTCAAGTCTTGTCAAGTCTTGTCAAGTCTTGTCAAGTCTTGTCAAGTCTAGTCAAGTCTTGTCAAGTCTTGTCAAGTCTTGTCAAGTCTTGTCAAGACTTGTCAAGTCTTGTCAAGTCTTGTGAAGTCTTGTCAAGTCTTACCGAGTTTTGTGAAGTCTTGTCAAGGTCTTTTCAAGTCTTTTCAAGTCTTGTCAAGTCTTGTCAAGTCTTGTCAAGTCTTGTCAAGTCTTGTCAAGTCTTGTCAAATCTTGTCAAGTCTTGTCAAGTCTTGTCAAGTTATCAATTCTTGTCAAGTCTTGTCAAGTCTTGTCAAGTCTTGTCAAGTCTTGTCAAGTCTTGTCAAGTCTTGTCAAGTCTTGTCAAGTCTTGTCAAGTCTTGTCAAGTCTTGTCAAGTCTTGTCAAGTCTTGTCAAGTCTTGTCAAGTCTTGTCAAGTCTTGTCAAGTCTTGTCAAGTCTTGTCAAGTATTGTCAAGTCTTGTCAAGTCTTGTCAAGTCTTGTCAAGTCTTGTCAACTCTTGTCAACTCTAGTGAACTCTTGTCAATTATTGTCAAGTCTTGTCAAGTCTTATCAAGTCTTGTCAAGTCTTTTCAAGTCTTGTCAAGTCTTGTCAAGTCTTGTCAAGTCTTGTCAAGTCTTGTCAAGTCTTGTCAAGTCATGTCAAGTCATGTCAAGTCATGTCAAGTCATGTCATGTCATGTCATGTCAAGTCATGTCAAGTCATGTCAAGTCATGTCAAGTCATGTCAAGTCATGTCAAGTCATGTCAAGTCATGTCAAGTCATGTCAAGTCATGTCAAGTCATGTCAAGTCATGTCAAGTCATGTCAAGTCATGTCAAGTCATGTCAAGTCATGTCAAGTCCTGTCACGTCTTGTCAAGTCATGTCATGTCTAGTGAAGCCCTGTCTTATCTTGTCAGTATTTTTTTTGTTTTTATTGGTGTGTGCAAGTTACATCAATTCCAACCAATTGGCCACTTCAGTTGATCAAATTTCAAATTGATGAAAAGAGAAACAACTAGAAGGCAACAAGGTCTTGGTTACACAAAAAAAAACTCTGAGAATGCTCAACAAACCTTCTTTCTGTAGTGTCGTCTGAGACGATTGAGGTAAATCCCTGTTTCGAAAGCTCTGAGGAAAACCCATCTCCGGTGTTCGAGTGTCAACAGGAATTTTCACTTGTCATCGCCTTCGGCACAAAACAGAAACATGTAAGTGTGTGGCCTCGGTTTGGCAGCTTGTGCTTGTGTCGCAAAAAGATAAAAAAGAAACACTGAAAAAGTGTCGCACTTTTAAAGTGGGAAAGTGGTTAAAGTTTTGAAAAATTTTCAACTTATATTCATTGAACAAAGTTTTTCAGTTTTCTAATAATTAATCTTAAAAAACTTAAGGCCAGGTTTGTTTATTTCAGAACAAGAAACCCAAAAATAGGAGATCTCTTCAGAATTCTGGAATAAAATTCCAATCAACTCACTGTGTGTTGTACCGATTGGCGTAAAACACAACGTGGTTCAATGGTTGGTTGAGTTCAGGCGAAAGGATGTTGACCGGAAAATGTCCGACAACAGTTGTAGGATGTAGTCTGTACCTTACTTGTACAAGTTGCGAGAAAACGAAAAGAAATGAAAGGAAAAAACTTGCTGTCTAATGCATAATTCAACTTACAGCAGGAAAGAACACTGATACACACTCTCATTGTGCCTGCTTTCAGCAGATTGAGTGGGCTCATTGTAAAGTATGCTGTACTGGAATTTTTCTCTCCAAACATAGCTGACTATAAAATATTTAGCAATCTGTTGACATTTAATTTTAAAGTATTTTTCATTCAACTTTTCCCCGTTTTTTTTTTCGGTCCATTTTAATCATAAATGGTTAAAAGTCAAGATGAGATTACTCTTCTCAAACCATCCATTCATCTTTGCGTATTTCAAGATTTGTTTCACTTTAAAGAGATCATGATTTACATCATCACGCTGATGATCATCATCATCATCTTAATTATAACAAGCCGGCAAACAACCTGATGTCGTCAAACGGCCGCATGTGACAATTCAAAGAAAATCGTTTGGCATTATTATACGTAGCTTGGGTCCGTTCCCAAAGTTTGAGCAATGAGGAGGCATGACAAATCTAACGACTTCTGCAAGTGTCGTCATGCAAGCATCGGAGCTTGGGATGGTAAATATGAAGGTATGGCCAACTTTAGGCCAGACGGGCACAACAGCTGTGATGTTGATTGAGCGAGCCAATGCATTTGGATCTAGTTGTGGTGGCTTATTTATTTCGTTTGAATTGATGTTTCTCAATTCATAAAAAAACACCCATAATTGCGTGTGTACATGCTTCAGTGGGTCTTTTGTGCAAACATTTCATCCGTCGTCATGTGAAAATAGATCTCGCACCATTGAGTGCAGTTAGTGGTTTTAAAATACATGCAACTTTAAGGTTACCCAAAATTTAAGGTTACGCTATATTTTTTGACAAAAGGTTACGTTTGATTTGCATTTTCACATTTTAAAATTTCTAGCTAACCTAATTGGTTACCTAATTCAGCGAGCCAAGTCAAAACAACCTTTAAACTAATTTAACGATGATTTCTCCTTATAACTCATTTCAACGAAAAGAAAAAAAAGTAGAAATTTTATAATTTTCAACCTCAACTTCAACTTAAATTTTCGTTCAAGCATTAAGTCACATAAACATAAATGACACAAAATCATCGATCTTACTTAACTGAGTACTTGAAGATAAGAATAAGATGAACTTATAGTCTTTAAAACTTAAAAAAATTGTATTCAAATCTATGGGGGTTGAATCACAAGTATATTGAAAACTTTACAAGCATTTCAAATTTCTCATAAAAATGGCTTTATTTAAAACAAAACAAAACTACTTCAATTTTTTTTATTTAACTCACTTATCGAAAAATAATCAATAGGTTCAGTTTTTTTTAAAGAAGTCGCAGTAATTTGACAAATCAGACGACAATTCCATCAAAAATTGAGTATTTATTAATTCAAAATGTTTAAATTTTTACGCAAAAGTTCCAAATCATGACTTTAAATAAAACTTAAGCTCTCGTAAATTTATGCAAAAGGTTATTTTTATTGAAATGCAACCATTTGAAGCGGATTCATCATATTTAAAGTCTGTATTTAAAAACATGATACTGAAAAATTAATTTATTCTGACCAGGGCCGTAAGAAGAACTGCCTCATGAGGAAGGTTTTGATGACCTATTTTTTCATGGCATTTTAGTTCTTACAATTCATGAAAATAAATAAATATTTTATTTTTAATACTATTTGATTTTTAATTTTTGAGGTCATTGATAAAAATCGCAGTGTTCGGCATCGCTAACTGAGAAAATCGCGCCGCTTATTGAATCGCTAGTAAATTTAAAGTTAGCGATCGCTAATTAAAACCGCTAAATGTGACAGATATCGCTTCAAGCTTAAAGCGCAAATCGTTAAGCACTAATTGGCCACAAACTATAACTTAAGCAGAAGAATTATGTAGATTTAATCCTTTTTAGAAATTAATTATATTTGGATTAAAAGTACAAATTTATCCTAACTGTGGAGTCGCCGCGACTTTTACGGCTCTCCATTTCTACTAACATAGAATAATTAAAATGCTTAAAAACATTTCCTAATGCTGTTAAATAAAATTTTTGACAACAACACAAAAATATAAACTGATCTGTCCAATCAGTAGAAAAAAAACTATGTGCCGGTTTAAACCACAAAATATAAAATCCAACTGAGAATGATGACCCAAATGGGTTGAGCACCACATGTCTAGGAAGAATGACCTTAATGGGTTAAATTCCTTTAAAAAAGGAAGAAAAATTAGAAAAAAAAACTGTAATGTGAAAAGTAAAAATCAAAACAATTTTAAAACCGGAAAACTGATTAAAGGATGTTTGAATAATTTGATTGGATAATTTTTGCTATGAATTTAGAGAAAAGAAGAGAAAAAAGGTAATCTATGTGACGCATTCCTACACTGCACTACGAACTTTCCTACAGAGACCATTCGGAGTGACAATTGTCACCTGGAGCGCATATTGGAGTAAGAATAATAGTCAATGTCTTCACAACTTGACGAATGAAAAACAAAAAATCTTGAGTTTGAATCAACTTTGTATATGGAAGATAGCGGTCTTCAATAAGCAAAACTTTTTAATACGCTAGCTTTATGAAAATTTAGCGGCAGAATCAAACTTCTCATGAAAAGTTAGCGGACTACTAAGCATTTAGCGCTTTTAAGCTGATAAACTGATAAAAAGTTTATCGTATTAAACAGAAACTTTCGGAAATATATCCTTGTCGTAATTTTACAATTATTCTGAAATTAGCCTCATGATAAACTCTCCAATTGTTGGCAGAAGTGAAATCTGCTGAACCAAACAAAACCATCCTTTGCATTCTTCTTGGAGAATGGAGGGACCATCATCTTGGAGGACGTTGGAGGAACCATCCTCTTGGTGAATACTGGAGGAACCGATGCTTTCACTTTGAAATTAGTTAAACGAATGAGCCCAACTGCGTTGGGTACGCTCTTTTTATATCGTCAAATACCCGAGCGTCAAAGAAATGGACAGGGCAAAATCGATGGATTTTTTACTTTCTGGATTAAAATTGATAAAGAGAAGATTTTTCGTTCAGAATTTTTTTTGTTTTGCATGCATGTGGTTGCTCAATCCTATTTATTTATTTATTTTATTTCTTGATCTTCTTCTTTTTCATCAATACCCTCTACAATCCTGAAATTTTTAAAATTGTTATACAGATTTGTATAAGGAATCTGTTGAGGCCAATCCCCAAAAAACGGCTGGTTCACTAATTCGCGAAGTTCCCAGACGTAGGTTTGACGGACGATAATTAACAACACGACGCTTAGCAGGTGATACGATCACGGTGGATGATTTATTCTTATCATCTAACTAAAAACGCTCAAACTCAAGACGAATAAATGGACTCTATTTAACAAAGCAATACGACCGACCGGCATGGGTGAATTGTAAGTTCTGATTTGTGCTATTGTCTCGATATTATCAGCTCGCAATTACCGATCAAGTATGATCGGTTATCGGTTATTCTGTTTCCCACGCCGCACACACGCATTGTTGGTCCTGACCACTGGAGATTAGGGTAGTCTAACCGGTTTTACCGAAACCGGTAAAACCGGTAAAACCGTCCAATTTCTCAATACCGGAATACCGACTTTTGGAACGGTAAAAAACCGGTAATTCCGGTAAATTTTTCTTCATTATTTGGCATTGTTCTAAAATTGACACAGCTAAATGTTTTTTTAAACCAAATATTTATGAGTACAAATACTAAAATTTTGCTCAATCAGCTTCACAATCTAAGCTCAATAAACCTTACTGCATGTGAGATTTGATTATTGCTAAAACTTGTCGATGATTTTTTTTTAATTAAAGCTTTTTTCATGAAACTTTACACATTTTAGTTTAGACATCGAGCTAACGCTCCATAACATTTAAAGACTCTCTAGACCCGAATGCCATAATGCTGGTAAAGTGTCAAAAATGAAACCTAAAAAAATCTAAAGACCGTACAAGTGTACAATGACTGAAAAAAAGATACAGCTACAAGAAATTTATGATTGCTTCACAATAATCACTGAATTTTTCATTGATAAGCTGGAATTTGGTACAAAAATGTTTTATCTATAAACATGCCAAGTTTATCAAAATCGTTCTAAGTGGTGCCAGGCTTTCACAATGAAATTTAAATCCAAAAATATTGATAAGTGATTATAACTTCCTAGTTTGTTCCATAACATAAAATGTTTCAATAGAGTCAGCATTTAAACAAATGTTAGACTGTTTGTATGGTTTTTTTTTTATCAATAATTTCAAGGTAATTGATGAAACTCTGTTGTTTTCGTTTTTAACACTGTTGAAGCATTTTCTAAGTAACAAGGTGTTAATATATTTGCAACAGTATTATAGCAACAAAGAGCGTATGGATCAGATCTAAACAATTATATTTTTTGCTGAATTTTGACTGGTTTTAATGGATTTTTATTTCTATTTGTTCATTTTATTTTTGGGAAGGCAAACTAAATGCGATCACGACCTATGTAGGTTGCGGATAATACATCCGTATTTTAGATAACAATAATCTGTAGGTAATTCTGTGAGTCAACCAAAAATTTGTGACAGTGTTTTGAGTTTCGTTATTAATTAGTTAAGGCATTGTTTTAACGAAAAATGTTTTTGTACATCCAATTTCATATCATTTCCATGAAAAACTGTATAAAATTTACTAAATCTGTAAAATCTGTTCTTAAATATGAATACTGTTTTACAGAGTATAG
The DNA here is from genome assembly GCF_029784155.1 of Uranotaenia lowii. Classification (NCBI taxonomy): domain Eukaryota; kingdom Metazoa; phylum Arthropoda; class Insecta; order Diptera; family Culicidae; genus Uranotaenia; species Uranotaenia lowii. The sequence goes on from NC_073693.1 coordinate 311,622,843, forward strand.
GACAAACATTCGTTGTAAATAATATGAAAGTTCTAGAATTTCCGCAACCTCACAGCAAAATCATAATAATAAAATGAAGATGATAAATTTTATGATAATCATACGGATGCTGATGAATTTATGACAATAATACACACAGTAACATCTTTTTCCATTGGAAATGTAGCTTAATCTATTGCGTTATAAATTCTGAGCATTTTATGTCATTACTACTGCAATTAGTCGAAACCTTTTCATGAATTCGATATACTTTGAAAAATACCGGTTTTACCGGTTTTATCGGTTTTATAAATTACAAATACCGAAATACCGGATTTGAAAAAAACCGGTAAATCCGACCACCCTACTGGAGATGCGTGCGACATAGATACAACGATTGATGCTGGTTACTGCTGAGATGGTTTTTGATTTCTAATCGCCGCTTGGCTCGCGCTGCTGCTGTTTTGGCGCGAACAGAATCCTTTAGGGAACAAATAGGAAACTTGCTCTCATTGATGGTTGAAATCTTAAAACATGCCTCAAAATCTGTAGAAATAAACTTTCGGTTGCCAGAAGTCCGTGTGCGGGCCGAGCTAATCCTAAATATTTCTTTTAAAATCTGAAAAAATATGTCATTTGATTTCCAAATTTTCTAACCAGTATCTAGCCAATATATGGGCAAATTTAAAATCATTCAACAAAAATCAAGAAGAAGTAATTTTAATCTTTATCGTTATTATCTTGAAAATTTTTATTTTGGTCAAAAAAATTCAATTTGAATTTCTAGTATGCATTGCAAAATAATATGGATAGATCCGGGCAAACCCGCATTTTTTCCAATGAAATTCTGGCAATCAGCCCAAGCAAGACCTTTCCCAATTTTTTTTATTGAATATTCGGGCAATTCTGGTTTTAACCGGGCAATCTGGTAAGGTAAGTTTTGCTTATTTTATATGAACAAACGATAAGAAGAAGAAAGCCTTTGAGGTCGAAAAAAAAACTAAACCTTTCTTTTGTCACTCTGAGTTGAAGCATCTCAAAGGGGGTGGATGGTTAAAAAATAACCCAAATTTTCAATAAATTAGAATCAATTAGAATTCAATTTAAATTCATTATTTCAATAATGTATTTCCAATATGACTTGCAAATCTGAATTAAAATGAACATTTCGAATGATGAATCTGTATCACCATTTTGAAATTTTGTAATGTTAGAATTTGGAAAAAAATTAAGTTTAAGAAAATCTGAATATGAAACAAAACTTCGGGATGGTTTCTTAGTAAACTAAATTGAAATGAGCTTTTCATTTAACTGTTTAATGATGATGCTAACTGAAAATCAAGAATGCTGAACTGGAAAATTTGAAAATGTCACAAAAATGTTCTTCAATAAACATTTCTTAAATACAAACAGGTTAAATAACGCCGTCTGGAACTGCTAAAAATTTAAAACTCAACTCAGTATTGATGCTCTCTCTTAACTATGAATTTGGCATTAACATTAATGACCTCCAAAACAAAGTTGCTAAAAAATCTGTGTATTTTTAAACAATATTCTGACTGTCTTTAATTTTACCCAAAAATTTTGTGATGATTTTCTGTGATGCTATTCCCATCTCTTGATTCATGACAAATTGGGTGTATTTTAATTTTCAATGAAATTACAAATCTAGTAATATTTCTTCAATTTAAAGTTAAGAATCTAAAATTTAAACAGATATCATGATTATTATGATTTATGATTTTGAAATAACGTAGCACATTTAAAAAAAATGTGTGAATTCTGTGATTATGTGGAAAATTCTGTGTTCTGAGACACAGATTCTGTGACGAAAATTTGCACAAAATTCAGTGAAAATATAGATTATTCTCTGACATCGGTAACCTTGCCTCAGAGTGTCATTTTTAGTACAGATTAGTAGTAGTAGTAGTACAGAAAATTGGTTCTGGTTAGGATATTGGTAATTTTTTCTTGCATTTGTCAAAATGTCATACGACTTTGGTCGAAATTTCTCAGAATGGTCAAATATTATTTGAAAAATAAAATACAGAAAGCATTAAAATTTATATAAAAAACAATGATTTTTTCAATAATCGTAGAAAGAATAGAAAAAAACACACAAACTATTCAAAAATATCCTAAAAGCTGAACGTTGAACAATTTCAACTTCAAACGCTTCTAAAAACGTATGTTCACAGATTATCATACTGCTTATGCACAAAAAGTTTTAAGGTTTGTACTGCCGTTCCAAGCTAGATTGTCCCATGTAAAAAAACGTGCAAACGAGAAAAACGCGATTGAAAATTCAGCTATATTTCCAATTTTCCTCTCATCTCGGCAGTTTTTCCGTAGTGAACAATTCAAATTACTCATTTTACAATGTTTTCTGCAAAAAAAGTACATTTCCTACAAAAAAACAGCAAATTAGAGTCAATTGAAAGTTTGTAAAGCTTCTATTTTTCTCAAAAACTCAAATCAAACCGTGATTTAAGAAATACTTTCCTCTTTGTTTGTAAAAATGTATGTAAGTAGTGCCTGCTGAAAAGTGTTTTGTGTAAATTTCTTTGAATAAGACACTCAAGGCTCCTCGAACCTCCTCCGTCCTCTATTTTACTGTTCTTTACGGTGAATAGCATTATATTATAATAGTTAAAATTCATCCTTAGAGAATATTTTGATAAAATTGCATTTTTCATAGAATTTTCTCTAGTGTGACATTCTTGCGTAGAACTCATCATCAAAGAGACAACCACCTTGATGAAAATTTCTTATAAGTTCAGAACAAAGTACACTTTTTTGTGTTTTTATTCGAAAGTGAACACTAACAGAGAGTGTTTTCAGCAAAAAAGTGAAAATGACCTAAAAGTCACATGAGACAGTCCTACTTGGAACGGCAGTGTAGGACATCAAATTGAAGAAGTCAGAAAAAATATTGATTCCTTCAGTTATGTTTGATTTTCCTTATTTTATAATATCTTCGACTTTAAGGAACCATTGTTTAATTTTCTTAAAACATGCGAATCTCACCATTTCAAAAAAGGTGGTAAATTGCCACAAACTAAGTTTTCAATTAAAAAACTTATGAAAACGAAAACGTTTTAAAAAGTTTATCAAAGTTTTTGATCAGTCTGTGATGCTATAAAAATCATAACGCATAACAACATAAATGCAGTTATTTTTGTTTTTTTTAGAACTGGATTTTGAGTTTTTTCTTCCAATAAAGCTGTTATAGGGAAAAGCAAAAAGATGCCGAATACATTTATGGATAATAAAATACTACAAGTGGTTCTACTATCTAAAACAAAAAAACGTTTGGATGGATGAAATTTCAATGTATACAAACGCCTCTTGTAAAACAATCATCATCCAGCATTTGGAAATAAAATTTACATGGTGGCATACTTAAGCTGACTTTTATTTGACGTAGAAATATAATAATTGAATATCATTCATTTCGCAAAAACACAAAAAATACCGTATTAAACACCAAAAGGAATCGTTTTGTCTTGTTATGTTTATTTTTACCATTCACGAGGATTGATGCATACCTGAAAAAAGAAAGAAAAAATAACATAAATTCATCATTTACTTCCAGAGAATTTTCTATTATAATTCGGTAATAAAAGTCAAATAATTATAAGTCTCAGTAAAAACGCAAAAAATAATGATTGAATAATAAAACTCTAAAAAATTTTCATTTTCAAAGGCAAAACTTTCCATTTATAGAATCAACTTTGCACAGATTTCACCATAAATGTGACATTTTTTTAGGTTTTTTGTCATTTATTCAATTCGATTGCTGAATAAATAAGATCTAAATTGAATGAAAAAAAAGTTAGTTTACAATTTCAAATCTATAAGCCACAAGCTTTTTTCTTAACATTTAACATAGGGAAAATGGCGACAAAAGATGGAAAATCATGATGTTTCACAAAATACAAACCTTCCAAATTCTTCTGGAAATCAATGGGCTGAACTGCAAAAACTCTATTAGTGTAGAACAATTGTTTGTTGTGAAATATTGATGGAGATTCGAATTGCAATTCGAAAATAAAAATCATCGGATTCAGTGAAACTGATTTTAAGCTGTTATTTTTTGCTCAAAAATGCACGAATACATAAAAATTTAAAACAAATTATGTTTGTTACTATATGATTATTCATATACATTAAAAGTTTTCGTATTGAATTGTTACTTTAGAAAATTGGTCGCTTTCTTTGATGTTTGAAATCTTTGAACTTGTTAAAGAGTCTAGTAGATCAAACTTAAATGATTTGAGCATTTTGTTTTGTTTAGGAGAACCTTCAATTTCTTATATTCTATACTCAAATTAAAGAAGCCCAAACTCTTGCAAATTTAAATATTTTAAACTTTGATGAAAATAAAAAAAAATTCTCAAAAAAAAAGAGATACTTGAATTTAAAAATTTAGCTTTGAATTTTATCAGAATTTCTATACGACTTCTGAAATGTACAAAAAATAAGATTTCCGAATTTTAATTCCAGATTGAATATCATGAGCCAATTTTTTGAGCCCTCATTTATGAATCTATTATTTAAATTGTGTAGTTCAGGTTTTAACTAAATTCACTATAAAAATTATTTATTTCTAATCTGTATTGAAATCTGAATCGGAATTTCCATTTCGAAGCTTTAAATGTTTGAATTTAGTGTAAAAATTAAGTTTTGAAAATAAAACAAAATTTTCAATACTGATGTTATGAAATCGCTTGGCACATCTTTGTACCTGAAAATAATCACATTTTCGTTGGTGATGGAAAGAATTTAAAAAACATAAGCTATCAAAGAACGAAAGAACATAAGCCGTAAATATCATGAATTTTTCGAAAAAGATACGACGGCTCACCGGCAGGACTTGAACCTACTTAAGCGGAGATTGCAGGTTCAAGTCCTGCCGGTGAGCCTTCGTATCTTTTTCGAAAAATTCATGATATTTACGGTTTATGTTCTTTCGTTGTTTGATAGTTTATGTTTCTTAAATTCTTTCCATCACCTATGAAAATGGGACAAAATTTTCATTTTTTCATGTTTGAAAATCTAGTATCTAAATATTGAAAATGCATTTGATCACGAAAAACATGATTCAAATTTGATATGCAATGCAAAACCAAATTAGAACAGGATTTCAAAACAACTTTTCATCTCTAATTTCTAGTGATTTTTCAAACCGGAAATCAAGAATCCTGAACTGGATACAGAATCCGAAATACGAAAATAGAAATACAATTTTGGTTGTGGGAATTATTGAACCTGATCCTCCGAAATGACTTTAATTTATTTCAAAATTTAATATTCAAACGTGAATTTCTATGAACAAGTGAGACAATTAAAAAAAATGAAGAAAATTTTAAACTTGGGATTGGTTTTTGAGGGTTTGGCATAAGTTTTTATTTAGTCTAGATGGTTACTTTTGAATAATCTTACTATATTATCATAGTTTGTTTCTGAATTAGAAATTTTGTGTGAAGAATACAATTCCTATTTTGGATTTAATATGATTCGAATCAAAACAAAATTTTTCAATTCGCATGGACTGATATTTTTTTTAATAATACCGAATTCACTCAGTCTAGAGCACATCAAGATGAAAAATATAAAAATAATTATTTTTGACACAGTTTTCATACGTCATCTGTTACAAATTTGATTCAATTTGTAACGTTGAACCAATTATTCAGTTTAATCCTATTTTGCTTTTTAAAGAAATCGAATGAATATGAAATTGCTTTTTTTTGTACGAATATTGTTCATGGTAACTAGCCCTCCCCCCTTTTTTTTTCAAATATTAAATTTAAAAAATATTTTTGATAAATTAAACTGAAAAAGTTCTTATGTTGAAATTATTAACATTTTCGATAATATAAACCACTTTTTTCACCCTTAAAATCATTATTTTTGTAGAAATAATAAAAAAAACTATAAACATAACTATAAATAACAAACTTACTGTTCTTTGAAAGCGCTACCTTACACAAAATGTTAACTTTAAAACTTAATCACTAAATTTGGCTAAGCAAATTTGAAATTTAAATTTTTTTAATGATTTGTTAAATTCATACCCGGTTACTTTAAACGACACGGTTGGCATTTAACAGCATTTGGTTCTTATTTTCCTGGCAATTGATCCCCGACTTTTTATGACCGAATTTTCAAGAAACCCAAACGAGCACTTGCTTTCCTAGAACCGGAACAATTACAAACCAGAGCGCCTCTCATGCTCCAGTTATCATTTCGTTTTTCTTGCTTTACCTCTGCTTGCCCCCGGTCCACAGACCTCTTAAAAGTGTTCTTCATTTTCAGCTCGTTATATGCTCGCTGATTTCTGCTGCTCTGAATGGAAGTAACATTTCTTTTTTGTTTTTCAAAACCCACACCCACACCTCGTCTCGTCTAGCTGAGGAGAAAGAAGAGCACCTAGTCATCATAGGTCGTTGAAGAACCGCGACTAGAGTTTAAGTTCTCACTCTCGGCCGCGCGCGGCTCTTGAAGCGGCTGTGTGTGGGGGTGGTGATTATTCCATTAGCAAACAATGTTGGCGACTTGGCGCCACCGGAGCAGCAAATGAGTGAATGAGGAGACGAACTAGATGCTACCCCGCGCCTTTACTCGGCTTGGATCGGCCGGATCGGAGTTGGGAAAAATGGAAAAAGATTTTCCTCCAAGCCTCGCGAAATAACGACGAGACCGATGACGAGAGCAGAAAGAGAGAGGAAGCAAAAACTGCATCGCGATAACTAGCACGAAACTGTCAAGATTAATGAGCAAGTAGGTACTTTCTGCCATTCGACTTCGGGCGGTTGGATTTGAACGGTTCAGCTGGAATCTGCTGGTGCTGTTTAATGCCTTAGTTTTCGGTTATGTAAGAAGAGCGAACATGTATTGAACGAATACAATATGGAACAAATGGGATTGTGTTTGAAGAATGTACCACATTGAAGATTCGAAAGCAAGAATTGGATGAAAGCAAAGATGATTTCTTTTTAATTTTGTTTGCATAATTTTTAAATTTATTAAGTTTCAATATCTAATCCAATTTGTCACGGGAACATTTCTAATATTCGGCCCATTTACTGGACAAATTAAAGTTAATCAACGGCAACACACACGAGCTTGAAACAGCTTTAATAGTGAAGGGGAAGATGCAAAAACACGTGATCGGGTGGGGGCCGAACGATCCACGAATGTGCCAGTTGAGAATCAAGGGCCGGTTCTTCAACATCAGCATCATCAACGTGCACAGCCCTCACCTCGGAAGTACCGGTGACGACAAAGACGAATTCTACGCGCAGCTGGAACGTGAATACAACCGCTGCCCAAAACATGATACCAAGATCGTCATCAGGGGTTTTAAACGATCAAGGCAGCCAGGAGAAGAAATTCAAACAGACAATTGAATGATTAAGCGCCCACCAGCTGATCAACGAAAACGGTCTCAGAATCATCGATTTCGAGGCCTTCAAACGAATGGCCTCCCATATAAGTACACCTGGAGATCAACGTACCAAACGCAATCAAAGATCGACCATGTTCACTATGGTGAAGATGCCCTCAAAATTTTCCGTAGTGAACTACATGCGAAACCGTCGCCCGCCTTGATTGAATATCGCAGGACTGGAGCAAGTTGCGGCATGCTACGCGCAATCTCTGGATGCAGCGCTGCCGGCAGAGGTGGGCAGAGGGCGAGCTTGAAGAAGCCTCTCTCGAGGACTGTTGGGATTCTATCAAGACAGCCATCAAGAGCGTTGCAGAGAACTTCATTGGGTAGGTGGATCGAACTCGACGGAACGATTGGTTCTGTAATAGAGAGATAGACGAAGAATAACGCCCCACCCCGCCCCCACGCCGCCCCCCAGAAGGTGGTGAAGGCTGGCCGGATACGCTGGGAAGGACAGGTGTTCGCTACGAATCCGGTAGGAACGAGACGAGCGGGGGCGCAGAACGGGGGTTAGAACAAGTGGAGTGTTAACTGGCGTATGTGAGATGTCTGGGAAGATGGAGAACGGTTGGCATGGACCGAGTGAATTGGAGAAATACTGTTCATCAGGTTATATCCTGATACGGAAAACCACGTAAATAAATAATAACTGTTGATGTTCTCATTAAATATCTTTTAATATTCGGAAGAACAGCTTTGAACTATGACGCCAATTAATTTGGTTCATTGCGTAAAGTACACCCCAGGTTTCTCAGATGAACAAATTGAGCAGTTGTTATCACGAAGTTCGGTGGCTTGAATAAGTGTCCAATTCTTTTAAGGGGCTGTCCATAAATGATGTCACGCGTTAGGGGGGGAGAGGGGGTTTCGATTTTGTGACAATGTGTGACATGGGGGGGTGGAGGGGTCAGCTTGAACGTGACATCACATATTGTATATGTGACATACATATTGATGTTGAAAGTACATAAGAGCACTTCCACTGCAACACTCAGGAAAGCCTGCCCCACTAAAATTGTGGCAAAACGGGAACAGGAATGCTTGGCACTTCTAACCTGTGAAGAAGATTTGGATTGCGAATTGATTGAAGAAAAGGAACTAGATTTGAATGATTTCTCAGACATCGTCGCTGATGCTGCAGCTACTGCCTCGACTTTCCCGGTCATTGATATGAAAAGTCATCAACATAATCTTTGGACTAATGATTGAAATGTGTTTTAAGCTATGATTGAAGGCTTGTTAAAAGTTAGTAACCTTTTTTCAATTCTTTGAATAAAACTGATGAATTAAGATTCAATTTTAATCAACTTTCTAAAGAGTTGAAAATTTTATTCCGGGGGTTGGGGGTCATGAAAACGTGACGTAATACAAAAAAGGGGGTTACGGAATTTGTGACAATATGTGACAAGGGGGAGAGAGGGATTTTGCGTGACATTAAACTTCGTTAAATGTTTTTTTTTTCGCGTTAAAAAAATCTCTCAAAACAGATTCAAAGAGTACTTATTTTGTGACTGTACTCAATAGAAATGAATAAAACCGAGATTTAAAAATTATGGCCTTATATTATAAAAATCTTCAGGATAAGTTATATTTGTCGACTTTATATTGTATTCTAAACTGTAGCGATTATTGATCTTATGATACCTGAATTTGAAAATTTTAATTTATTTTGATATTTTATTAAACTCAAAGTGTAGTTGTGATTGAGAGTTGTGATATCAACACAGATTACAGGTTATTTTCACCTCGTTTTTTTCTCGATTCCCGATTCTGCAAAGTTTTTATTGCAATTTCTGCAATGATTTTTGCTGGATTGATTGTACCTGAAAAGAAGGGGCGTGTACTGCGCTCTCCGGACCTATCCTGAACAAAGTTACGCCAGGACTGCGAAGATTCGTTTTAAAGATAAGTATTTACTTCTATTTTCAATAGTTTCTCTTAAGTTTATTTAGAATGTTTTTGCAGATAAGAAAAATAATTCTTTTTTGAAAAATGGAGGTTATTCTGGAAAAAGTTTGCTCCACTGGGGGGACTTTGATCACTGGTGTAATGTTGATCAAGTCTGAAATTTAAATATCTGAAAACTGTTTTCTACGTGTGGAATGCCTATTTAAAATGAAAATTTAGAGCTTTCAAATATCTGATTTGGGTTGTTTGACACGAAAGTTTAATTTTTTCCTTTGTAAAGTATAGTTTAAAAGCTATTTTTATGGTCATTGTATGATAGTTTTTGGATATTTAATGAAAACGAACATTTTCTTTGAGAAGGCCTGTATAGAACAAATGGCTAAAAGCCCTTTCAAATGGTTAAGTTCAAAGAAAAAAAATAACATGAGAACAGTGGGAGGACCTAGAAAATTGCATGAATGTAAAATTTCATTTGTATTTGAGGCTAAAAAATGCTGAGAAATGTTTATAATTTTTGTATGCAGTAATATTGTCCATCTTTTGAGTATATTTGTTTTCGAAAGAAAACGTTGAAAAATTCATTTGAGTCCAAACAAAAAATTACTGTTATTGATGTATTAAGCCTTCTGTGCTAATTGGCATCAAAACATTATATTAAGTTCAATCTCATGACGGTTTTATTTCGTTATTGTCAGATGTTGCCTGCAGAAATTCCATTTAAAACGCTTAAAAATGGCTCAGAAATAATCAAGTGTTGTTAACTTCAAAACAGCTGTATCGACTGAATCGCCTCAGTTTCTTTTGAAAAGAAATTGGATTCGAAAAGTACAAGAAATTTAAGGAAAAGAATGCAGCCACCAAAAATACAGATTTGATGAAGTATAAGCAGGAAAAACAGATCAATATCATGACTGAAAAAAAGTGTGCGTCGGCCGATGGGAGGTACCAATAATAAAGTAGAAATTTTCCTACGAAAAACGATAAATTTTTTTTTTATTAATTTTTATAAGATTACTTTCATTTCCTTCATAGAAAGTATTTCGATCAACCGAAAGGTTTTTGAGATGCACGCATTCATAACCTCTTCACCCAGCAGCCATCTTTACTAGCTCCAAAGTTTTCTTTTATGTATAATTCATGTCAAGCAGTCTTCATTTGTGTTTTCTTTCTCACCAATCTCTATTCTCAACTCGTAAAAGGAGTTTTAATTCTCAACTTGCTTGAAGTTTTTATTTATGTTCATTCAAACCGCTTTAGTTGTTTTTATTATCAAGCTGTCAACTTTCATTAAAATGGTGTTTTTTCAGGTTGTCGCCAACTGTTTTTTCAACCCGCTTAATCACCAAGCTGTTCTCTCAACTAGCTTTCCGACGTTTTCTATTTATTTCAAACTGTCCTCTCAACCCACTTGAACACAATGCTGTTTGTTTTTTTTTTTCATTTATGTTAAGCTGCCCTCTTAGCTCGCTTGATCGCCAAACTCAACTCGCTCATTGGTCGTTTTTTTTCATTTATGTCAAGCTGTACTCTCAACCTGCTTGATCACCAAGCTGTTCTCTCAACTCGCTTATCGGTGCTTTTTAATTTAAAACCAGCTATCCTCACAACTCGCTTGAATATTTTTCAAGCACCAAGCAGTCTTCCTAACTCGCTCTGGTGATTCTAGTTTAAATAAATTCACCTGTTTCAATTTTAATTTTTTGTTCGTTCTATCTTTCATTAAGGATAGTATTTCATCACATCTATATATATAAAAATGAATTTCTGTCTGTCTGTCTGTCTGTCTGTCTGTCTGTCTGTCTGTCTGTCTGTCTGTTCCCTATAGACTCGAAAACTACTGAACCGATTTGCGTGAAACTTGGCAGGTGGGGGTATTGGAGGCCGGGGAAGGTTCCTATTATGGTTTGAGACCCCTCCCTCTCTCATGAAGGGAGGGAGGGGCCTCCCAAACAAAAGACAATTTTTTGCATAACTCGAGAACCAATCAAGCAAATGGTATCAAATTTGGCATGGAGTGTGGTATTTGAGTACGAAGAGTATTCCTATGAATATTAGGTACCCCTCCCTCCTCTCAGTAGGGTGATAGGAAGAGGGGAGGGGGGCTACCTTACAATTTTTCATATAACTCGAAAACTAATCAAGATATTGGAACCAAATTTGGCACGGGAAGGTATTGAGATACGAAAACTATTTCAATGATTATTTGAGACCCTTCCCTCTTTCCAGTTGAAAGGGGGAGGGGCCTCTTTCATATTTTTTATATAGTTCAAAAACTAATAAAGCAAATGGAACCAAATTTGGCATGGGAGGGTATTTGGATACGAAAAATATTTCTATGATTATTTGAGACCCCTCCCTCTTTCCAGTAGGGAGATATAAAGGAGGGATGGGCCTCTTTTATAGTTTTCAACATAACTAAGAAAGTAATTAAGCAAATGGAACCAAACTTGGCATGAGCGGGTATTTGGGAACGTGACATGTTCTAATGATTGTTTGAGACCCCTTCCTTCTTACAGCGGGGAGGAAGGAAAGAGGGAGGGGAGTTTCATACAATTTTACTGCATAACTCAAGAACTACAACAGCAAATGGAACCAAATTTGGCATGGAACGATATTTGGGTACGAGTAATGCTTCTATGAATATTTGGTATCCCTCACTCTTTCGAAAAGGTGGATGAAAAGGTGGAGGCGAGGTCTCCCTAACAATTTTCAGTATAACTGGAGAGCTGATCAAGCAAATCGAACCATATACATGTGAGTGTATTTGGATACGAGAATAATAATTCTATTATAAATTGAAGCCGTACCTTTTAAGCGGTAAGATATAAAGGAAGAAGGGGGGGGTTTCCATTTTTTTTTTGCATAACTCGAGAATTAATCGAGCAAATGAAACCAAATTTCATCATAATCATCAAAAAGTATTTGAGTACGAAAAATACTTTTATGAATATTAAGTTATCACCCCTCTATTGAAAGGAGAGAACGGAAAGGGGGATGGTACTTCCTTTCAAGTTTATACAAAACTCAAAAATTTAATGGAATATAGGAAGGGAAGAGGGAAGCTTACATTTCACTTTTTTTTTACAAAATCCGAGAAATGGACAATACTTAACATGGAAAATCATTTTGGTATGACTCTATGATTTGTTAGCATATGTTCTTAATTTATGCTTACGAAGCCAACAAATGGAAACAAATATGGCATGAAAAGGTACTTGGACTCTTATGTGTAGAGAGGGAAAGAAAGAAAGGGGCTCCATACAATTTTTGTTGTAAAGCTTAAATACTTATCAACCAATGGAACTATATTTGATATAAGAGGATTTTTGGGAACGAAAAAAATTTTTATTAAAGATTACAATCTCCAGGGGGTGAAGAAAAGAACAGGGGGGGGGGGGGGGCTCTCTAATCAGTTTTTTAGCATAAATCCAGAACATATCAAGCAAAAACAACCATACTTTATAAGTCAGATTATTTGCGAACGATTAATTTGGGACCCTTCTTTTTTAGGGCGAAACTTAAGGAAACAGATGAAAATTATCAGATCTTTAAAACAAATTTATAAATCAAGATTCAGAATATAAGTTATGGTTTGTGTTGCAATTTGAGACTCCAGCTGAAGTTCTCATTTTATAGTGGTTGCTTATTAATTTCGTCATAATTTGATTGAAAATAATACCAAAAACAATAATAATTTGAATGATTTCTGAAAATATCATTTGATTCTGAAAGGTGTAGCAAAGCACACCGGGTCAGCTAGTATAAAATAAAAAAAATTAATTCACTTTCGCTTGTCATTTTAATTAAATGATTTTTAAACCCCTTCATATCTGTCCAACAAATGGTCGAATTTTTTATGCGTGTATAACTTTGACGATTGTTGTTTTTTCATCGGTTTGATTTTTCTTTTCAAATTTGGTTAAAAAACCACAATTCGATTACCAAACACCTGCCACGGTCACCAAATCTGCAGACTGTTCCGGTAGCAATAGTAGCCAGAGCAACTCCTGCCGTACCACACTCACTAACTGACTGAATTGCTTGTGTGCACGATCATGTCGCATGACCAAGGGTCGGTTTAATCCATATACACAGTGATCTTGACAGTTAAAACGATTTCGAGTTATAAAAGTAAATTTCCAATTGATTTTCTGAAATAAATTGGCTAAAACGTGCTTTGTTCCAGATTACATTATTGCTTTTGTGATTACTAGCATAAATCATATTTAGAGCTCTACAACAAAGCGATGAATTATCACTACTTATGTACAAAAATTTGAACAAAACGAAAAAAATATGAATATAAGAGATTTCCATCCTTTGGATAATTCATCCCAGAAATAAGAAAATTAAAGAAAAAAACTTCGCCAAAGAGTGAGCATCGACCTTAAAACAACTTTCCTATTTGTTCTTGTCTGTTGCATCGCTTTGCCATGTGTTCTACTGACTTCGATCAATATTTGAATCAATTATTGCAACAACTATGAATGAATCGAAATTAAAATAACGGAAATAACGGTAAATTGGTTGCCACATCACAAGAACTTCAAACAACCTAACTGCAAATAATACGCAACGAATTATTCAACAGTTTTATGGCAGCATATTTAACATTGAAAAACAGACTCGGCCCGGAAAATGGTACAAAAATGTAGAGATACCGGTTACACCTTTCACCGGGGACCAAGATCTAGCAGCTTCTCGTGACCCAGTCATTTCTAATTTTCACAGACCCAACCAACTTCAACCCGATCTACTCCAAGAGTAGATCGAACGGAATCTCCAGCCAGTCAGCGAATTCCCACAGTAGCTCATCAAATAATAAATGATCGCGCCCAGTCCCATGGACGGAGAGCTGAATGAGGCTTCGGAGTTGGATTATGTCACAATAAGCTGTGAGCAAGCAAAGCTGCATTTCTCGCTTATTTTTTGCCATCTTTTCATTGTTCCTCACTAGAAATCATAACGTATAATATAGGCGTTTGCTTAAGACCCCCTACAAGAGATTTAGCGATTAAAACAAACTCACGAGATCGAAATGATCGATAAGTTCCTATACTTAGCATGAGCGAGCAATAATGACTTGGTTCATTAAGAGGATTCATCATTTGACGAACTTTTCTCAGATGAAAAAATCGAACAGTTGATATTATGAAATTCGGTGGCTTGAGTTTGTGTGTAAACTTCTACAATCAATCTTTCAAGTTAAAAATACTAACATTCTGGGAATTCAGAATTAAGAATTTCCCTTTACACGAAGCATTTATCACGAGTTGACATATTTATTTCTTTCAACGGTAATCTTGACAGTTTAAACGGTTTCTAATTTTTAAAACCAATACCCAATTGATTGACTGAAATAACCCAAAAACAGAACTCGCATCCAGTCCAGACATCATTCAGCATGGGTATCGAAATAATCGAATTTCAAATTTTATGAGCATAATTGAGATCGACGCTAAGCTGCCATTCAGCAGCTTGACGTCAACTGAACCGAACTAGCTATGAATGTGAGGTATGTATGTTGTATATTGTAGTTTCCAATTGCCCGATTGAATAATCCGCTTATGTGCACTTCCAAAACCAACCAATCATTGTCAATTATTTCGGTTCCTCCAACACGTGCCATGGTGGTTTGTGATGCTCAATCACCTGGGCTCGAAATAAGTACTACTTTGCGAAATGGATGCCAACCATCAGGTTCAATTTGGATTCCGCCGCCCGCCATACTGACGATTATTCGTATCTGTACCATTCCATTCAAGGTCAAGTCTGAAAATGTGAATGAGTTTCGAAGAAGGAAACCGAAATTTACCGAAATGGAAACAACTCAGTGCCCCAAATTGTGGACAGCTGACTGGGCGGAAGAAATGAACTTGCAGAGCGGGTGAATTTATGCATGCTCATTGTTTTTGGAAGCTTCCGAATTTTACATCAGGTCTCTTTTAGTTTTTTGGAATGGTTCTGATAGATTTTTATTATTTTATTTTTGGATCTTTTATAGCGAAAAAGGCAAATTTGTCTGGGTTCACACTCCTCATGTAAATTCTCGTCATTTATGCTATTCACCCGTTTGCAGGTTCCGCACACCGTGAAAAAATGTTGAACTGGAAATTTTTGAAATTTAGTTTTATCTTCTTTGCTTGGTAAAATGATAACGAATCAGTAGCTGATATTCAATTTTTTATTAAACGTGTGACGAAATGTCTGACAAAACAACACGTTTTGAAAGTAATTTATACAAAGATTTTAAATCAACCACCGCGGTGCACCGTTTGATTGATTCAAAAATTTTCGTTCCGGTATTTTCGGAATCGCAAAATGCTCTTTCGCTCTTTCCAACATCTATAAAAAATTCTTCAAACTGACCCATCTTTAACAATTTTCAATTCTTAAATCTTCCCTGTAAGAATATGCTTTAACCAAAATGCTAAAACAAAAATTTCGAAAACAAAGATTTTAGAATTTACAAACTCAATTTTTATTAACTCTCACAAATTTTTATAGATACCTTATGACAGGCCGGCGCGATGGACTTGTCCATGTGGTAATGGGTGAGGGGGGGGGGGGGGGGGAAGGGGGGGGAGGTTCACTTTATTTAAATTTAACTAAATATAATACCATTTAAAATATGCACAATGAATAAGGAAATTGATATTAAAAACCATTTTTCTATTCATGACCATCACACAAACTCGTAACAAAGGTATATTTTTCAGGTAAGATTCCAAATCAATCAGAATCGAAATTTCTAATAAATGGTTTTCCTGATAAGCCAATCAAAAATAGTCGAAAACGAATTTCGAATAAATCAAGAAGAATTGATAGAAAAATTCCGCGGTACAATCTTAAATTTGAAGAAAAAATATATTATCACAATTTGAAATGTGATTTTTTTATTGGGTTAAAAATGAATGAAGAGGTACTTTATCATGAAACTGATAAGAAAAATAATGAAAATAAATAATTCAAAAATTTTTTTTTGATTGTTATATTGAGCGTACAAAGTAAACACAAACTACGTTGAAATTGCGCATTAAAAGTTAGTTTTAAAGTTGGTTATTCAAATCATTTAGGAACATTTTTTAAAATTCATTGGAACACTACAATCGTTCGGAAAAGATGATTCGAATAGGTCAAAATTTTTAAGTGCAGGTTTCATAGTTTGAAATTTCAAGCTCTGAACAAGTTTTTCAAGTTAGCTTTAACAGGACTTATATAATTTCACAAATACCATAAATACGTTTTTACGTTCTTGAATGTTCATAAAATATAACAACAATAACAAAAAATTAAAGATAAATTTTAAACCACTCAAAAATTACAAAATACATAAAATTTTGAAAAAAAAAACTCAAAAACAAATATAAACAGAAGTACATATAGAAATGACGAAATATATCTTTAAAAAGATGCAAAATGACAAAAAAGATGAAAATAATAAACATTCTTAACATAAAAAAAAATTTAATGTGTCTAAAACATGATAGAAAATTACAAAAAATTATCAACAAATTATGAAAAATTGAGTAAATAATAATTACAATGGTTTATTTTTATTAATAGAAAAAAAAGTTATTGAAAAAAAAATTGATCCTGGCAACACGAAAGAGAGAGCGTGTTGCCAAAAACGAAAGAAGCCTGTATATAAAATTAGTAAATTTATTTGAAAGTTAAAAAAAAATTATGAAGATGTAAAGGATTAGATTTTTTAAATTTTCGGTGGAATTTCTTTCAATTAAGACATGTTACCATTTTAAAACGTTATGTACAGGAAACATTTGAGTATTCAAGAGAGCAATATTTTTCGTGCCTATGTTTAAATCATTGATTTGGAAGATTTTGAAACCGAATTTTTATCATTGTGTGATTGTGTCTATCACTTCTAGTTTTGATAATATGGAGGTTTTAAGTTTAAAAATGAATCATTTTTCATTTTCGTATATCTGCACCTACAATGTGCGGTCCATGCATATTCTTTATCGCATTTAAAAGCATTGCATGATTTTATTACGACAAGAAGAGAGACTCGTATTTATGTACATATGAACTCGACCTTTGTGTACGACAATTTGCAAAAAATCCGTGAAACAACCGATATACGGTGATCAGCCGTGACTGAGAGATTTTGTCGTGTTATGCATAAAATAATTCGAAATAAAAAACGTATATAACTGCATTGATTCGTAATTTTGTGCATGCAGTCGTATACCTTTGCAAATTAATTCGCATGTCTGATTTTCGTAAAACGTATTTGCTGGCAATCGTGAAAGAATACAAAAAAGTTCAATAAAATCGTTTATGATAATGGGACATCGATGATTGGAATCGAATTAAAGGAGGCTTCAAAATATTGGTCTATTTTTAGATCATCGATGACGCGTTCTACGATTTGAAAGATTTAAGTTATAGAAATATACGATTTGCTTTTGGTTTAATGTCTTTGAAGCAAATCCCCTTGAATTTATATATTCCAGATAGCGTCGAGGAACCATCATGAGCTGCAGATCGTATGGTCAAGGGATCAAGTCCAGGTACTAACAATAAAATCAGCAATCAGGCAAATAATAAATTTGTACGATATAAACTTGAATTTGACAGCAAAAAACGAAATAATCTTATTTTTATTATTTTTATGGATGAATAAACAGATTGGTTTAAAGTGTAAAAAAAAATAATAATCTTATTTTTATTCAACTGACGGAAAATGAGAGTCCTGCACTCAAGTCGCAAAAGACGACCAAATAGGTCGTCAAACTTTCCATATTGTTACGAAAAATGTCGTATATTACAACCTCAATCATCTATATGATGATGTAAATTGTCAAAGTATATTCCACAAAGAATCAGGGTAGTCGTAAATGATGCGCATGACAAGTCGTGCAAATCGTAATTTAATACAATCCAAATCAAGAATATGTTTGCTAATGTACCTATATGGCCTCCAAAATGGTACGTATATACTGGTTTTGCTACATTATATACGATATGTTTACAGGTATATTTGCATGTATATTTGCATTGCAAATTCGAAATACCCACCAAATGGTTGTCTGGGTAATGATTGGTTAATTAATTTTGTCTTAAAACATTCTTTGCAATGTGTTACTTTTTTTTCAAAAAAGTGCAGAAATTTATTAAATGGGTTTTACCTATTTTTTCAAGTAAATAAAAAACCAAACCTGATAGACAATAAACTATTGCATGTTTGAATTCCAGGCTAGCTCCTAAATTCTTTGGATCTCGGTGAATTTGAATTTGGTGGCCTTGAGGAGTTTATCAAAACCCTTTTGAATGTGAAGCTCAGCATTGAGAAGAAAAAAGAATCACAACTTAAACAACTTGTGACTGAAATAGATTTCATAAAAAAAATACTTCATTTGTAATAGATATTAATGATTTTTTTTTAATCGTAATTAAGTAATGGATAATAGTTTTAAGTTTTTTTGCTTATTTTGTTGACTAACTTTATAAGAGGTTAGGTTTTTGAGTGTGGAGATTTCGTAGGTTCACTACAAGAGCTTTATTGAATGGCAAATTGCGAAATTTTTCAATTTAAATAAGTTTCAATTCATGTGTCGTAAAATGAAAAGTGTTCAGTAATGTTATTCACGAATAACAAACTGGAATTTTAACTAAATACTAGCTGACCCGGTAAACTTTGTTTTACCTTCTAAAGTATAAATCGTAATAAATGTTTAATTTCATCTACACGTCCTTAACTGCATTCTTATGGAAATCGTAACAAATAATGTTAAATTTGTATTGGGACCACCTTCCATAAAAAGTGAGATCCTTGAAACTATTATACAAACTATCTCTGACCCAAAAAACCCTCGGATAGCAAATTTCACTTCATTCCGACCGACCATTCATACGTGATGTTGTTACAAAGAAAATGCCTCCATTTTTATATATATGACTAGCTGACCCGGTGTGCTTTGCTACACCTTTCAGAATCAAATGATATTTTCAGAAATCATTCAAATTATTATTGTTTTTGGTATTATTTTCAATCAAATTATGACGAAATTAATAAGCAACCACTATAAAATGAGAACTTCAGCTGGAGTCTCAAATTGCAACACAAACCATAACTTATATTCTGAATCTTGATTTATAAATTTGTTTTAAAGATCTGATAATTTTCATCTGTTTCCTTAAGTTTCGCCCTAAAAAAGAAGGGTCCCAAATTAATCGTTCGCAAATAATCTGACTTATAAAGTATGGTTGTTTTTGCTTGATATGTTCTGGATTTATGCTAAAAAACTGATTAGAGAGCCCCCCCCCCCCCCTGTTCTTTTCTTCACCCCCTGGAGATTGTAATCTTTAATAAAAATTTTTTTCGTTCCCAAAAATCCTCTTATCTATATATATAAAAATGAATTTCTGTCTGTCTGTCTGTCTGTCTGTCTGTCTGTCTGTCTGTCTGTCTGTCTGTTCCCTATAGACTCGAAAACTACTGAACCGATTTGCGTGAAACTTGGCAGGTGGGGGTATTGGAGGCCGGGGAAGGTTCCTATTATGGTTTGAGACCCCTCCCTCTCTCATGAAGGGAGGGAGGGGCCTCCCAAACAAAAGACAATTTTTTGCATAACTCGAGAACCAATCAAGCAAATGGTATCAAATTTGGCATGGAGTGGTATTTGAGTACGAAGAGTATTCCTATGAATATTAGGTACCCCTCCCTCCTCTCAGTAGGGTGATAGGAAGAGGGGAGGGGGGCTACCTTACAATTTTTCATATAACTCGAAAACTAATCAAGATATTGGAACCAAATTTGGCACGGGAAGGTATTGAGATACGAAAACTATTTCAATGATTATTTGAGACCCTTCCCTCTTTCCAGTTGAAAGGGGGAGGGGCCTCTTTCATATTTTTTATATAGTTCAAAAACTAATAAAGCAAATGGAACCAAATTTGGCATGGGAGGGTATTTGGATACGAAAAATATTTCTATGATTATTTGAGACCCCTCCCTCTTTCCAGTAGGGAGATATAAAGGAGGGATGGGCCTCTTTTATAGTTTTCAACATAACTAAGAAAGTAATTAAGCAAATGGAACCAAACTTGGCATGAGCGGGTATTTGGGAACGTGACATGTTCTAATGATTGTTTGAGACCCCTTCCTTCTTACAGCGGGGAGGAAGGAAAGAGGGAGGGGAGTTTCATACAATTTTACTGCATAACTCAAGAACTACAACAGCAAATGGAACCAAATTTGGCATGGAACGATATTTGGGTACGAGTAATGCTTCTATGAATATTTGGTATCCCTCACTCTTTCGAAAAGGTGGATGAAAAGGTGGAGGCGAGGTCTCCCTAACAATTTTCAGTATAACTGGAGAGCTGATCAAGCAAATCGAACCATATACATGTGAGTGTATTTGGATACGAGAATAATAATTCTATTATAAATTGAAGCCGTACCTTTTAAGCGGTAAGATATAAAGGAAGAAGGGGGGGGTTTCCATTTTTTTTTTTGCATAACTCGAGAATTAATCGAGCAAATGAAACCAAATTTCATCATAATCATCAAAAAGTATTTGAGTACGAAAAATACTTTTATGAATATTAAGTTATCACCCCTCTATTGAAAGGAGAGAACGGAAAGGGGGATGGTACTTCCTTTCAAGTTTATACAAAACTCAAAAATTTAATGGAATATAGGAAGGGAAGAGGGAAGCTTACATTTCACTTTTTTTTTACAAAATCCGAGAAATGGACAATACTTAACATGGAAAATCATTTTGGTATGACTCTATGATTTGTTAGCATATGTTCTTAATTTATGCTTACGAAGCCAACAAATGGAAACAAATATGGCATGAAAAGGTACTTGGACTCTTATGTGTAGAGAGGGAAAGAAAGAAAGGGGCTCCATACAATTTTTGTTGTAAAGCTTAAATACTTATCAACCAATGGAACTATATTTGATATAAGAGGATTTTTGGGAACGAAAAAAATTTTTATTAAAGATTACAATCTCCAGGGGGTGAAGAAAAGAACAGGGGGGGGGGGGGGCTCTCTAATCAGTTTTTTAGCATAAATCCAGAACATATCAAGCAAAAACAACCATACTTTATAAGTCAGATTATTTGCGAACGATTAATTTGGGACCCTTCTTTTTTAGGGCGAAACTTAAGGAAACAGATGAAAATTATCAGATCTTTAAAACAAATTTATAAATCAAGATTCAGAATATAAGTTATGGTTTGTGTTGCAATTTGAGACTCCAGCTGAAGTTCTCATTTTATAGTGGTTGCTTATTAATTTCGTCATAATTTGATTGAAAATAATACCAAAAACAATAATAATTTGAATGATTTCTGAAAATATCATTTGATTCTGAAAGGTGTAGCAAAGCACACCGGGTCAGCTAGTATCAAATATAGTTCCATTGGTTGATAAGTATTTAAGCTTTACAACAAAAATTGTATGGAGCCCCTTTCTTTCTTTCCCTCTCTACACATAAGAGTCCAAGTACCTTTTCATGCCATATTTGTTTCCATTTGTTGGCTTCGTAAGCATAAATTAAGAACATATGCTAACAAATCATAGAGTCATACCAAAATGATTTTCCATGTTAAGTATTGTCCATTTCTCGGATTTTGTAAAAAAAAAGTGAAATGTAAGCTTCCCTCTTCCCTTCCTATATTCCATTAAATTTTTGAGTTTTGTATAAACTTGAAAGGAAGTACCATCCCCCTTTCCGTTCTCTCCTTTCAATAGAGGGGTGATAACTTAATATTCATAAAAGTATTTTTCGTACTCAAATACTTTTTGATGATTATGATGAAATTTGGTTTCATTTGCTCGATTAATTCTCGAGTTATGCAAAAAAAAAAATGGAAACCCCCCCCTTCTTCCTTTATATCTTACCGCTTAAAAGGTACGGCTTCAATTTATAATAGAATTATTATTCTCGTATCCAAATACACTCACATGTATATGGTTCGATTTGCTTGATCAGCTCTCCAGTTATACTGAAAATTGTTAGGGAGACCTCGCCTCCACCTTTTCATCCACCTTTTCGAAAGAGTGAGGGATACCAAATATTCATAGAAGCATTACTCGTACCCAAATATCGTTCCATGCCAAATTTGGTTCCATTTGCTGTTGTAGTTCTTGAGTTATGCAGTAAAATTGTATGAAACTCCCCTCCCTCTTTCCTTCCTCCCCGCTGTAAGAAGGAAGGGGTCTCAAACAATCATTAGAACATGTCACGTTCCCAAATACCCGCTCATGCCAAGTTTGGTTCCATTTGCTTAATTACTTTCTTAGTTATGTTGAAAACTATAAAAGAGGCCCATCCCTCCTTTATATCTCCCTACTGGAAAGAGGGAGGGGTCTCAAATAATCATAGAAATATTTTTCGTATCCAAATACCCTCCCATGCCAAATTTGGTTCCATTTGCTTTATTAGTTTTTGAACTATATAAAAAATATGAAAGAGGCCCCTCCCCCTTTCAACTGGAAAGAGGGAAGGGTCTCAAATAATCATTGAAATAGTTTTCGTATCTCAATACCTTCCCGTGCCAAATTTGGTTCCAATATCTTGATTAGTTTTCGAGTTATATGAAAAATTGTAAGGTAGCCCCCCTCCCCTCTTCCTATCACCCTACTGAGAGGAGGGAGGGGTACCTAATATTCATAGGAATACTCTTCGTACTCAAATACCACTCCATGCCAAATTTGATACCATTTGCTTGATTGGTTCTCGAGTTATGCAAAAAATTGTCTTTTGTTTGGGAGGCCCCTCCCTCCCTTCATGAGAGAGGGAGGGGTCTCAAACCATAATAGGAACCTTCCCCGGCCTCCAATACCCCCACCTGCCAAGTTTCACGCAAATCGGTTCAGTAGTTTTCGAGTCTATAGGGAACAGACAGACAGACAGACAGACAGACAGACAGACAGACAGACAGACAGACAGAAATTCATTTTTATATATATAGATGGTGGGAAGCGATAACTTTGTATGGGGACCTCCCTTTCATAAAAAGTGAGATTCTTGAAACTATTATACAAACCATCTCTGACCCAAAAAACCCTCGGATACCAAATTTCACTTCATTCCGACCGACCATTCATACGTGATGTTGTTACAAAGAAAATGCCTCCATTTTTATATATAAGATAAAACCTCGAAAACTAATCCCCGCACACCAGGAGTAAAACATAAAAAAGGCGATCACAACTATTTTCTGTCAAAATTTTGAAACCTAAAGTGTCTTCGGGACCAGAGATGTTAAAATCGCGAGTCTACATAGGCTCGCACTTTGCCCTTCTTTGCAGAACGATTTTATTTCGTTAAACTCAAACTGCAATGATGCTATCTATAGTTCAACTCGGAAAGCATCAGGAAGTAAACTTCGGGTAAACTCGGCAGGAGTAAACAGCAATCGGGGGAAACATCAGCGAAGCGAACGTACAGTTCTGCGAATTCAAAATTCAAATCGTTTTCGTTCGGCAACCGAACACATCAATCGGACGACGCATGGGGGCGTGGCTAAAAGTGATAGATACCAGGGATGTCAACCTTCCAGATTTTGTCTGGATCTTCCAGACTTTTTGACCTCCGGCCAGACTTTTTTTTTGGTATCCAGACTTCCAGATTTTAAGTATTTCTTCCAGACAATTCCAGACATTTTTTGATTGACAAAGTTTTTTTTTCAAAATTTTAATCTATTTTGGCATTATTGACTACTTTAACTGACTGAGGTGGAGTAGATTTGTTCGAGCTCACTTCGCTCTTATCAACAGCCCGGTGGGTTTTGTTCCCACCGAATGACTCTGACCAAGTTTGAATCATAATCGTCCGAATTCGGACGAAAACTGTCTAGAATTTGACATTACTCGGTCCGAACGTGCATACTAGGTGAATTTGGAATCATTTCGTCCCGAACTTATTTCATCACTGGGCTGTGTGAAAAGGCATATTTAAATACAACGCGACCAGCCGGCGGCCATTCTTTTCTTGGTGTTTCCGTGGCATGAAAACACGCGTTCTTGCGTCCCGTCCGCGGAAAGTGACTGGTTTTTCGGAAATTTTTGAGAAGTTTGAGACAGAGAAAGTGCGGTTTCGAAATGGTCAGGTTTGCTAGAATTTTTTTAATATGCCCGAGATTATTTATTATTTGAATCTGAAACCTGAGACTGAAATGAAAAGACTGATATGATTTCTAAGTCAGAATCTGAAAAACTCAGAAAAAATTGTTTAATGGGCATATTCCCCTGTAGAGTTTTCGTAGAAAACTAGTTGACAGATTCTACATGAGTGTAGAGAGCTTGGAATTCAGTTTACAGTCTAATTTTGTGAGCGACGGATCGCGTCAGCCTCGCGCTAATAAAATATTCGGTCGGTTTCGACATCCCCAACTCGAATCAGTTACTAGAAACGAAAACTCTGTAATCAATTTACATTTGTTTCTAGTATAAACATCACAAGTAGTTATTAAAAATTCATAATAATGTGCCTACGTAACATTCCAAACTGGATCATCTACATACATCACAACTTATCGAATTTTACGCCAGACACAAACGCTTCAAACTTTCCAAATCAAATCAATACTATTTTTGTTAAAATTCAGCAGCTATGTTGTTAAACATATATTGTGAAATTGCAAAAGAAATTGAATAACAGTTTTAGACGTTTCATAGCCATTGAAAAAGTAGACATTGACTAATTCAACGTCGCAATCTAGGCTCTGCTAAACTTGGCTGAGATTTCTCAAAATGGTGTTAGTTGTCTTTAACGAAAACTTTAATCTGAATAGTTATCTAAAAGTGAAATCAGAATATTGATATTCTGAATACAGAAACATTGAAACCTACGATGTCTTGTTTAAAATCGTATGTACTCAAGTTATGTTATTTAATGTTACAAAAATTATTTCGACAAGCCTCGTTGGACAAATGCTCGACACGAAGATTTAAATAATTTGCTTTTTATATTTACAGTGTTTTTCGGTAATCTATAACTTCCGGTCAAAATGCCCTAGAATCCACTGCATGGTTCGCATTCAAGTTATTTTATACACAAATTAATTCACGCTGTGAAAATATACTTCAAAAGTCGTGCTTAAAATATCTTTTACTTTTACAATTTCTCCTCCGAGGAAAAATTCTAAATCCATTTTTTAACCTGAATTTTTTGCATTACTTGATAGAAAGGTTTTAACAATGAAAAAAGGTTTTTCAATATTACCAATCTAGATATGACTGTATGCAATCAGAAAGGAACAAAATCTTTAACTTTATTTTTTTCCAATTTGGATCCCGATAACTTTTAATTTATTATAACAATAATAACAATTTATAACAATGAATCTGCGATTTGAAATAACAATTTCTAAATGAACCTAGATTCCGGAATATAAATTGCTAAACAGATGGTTTATATTCTGAACTTTTAATTTATGATATAACGTATTATTTTAAAATTTTAGTATTGAAATAAGCTTCTCAACACCTGGGTAGGAGGATAGAAATTCGCTGCATCATTTTTCATAGCCAAACATTGAGATAGTGGTTGATGTGTTTCGATTTCAAGGATTTGTGATGTGCATTACCAACCAAATGCATTCTTATTTTTGAAAAATCATTTATTTTGGCAGAAATTAACCCAATAACTGGATAGAGCTGTTGAAACTTTGCATTTTGGAACCGACAAAAGCTCAACGTGATATCATTTTTCAAATTTTCTAAAAGGAATGATAAAGCTTAATACAATAACCCAAAGAAGATAAAAGAATCAATGTTTGCACTGGTCGGTGAAATGATCAGAAAAATTTGATGTTCGGGCGTTTTTTTTCAACTACAATGTTCCAGACATTTATACCCATTTCCAGACATTTCGGCCCAATTGTTCCAGACATTTTTTGAAAATAGGTGGCAACCCTGATAGATACAAGGGAACGGGAAACGAGCAAGAGAAGGGTGCGAGGAATGTTAACTCGGTCCGTCGGGCAACGATCGCTCGTGTGCATTCGTGTACGGTTAGCTTCGTTTTGTTGTTTCGTTGGTGTGATTTTATTCCTCGAGGCATGGAAAACATCAATACAGAACAGTTTTCTTTGTTTTGTGTGCAATCACGTAATGATTGGAACGAAGATAAAATCAATCTGTACACAACAAGTTAAACTCGGAAAAAATCAGCCGAATGATTCTTTCCGAAGCGAGTTTACACACCACTGTTCGGGACAAATGAGAGCTCGTTTCAGGCTGAAGATTTCAAGGTGTTTGGGGAAAACAAGCAGCTTAGAAATGAAATGAATTCAAAATGTTTGAACATCTATATCGGGCTGCAACCTGTAGGATTTTTAACAGCAAATCTACTCGGACTACTCTAGTGGTGGTAGATTGGTTCAAATAATCATAAAAACTGTATTTCTGGCTCACTTTTATTGATATATACACCATTAAGACCACATTTGACCACTTTGAATTGCATATTGTTTGAAAAGTGATATCTTTCTGATTTCAAAACTGTTAAATTTGTAACCGAAACCGTTCGGTGGATATAACCAGTGAAAAATCATTATTTTTCATCAGTTTTTTTTAATGCTATCTCGTTAGAACTTCAAATCTTTTCTACGCGATTTTCAGCGAAAGTGTGTAACTTAACTGTTCCTCAAACTTTCTAGAACATGTTTTATATCAAAAATAACTAGCAAGAAAGTTATGGTTGAAAATTTGAAATTTACAGATATGTTTTTTTTTTAAATTATCATAACTTAATACGAAACAATTTCTTGGAAAAAGTGATTAGAAATGGTACAAGTTAAAAACTTCCCTAAGACATCTTAGCTCTAAATTGGATGTTCATTTAGTCATTTGTCCTGAAGACACTGTAGGTCCAGAAAGTTTCAGCATAGTTTCAGCAGAAAAACGTTATTATCGCCCAGTTCAAAGTTTTGCTAAAATTGTTCAAATGATTATCACTTTTTGATGAAAATTTAGTTCTGGATAACAAATTTTGAATTGAACTCATTAAGGCGGTTCCAGTAATATAGTATCAACAAACAAAGTGTTTCTGTTTTATAATTTCGGATTCTGCAACCAGTTCAGGATTCTTAATTTCCAATTAGAATTATCAAAAAATACTGGAAATGAATTGCTGTTTTGTAATTCATTAGGTTGTTTTGAAGATGTCGACTGGATAATTTTTATGTGTATAAATTTCGGCAAAGCAGTTTATTTTTAAACCGACGTTTTGATATCGAATGATATCATCTTCAGGGATTCTAAAATGTGTTTAAAACTATAAATTTGTGTGTGATGTGATAATTCACATAATTAAAACAGGTCACACATTCAATCTTGATAAAACTACTATTTTAGATTCTAGTTACAACAAACACACTCACAACTTTTAAGAGATGTGTCATATTTTTAACACACCACACACTGTTAACAAGAGAACAGAGGTTAAGAACTTGAATGCAATCTTTGCTTCAATCTTGGATTTTCTCCAGGAGTCCAACTAAAAGAAAACTACCCAGAAAACCAACAATATCACCCTCGAAACAACATTTAAACAAAACTCTTCCTCATAAATTTACCCCTACAAAATTATATTTCTGGTGAGAATTCAAATTTAAATTCAAATCTCATGACACCTTTTCTAAGTTGTAACGATATTACTTACAGTGAAACTATAGTGACGAAGAAATCAAAACAGAACGCTTTTACAAAGGCAAAAACAACGATAAATTTTGTTAGTAGGGTTAATTTTTGTAAATTTATTTTTCGGTATATCTGTGAAATGTATATTCTTGAAGAAAGAACATAAGAAATGAAAATTGATAAAGATGGATAGAGAAGTGAGGAGAAAATTTACAGATGTTGCATTTTTGCGAGGAATACTTACTATCGCAAAAATTCTCTTTCGCTCTTTTCAACATCTGTCAATTTTCTCCTCACTTCTCTATCCATCTTTATCAATTTTCATTTCTGATATTATTTCTTCAAAAATATACATTTCACTAATATGCCGAAAAATAAATTTACAAAAATTAATTAACGGTGGTTAACTTATCTTAGTCGACTTAGACACAAGATCACACATCACACATAAATAAGTCATTTTATGCATATTTTAGAGTCTCTGAAGATGATGTCAGTTTAAATTTAACTTCGTGTGTTAAGTAAAATTTGGTCTGTTTTGCCGAAAATTTTACACATTCATTAGTCTTTCGTCAAGGAATGCA
This sequence comes from Uranotaenia lowii, assembly GCF_029784155.1. Classification (NCBI taxonomy): domain Eukaryota; kingdom Metazoa; phylum Arthropoda; class Insecta; order Diptera; family Culicidae; genus Uranotaenia; species Uranotaenia lowii. Next base: position 311,651,400 of record NC_073693.1, read on the forward strand.
ATTCGCAAGAAATCGCAATTTATAATTATGATTGTTATTTCCATTTCAAAATTTGAAATCATTTAATCAAAGTCAGATTGTATGTAAATTTAGCTGAGGATAACTCATTTTAAGTGAATTTATATTTTTTTCTGACAAAAACCTCTATTAATTTGAAAAAAAAAACAGGTTTTAAATTATGTAATTGATTTTGAAAACATATTTGCTGATAGAGAATTGTGTAATCTCCACTTTAAAAACATCTGCATGGAATTTTTAAAAAAATCTGTGTTTTTTAACATTATTAAAAAATACAGATTTGTAACACCAGATTTTTAAACTGAAATCTTAAATTGGGCTCAAGTTTGCAAGAGTAATAATTGACCCGCAAAATGTTAATCTTTTACTTTTGCTTTTAAAAAAATATCATAAAAAATCAATCTTCAAAACCAACAACAATTCCCCCCTTCTCTGCCTACGGCTCTTTTTCTGATATTTAAAAAACAAATTTTTGTTGGGTTACTTCCACTGGCTCAAGACATCAGACAGGATAATAAGATATTTTGAACATTAAAAAATTCACAAATAAATCTTGATTTTATGGTTCGTTCGGAGTAAAGTCAAATTTTTTATTTTTTAAAACATATTAAACTTTATGCTTGTTAATCTTTGCTGCATCGCGGTGATAATTCTTTAGAAAGATATATTCTGGGAGTGCATAATCTGAGGGACTAGCTTTGGAAATCTATTGCAATATGTAGCTCGTTGTAACAAATCAAATTCTGTATTAGAGAAGAATCACAAGGATTTGGTACATTCGATTTTGTTATGGTCTTCTTCGAAGTTGTTCAGCGAAAAATTTCCTTAAGAGAATTAATAAATTGGCTTAAAAACCATAAGCAGGCTCAGTTCCACAGAAGAAACAAAATGATGTTGAATTTTAAGTACAAAATTGACTAAACGTTACCTTAAACTCAGCAAAAAATCATAGATTAGTTTCAAGCCCCACGGTTAAATAAAGTCAAAAATGGCCCCAAATCGACTCAGTCGATTGGCTACATACATGTCAATGTTGTTAAAATCAGGTATGGTAGATCTTTGAAATTATTTGGCTCACCGATCGATAGAAACTCAACTACTCTCAGTCGAAGTATACCCTTCAATGCCTGGACGGCCTATCAAAAGTGTCTGGTTGAATTATCTGGGGAAGCTTAAAATAATCCTGATCTTTATCCTATTTCCAACTCTGATGGGGAACTTGGTCCTCATCCATACCCAGATTCAGATTATTTTACGGACCCTGATACTGATTTCGATACAGCTCCCTATTTATATCAAAAACTAGATCCACATCATATTCATGATTTTGATTTTGATAGCGTGTCTGATTTCGATCTTTGACCAAATCCGGATTCGAGCTTTGTGGTCAGTTAATGGATTTTCCTACATTAATTGACATGGGGCTCTGGTTAAAAAATGTTACAGCTTTCTAAGACTAAAATTTTTACCAAAATTTTAACATTCGGGCGTCATTGTCAAAATTGTTCAAACAAACACTTGGCTGCAACCACAACAATTCAGCAAAACGATTAAAAATTCATGAACAGGCGGCTGTTCTACGGTTTTTTCATCAACTCACGTTTGGAAAATGTGAGGGATTCATTTCATTCACTGCGTCTTTTTTAACTGGGATTTTCCACCAGCCCATTCTCAGCCCTCAAAGGGCCAGCCTCAGCCGCAGCATCACAATCACGGCCCAAAGGATGATTATTTTTGTGAAGCCACCCGGTATGGGTATTTCATCTGCCAACCGAGATGACATATGGGCTCCGTAATGGGTGCTGCCGGTTATTGTTTTTTCTTCTTTTTCACAAAAGGGTATTTTTTATCGCTGTCTTTCCCCCAAAATTACCGGAGCCTCTGTTTTGCATAATGAAGTACCTAACCTGATTTTTGGTGGGCCTGTTGTAATGTTTGAGCCCATCTGAGTCAGAAAACCGAGTTTATGTTTGGTCCTACCGTGTTGCTGCCTGTTCGTTGAAGGTTTGTATGTCGAGGTACCGGACTACGGTTATCGTTTGGGCTCGAAATGATACGAATGAAGGTTGCCGCTTACCTGAAATGACAACAGAAATTAACTTAATTAGATTTGGTCAAATAATAAACTTTAAGCACAAATTGCATTATGCCAAGCAGGTTTTGACATGACGCTTCAGGAGTCGGAAGGTAGAACATCACATTTTAAATGTTTGTCTAGTGTTTGAAAAGCTAAAATGATAGGTGGTTGAAATTTGCACTTCATACTGGACTACTGATGCTATAAAAAAATCTCATTCATCATTGTAAATTTGCAGTGAAAAAATGACAAAAATGACAAAAATGACAAAAATGACAAAAATGACAAAAATGACAAAAATGACAAAAATGACAAAAATGACAAAAATGACAAAAATGACAAAAATGACAAAAATGACAAAAATGACAAAAATGACAAAAATGACAAAAATGACAAAAATGACAAAAATGACAAAAATGACAAAAATGACAAAAATGACAAAAATGACAAAAATGACAAAAATGACAAAAATGACAAAAATGACAAAAATGACAAAAATGACAAAAATGACAAAAATGACAAAAATGACAAAAATGACAAAAATGACAAAAATGACAAAAATGACAAAAATGACAAAAATGACAAAAATGACAAAAATGACAAAAATGACTAAATGTTTTGAAGGATTTTGAAAAATAATAAAAAATTAAAATTTTTGAATAAAATATAAGAAATTTGAAGAAGATTTATGAAGATTTCAGAAAAATAAATGAAATTGAAGAATTATAGAAAAATGTTAGAAAAAATAAAGAGAATTCAAATCGTCTTACCAGATTGAATACAATAATGGAGTTTTGAAAAAATTTACAACATTTGAAAAAAAAAAAAATAAAAAATGAAAAAGTTCAAAGTAATTATATAAGATTTTTGAAGTTTTTGAAAGATAAGTAATTTTCAGATATTTTAAAAATATTCAAAAAGATTTAAGTGAAATAATAGGGTTTGAATAAAGGATGACGATAAAAGAATTTCAAGAATTTTGGAAGAAGATCAAAGAATATTCAAGAAGCTTTAGGAAGATTGGAAAAGATTAAAAAAGAGTAAAAAAGAATCATGAAGGTTCCAGAAGATTCTGAAAAATTTGAAAAGATGCCAGAAAATTTTTGAAAATTTAAAAAAAAATATCAGGAAATTCAAAACACTTTAGAAGAGTAGAACATTTAAGAAGAATGAACAAGATTTAAAAAGATTAAGGAAGATTAAAGAAGTTTTGAAAAGATCTAATAGGATTATAGAAGATTTAAGATGTATTGAGAAGAGTCAAGTAGATTTAAAAAGAATTCAGGAGTTTTGGAAAAATTTAAGAAAATAAAGGAACATTTAAGATCATACCGGAAGATTTATGAAGATTTCAGAAGATCTAAGAAGGCTTAAGCTTTAAGAAAATTCAAAGAGCTATTTGAAGATTCCAGTAGATTTAAGTAGGTTCAAGAGGATATAACAGGAATAAGAAAGCTCAAGAAGAATTGAAAATAATAAAGAAGATTTGAGAAGATTTTAGAAGATTGAAGAAGATTTAAAAAGATTTAAGAAGATTTGAGAAGATTTAAAAATTTTTTTGACGATTTAAAAAGAATTAAGAAAATAGAAGAACATTTAAGAGGATTTGAGAAAATTTAATAAGATTTAAAAAATTTTAAGAAAATTTAAGAAAATTTGAGAATATTTTAGAAGACTTAAGAAGATTCAAGCAGATTTAAGAAAATTTAAGCAGATTTTAAAAAGTTTGAAAAGATTCAAGAAGGTTTAAGAAGATTAAAGAAGATTTTAGAAGATTTAAGAAGATTTTAGGAGATTTAAGGAATTTCAAGAAGACTCAAGAAGATTTAGGAAGATTTATGAAGATTTAAGAATATTTGAGAAGATTAAAGAATATTAAAAATAATTAAAGAAGATTAAGAAGATTTAAGGAGAATTCAGCAGATTTTGAAAGATTTGAGAAGATGAAGGAAGATTTAAGAACATTCCGGAAGATTTTTGAAGATTTCAAAAGATTTAACAAGGTTTAAGACGCTTTAAGAAGATTCAAAGAGCTATTGAAGATTTCAGGAGACTTAAGTAGATTCAAGAAGATATAACTTGATTCAGAAAGCTTAAGTAGATTTGAGAAGAACATTTGAGAAGATTTTAAAATATTGATGTATTTTTAAAATGATTCAAGAAGAATGATGAATACTTAGGAAGATTCGAGAAAATTTCAAACGATTTTAGACGATTTAAGAAGATTTAAGAAGATTTAAGAAGATTTAAGAAGATTTAAGAAGATTCAAGAAGATTCAAGAAGATTTAAGGGGATTTAAGATGATTTGAGAAGATTTAAGAAGGTTTAAGAAGATATAAGAAGATTTGAGAAGATTTAAGAAGATTTTAGAAGATTTAAGAAGATTCGAGAAGATTGAAGAAGACTTAAGAAGATTTTGGAAGATTAAAGAAGCTTGAAAAAGGGTTAAGAAAATTTAAAAAGATTTAAGATGATTCAAGAAGATTTAAGAAAATTTAGAAGATTTTAGAAGATTTAAGATGATTTAATATGATTTCAAAAGATTTGAGGAGATTTAAGAAGATTCAAAACGATTTTAGAAGATTTAAGATAATTTATGAAGATTTCAGAGAGTTTAAGAAGATTAAAGAAGATTTAAGATGATCCAAGAAGACTTAAGAAGAATTAAGAAGACTTTATTTCATTCAAGATTTAAGAAAATTTAAGAAGGTTTGAGAATATTTGAGAAGACTTGATAAGATTTAATAAGATTTAAGAAGACTAAAAATGCTTTGAAAAGCTTTAGGAATATGTCTACAATTTAAGAAAAAAATATAAGATTTAAGAAAATTCAAAAGATTGAAGGAGATTTAATAAGATTGAATAAGATATTGAATAATTCAAAAACATGAAAAAGATTAAAGAAGACAATGAAAGATTCTTGAACATTTTTGAAGGTTTAAAAAGATTTAAAAGATAAAGGAATATTTAAGAAGATTTCAGAAGATTTAAGAAGATTTAAAAAGAATTAATACGACTTAAGAAGATTTAAGAAAATTTAAGACGATTCAGGAAAGATTTAAGATTTAAGATAATTTAAGAAGATTGAAGAAGATTTATGAAGGTTAATGATGATTAAAGAAGGTTTTAGAAGAATTTAGAAGATTATAGAAGATATATGAAGATTGAAGGATGTTTAAGAAGAGTTATGAAGATATAAAAAGATTCAAGAAGATTTATGAAGATTTAAGAAGATTTAAGACGATTTAATACGATTTAAGAAGATTTGAAAAGATTTAAGGAGATTCAAGTGGATGCTTGAAGATTAAAGAATATTTCAGAAGATTGAGAAAGATTTATTCTAGAAGATTTTAGAAGATTTTGGAAGATTTAAGAAACGATAAGAAATCTTGAAAAGACTTCAGAAGATTTCGAAAGATTAAAGAGACTACAGAAAATAATTGAATATTTAAAAAAATTCCGAAGATTTAGGAAATTTTCAACAGATTTTAAAAATGATAGGATAAAGAAAATTTAAGAAGAATAGAGAAGATTTAGGAAGATTGAACAAGATTAATGAAATTTTAATAATATTTAAAATGATCTTAAGAGATTCAAGAAAATTGAAGAAGATTTAAAATATTTCAAAAATTTGATGAAGATTTAGGAATATTTTTGATGATATAAGAAGATTTTAGAAGATTTCAGAAGACTTAAGAAGATTTAAGAAGATATAAGAAAATTTAAGAAAAATCAGGAAGATTTAAGAAGATTTTAGAAGATTCTTAAGACTTAAAAAGATTCAAGTTGATTTAAGAAGATTTAAGAAGGTAGAAGAAGATTCTGGAAGATTTAAGAAGATTTATGAAGTTTTGAGAAGATTCAAGAATATCCAAGAAGATTTATGAAGATTTAAGAACATCTTAGAAAATTGAAGAAGATTTGAGAAGATTTCAGAAGATATAAGGAGATTGATGAAGATTCAATTAAATTTTAAAGCTTTCAGAAGATTTAGGAACAATTCAACAGATTCAAGTAAATATGATAAGTTTTAAAATGATTTTAGAAAATTTAAGAAGATTTATGAAGTTTTTTTAATACTCGAAAACATTGAAGGAGGTTCAAGAAGATTAAAATTTAAAATTAAATTAAAATTAAAAAAAAATAAAAAAAAAATTAAAATTAAAATTTTTAAAAGACTTTCAGAAAATTCAAGAAGATGTTAGAAGAATTTATAAGATTAAAGAAAATTTAAAAAGATTTTAAAGGTTTAAGAAGATTTAAGAAAATTTTAGAAGATTTAAGAAGATTTCTGAAGGTTTGAGGATATTTAAGAAGATTGAAGAAGATTAAAGAAGATTTAAGAAGATTTAAGAAGATTTATAAAATTTAATAAGATTTTAGAAGATTTAAAATGATTAAAGAAGGTTTAATAAAATTTCATAAAACTGTGGAAGATTGTTTAAGATCTAAGAAGATTCAAAAAGATAAAAAAAGATTTTAGATGAATTTAGAAGATTTTAGAAGATTTTAGATGATTTTAGAAGTTTTTAGAAGATTTTTGAAGATTTTAGAAGATTTTAGAAGATTTAAGAAGTTTTTATAAGATTTGAAAAGTTTAATTAGGGCTTCAGAAGATTCCAGAATAGTAAAAAAGATTGAGTAAGATTTAAGAAAACTTAAGACGATTTCTGAAAGTTGAATAAGTTTTAAAAAGATTGAAGAAGATTTCAAAAGAATTGAGAATAGTTAGGATGATTGATTAGATTTTTGAAGATTAAAGCAGTAAACTTTAAAAAAATTAAGCACATTCAAGCAGGCTTAAGAAGATTTAAGAAAATATTAGAAGATTTCAATATATTTCAATATCAAGTTAAAAATGCATTTAGGAAGGCTTAGGAATATTTAAGAATATTTAAGAAGCTTCATGAAAATATAACAAGATGTATGAAGACTTCAATTACAATTGAATTGAATCAGATTAAAAAGGATTTGAAAACTTCAAAATAAAACAACTCCATTCCAAGGCTGCCGAAAAAAAATATATGTGTTTTTGAGGAAAAAAAATCTGACTTTATGTGATTTTACCCAAAAATTCTGTTATGCTACTTTCCATTTTTATTGAAGATTCATTTTTCATTGGGTCTTTGTGACATTTTATTTATGAAAAAATCAATTATTATTATCAACCTAACCATACATTTCTAATTCAAATTAAGAAGTTTACACAAAGTCTAACAATGTAGAATTTGTTTAAAAAATTATTATTCAAAATTAAAAAAAAACTTTTTGAAATCTGTCATTATTTCGAAATTCTGTGCTTTGTAACCCAGATTCTGTAATGAAAAATTTGCTCCAAATTTTTGAAATTACAGAGTTTCCTGTAATTTCGGCAACCTTGCTCCTTATTTCACAAAGAATTTACATTTTATCCACATTAAGAACCAAAATCTCATCTGAGGCCACACTTCTCGGGTCGATTCCAAGCACAAACATGGGGAGCTCATGTCCAGAAACTTAACCAGCCGAGAAGCATCGAAAAACATCGGGCGTTAAGAAATTCAATATCACGAATCACTGCCCCTTAGTTCTATCGTCTGGCAGCAATCTATGGTGAAAGATGATGACGATACGATGGAACTACGACATGGTACAAGAATGTTTATCCGGAAAAGGGGGAGTCCAATCCGAGTTTGTTCAGTGATGACAACGAGTTTTCCTTCCATTCTATCACTTTTCTGATGTTTTTTTTTAAATAAACTTGTTTCTGTAAAATATCTAGTTGGTAATTTTATTGAAACTACAAAAACAAAAAAAAAACAGAAAAAATTCAACTTAAAAAAAGAACTTTTGCCTTAAACTTTTGGAACAAATTTTTCTTCAACATCCCTATGATGAACAACTTCAACGTGTTAACAAGATTCACTCATGCAAGCACTGGATATTCTAAACTTTCTGATCGAAAAATTCTTGGCACAGTGAGGATGCGTTCCATTTTTTCTACCCTACTATCCTCCATCTTTGCTTCAAAATGTTGCATAGATAGAGCTGTTATATTTTCACTTTCCACTAAATTATCCGACTAAATTAGTGATTAAGCGGTTGGAAAAAGTCATTTCAAGAGCCAAGCTCCCTTCGACGATGAAAACTGCATATACATCGAAGGTTTTTTTCCCCTTGATCATGGTCATATAAACTAGAAAAGTAAGGTGTAGGTCCGCTCTTTGGCGTTAGCCAAGGGGAAAAATCTTTAAATCTCTTCTTCGGAGCTGAAGGTTGAAACTCCCCAATCACATCATCAACATCATCTTCGAAACCACGTGGCTCCCTAAAGTTAGCCACCCACAAAGTACGCGTGGTGGATTTTTCTTCGCTACCCCAGTAAAGCAATAGACGGACTCACTTCATCAGACTTCTTGATTCTCCTCCGATTCTTGGCATTTGTTGTGCGGGGGCGGGAGTTATAAATTGTTCCCCGGAGAAGCAACATACAGAAGGAGGAAAAAAATACCAGCTAAATAAAGGAGGTCTGGGCTGTCCGGAAAGTTTTTTTTTCGTTTTCCCATGGCGATGTCGATCGTTTTAGATGATGGTCTGTCTGTCTAATACTATCTACTAGCTAGTAGTGATAATAACCCCTGATGATGATGTTTACTAGGTAAGGTGAGCTCATTGTGGATTTTTGGATAGAAATGATTAATAGAACTATCATTATGATGGGGTCCATCGCAGCTTGCATCAACTGAGGGAACCTGGGGGTTTTTGAAATTTGACTTTTTCTGGGAAAATAAATATGTACATATATCTATACGAATATTGTAAATTTTACTTTTGAAGTGTACATAAGACCGCTGCAAACTTTGTATGGAAATTTCAATTCTTCAATTTTTACACCTTACATAACTTTTTTTGGTTGTTTTTGCTGCCAGAAATAAAAATAAACATTTTGGAAGCGATCCATCCAGTCCTGAATTAGCGCAAGGAGTTTTTATTTTGTATGGAAAAACGAAATTCGCCAGAGATGTACTGAAAGTTTAAAAAATTAAAATTTGGAAGAAAACATTCTTGCAGTACAACTCATGTGAATAAAATACGAACCTATCTCGTACCCCAGAAAAAAAATTCAATGTTTTGCTAAATTTTTTTCATTTTTTTTTTAAATTTAAACGATTTCAAGTTGAAATCAACTGCTAATTTACAAGCTGAGTAACCGTAGGATGAGAATAAAAAATCTTAGAAAACTGCTTTGGATAGCCAGGGAATTAATCTATTAATCTATATATATAAAACAGGGAGAGAGACAGACCATACAGAAATGTGCGAACACGCAAAACTCTTCACTGAATCATCCGATTTGCATGCGATTTTTTTTTGTTGTGTTCGTCTTCACACAAAGAATAACACAACGGAAAGATAATTTCGAAAATGTTTTTGCGGAATTTGAAAATAATTTTTAGTTTTTATTCGTATCAAATAAAAGTCATGGCACCCAATTTCCATTTTTTTTCATTCGCATCACCCAGAGTAGGAAGGCGCCAAAAGCAATCAAGGCTTACTGATGTGCATCCATCTCTCTATAGGAAGTTTTGGCGCCTATTTTCGTTGCAAGTGTACTTTTCACGTGGCACCAGTAAAATGGATACTTAGATGGGATTTTCTCAATTGGGTTCCGCAACTATGAAGCATAACAAAGCCTGTACGAAGAATATTGTCAAAATTTGTAATTTTTTGCATCAGAATCAAGGCAATTCTAAAATTTTTTAAAGATGTTTGTTCGTTCACCGTTAATTTTTTTGCAAATGTCATATTCTTTAAGGGGGGGGTAGGGTCTAACACTTTCAAAAAATCGATTTTTTTATTTTTTTATTTTCTTATTGTAAAACATTTCAAGAATGTTGTGTCAAATTTTCAAGTCAATTGAAGCAAAACTGTAGAAGTTATAGGCCTTTATCTCCTCCTATCTAATACTGCAAGAAAGCAAGAGCAAAAACTTCAAACGCGTTTTTCTCGAAAGCACATTTTTAAAGTCCGTGGACATCGTCATTTGAAAACTACTTATCCGATTCTTTTCAAATTTGGAACATATTTTCTACATATAAAATACCAGACCCCAACGTTTTTCTTTTTTGATTTTTTTACTTTGGGGAGATTTTAGAGGTGAAAAATGGCGGATTTTTAAGTAAAAAATCGTAGTTTTTACTTCAAACAGCCACAAAAATTTCATAAAAATATTTTTAAGTTAAATAAAAACGTTGGGGTCCAGAAAAACATCTATTAAAAATATTTTGCTCTGATTTTTTGACTTCAGATGGTTCTGTGCTGAGATACAGTGTCCACCGCAAATCCTGTTTTTTTAAAAGGCATCCTCGAAAATGCTCCGTCACCGGCTCATTTTTCAATATTTTTCTACGAAAAAATTACTAAATGTTCTTTTAACAATGCTTTGTATAATGCAAACAATTTGAATACATTTGTTTGAACGATAGCTCAAGAAAAAAATCGTGAAAATGGTGTTTTTTTTATACCCGTTAGACCCTACCCCCCCCTTAAGCAACTCAAGCAATATGGCTGTAAAATTTCCAATAGACTCAAAACAACTTAATGAGATTGAATTGAAACATTTCATTATCAAATCATTTTTTATGAGTTTTGGTAACACCAATAGAAAGTCATATAACTGGTAAAAGATCATCTTAATATATTTTTTGTTGATTTAATCCAGTTAGTTTGAGAATTGAAGGTTTTTAATTTTGTGATTCCAAGTAAATTGAATCATTATCATAAAAACGGATTGGAGAATCAGGAAACATTGGAAAATCCACACTACCTTTCATGCTCAGTGGTTTATCGGAACTTTTGAAAATTTTATATAGGACTTAATTTTGATATTAGATCCAACTCTCAGTTTCAAAAGTCAGAAAAAAGGATCGTAATCAATAATATCATCAAGTACTTAAAACTTGAAAGAAGATAAAAATAATTTTTTTAGTAAAAAGCATGCCACCTTAAATTTCGAACATTTAAGTAAAGAGAAAAATCTGAACCAATACACAAATATACAAAAAAAGTTTCGTACCAGATATCAGATCCAAAAAAACAATCTGTCAAGCATAAGTATATTAAAGAATATAAACACTTAAATTCGACCAAAAAAAAATTAAATCAAGATCAACGAAAATCCATCTTTTAAATTAACGTTTTAAAATAACTAAAAATCCAGATTCATAAAGCCAAATTTAGAATATTGATTCAAATAAACAATAAAATTCAGAATTAAATTTAACTGTCTAGATAACAGTTTCTTATCTTACGATCATTAACTATAAATTTAAGTAATTTGTGAATATTTTGAATTTTTATTCCAAATACTCAAAATAGATTTGCTTTCATTCAGGGTTTGCCTGTTCAGAGAAAAATAATCTAAATACAAGAAAGTTTAAATTCTTTTTTTTCAAAATTCTTCAATTCTTAGTGCAATTTTCCAATCCCTAACTGAAAATTGAAAAAAAGATAATGATGACACAAATTTCGTAGACATTTTCAAACATTATATTGATTAGAAAAGTGTTGCTGTAAAATGAAATGAATAGTAACTTTTTCTGATATTAATTATTTGTCAAACGCAGCTCTGTAAATTCACAATAAGATTCAAATTAGTATATTCAGTGCAAATCCGAAAAAAGACATTTAAAAATTGTTTTTAAATTAGTTATTCTTTCAATGTTCCGGGACCATTTTTTAATTTTTCTATTCGGACGACCATGTTTAAAGAAAACTGTAATGTATTTAAATACAGAGGTTAACACAAATCGAAAATACAACTCTATTTATGACGACTCCAGCAAAAAAGATCTTTTTTTCTGTTGTAATCAACATTTTTAAAATACTCTATCAGATAGGGGTTTTTGAATAGGAATGATGACTAAACTAAATTGAAACTTGATAGATTAAGCGTTCATAAGTTACCGGAACTGATCATTAGCAGAACTTTCTTATACGCTACCTCAACAAGAAAATAAGTTCGCTAAAAGAAAGTTAGCGAACTTATTAGAGCAAATCGTATGAGCGTTTTTGTGTCACGAACTGCCGGTTTTGAATATAAATTTATGTATGATATTTTCCATTCCATTAGGGGTTTTTTGAATGAACTTAAAATAATGAAATTCGAATAACGAACCATAATTCTGGATTTTTTTTTCTGATACAAAGGTATCCACTAGCTTTTATACACTTAAAAGGAAGGCTGACTAAGGAACAGTGCTAAAATATAAAAAAATACTCAAAAATTTCAGGCTTAACAAAGTTTGCCGGGTCAGCTAGTTGATTTATATTACCTTTGCCAAAATATTTCATGAAATTACTTGCCATTTTCAAATACTTTATAATTTTTTCATGAAATGCTTAGCTGCTGGACATGATAGCAAAAAAGATTAGCTTGAGAATAGTCAAAACAAAAAATGATAGACTAACTCATTTTGAAATTTTGAAGGCATCGAAAAACATATGGGAACAATAAGCCATTTTTACAGCGGTCTAGTTTACATTCAAATATCCAACAGCGTAGACTATGTTTAAACTTTCAAAGCCCAAAAATTTCTATTTCTTTCACAAGTCCTGTTTGTGAATGTTGACACATTCCTTGTTTAATGAAAACTCGTTTTAACCTTACGTTGATTTCATCTTATTTAAAGTTTTTTTAAATTTCGGAAATACTGAAATATTTGTCTTTTGATACTGCAAGCATCGAAGGAATAAATCAGAAGTTATTTTCTGGAGAAAAGTTTTTCTAGCAGCGCTTTACAACAGATAAAAATTAGGTTTATGTTTTCGATCGTGGAGAATATAAGGGTTTATACGGTCGATGGCATTGATGGCTGGTTGGCCTCAGCCATAACCTCGAAACTTGACAAAAATGAATATTTGCTCGCTTTTTATTTCTAGAATTATTCAACTCAGTTTTCAACTATCCACATTTTCTTCATATTTGATTACAACTTTGCAGATTTTAAAGTGTCATGTACGCGCCTTTTGTATGCAAAATTGTCCTTTCAGTATAGATAAAGAAAATGTAAAATTTTTAAGCCTGGTATTGTTGCAAATTTTGGGTGTTTAGGCAGCTATTTCTGATAGAAAAGCTGAAAATACTTAATATTACTTTTCAATCACGATAAATAAAAGAAGAATGTGCATATTTAAAACTAATTGCAGCAGGTTGTTTTCAAATAAGTCATTATTACAAACATAGACAAATTGAATACGGACATGAGAAATGAAGTCACACTAAACATGTTTACATTTCACGTTTAATTTGAAACTTGAACTGAGTAACGAAGATAGTCAAAACATTGTTAAATTTGCTTTAACTTATTATTTGTATAGTAATTTTCAGAAGAGATTTCAAAAAAAAATCAGTGCGGAAATGGAAAAATTATTTGACCTGGCTCCACAAGGAAGCATTCAAAATCAAATTATAAAAATCTAAACCGGTTTCTCGAAGGTGCAAAAACGGCAATTTTGTCTTAGAAAAATCGCGTTTTGGGTCCTTTTGATCAAATTAATCGTATCATTCTTGTTTAGAGGTTAGAGCTGAGGCCTTTCGGTAAGGTAGTGTTCGTTAAGAACTGTCAATATATCCTAATAGGTATTGGCCAATGGAACTACCAACATCACGGACATGAAAAAACAGCTCGGGGACACTACTGCAATAACGGATCACATCATAACAACAACAAACAGGTTCAAATACAACAGAACGAAGATCATAGACAGAGCACAGTACAAACAAACCCTACGTGTGTTAGAAATGTGTCATATCACCAACACAGAAAAAACGGTGAAATTTAAAACAGATACCCTGAACTCAGCTCAACATACGCCGGAATATTACATGCAGTTAAAAATTTCACAACAAAAAAAAACAGCATTTTCTCCTACACAAACACAATCAGAAAGTTTAAGTTCCAATAATACCCACATTCTTCACACTTCATACCAATTCATACGTACTTAATTCAAATCAAACGTTAATAGTGCAACCATAGTGACACGGATGAGAAAAAATCTTTTCCATCCGGTGAAAAACGTAAGAAATTTTCAATTTTAATAAATGTATGAACATAAACCGATAACAACACTTCATTTATAACAGACGAGCAGCAATCAATGGACCTAGCCGTTGGACAAAAACGAATTCGACAAAAACCACGGACAGAAAAGTGAGTCACACTAAATTTTATAAATCTTTAACAACGCTCATAACACAATTTCTGTAATAAAACGTCTAGTTCCATTGAAAAATACCAACATAACTGGTCGAAACATCGGGTATATCAAAAACAATCGTTGTTTGATCAACATTCAAGACCGAAAAAGCCAAATTTAATAATCTACAAATAAGAATTTAAGGTTGTTCAGGAAACTTCAACTTTGCACTGATAGTGCTCTACAATCTACGACCAAATTTTTGAAAACATACTCATCAAAAATTTTATACCTATCTTTATAAAAATGGAGGCATAAATATGTGCGAACACAAATAAATCTTGAAGGGTTCATCCGATTTGCATACAATTTTATATTGTATTCGGTTTTGTGCAATTTTATAATTAGTTTTTAGTTTTTATTCGCTTCAAATAAAAGTCTTGGAAAATAATTTGCATTTTTTCCGTTAAAATCAAGGTCTTTAAAATCTAGGTTATCTGACTTCTACAGTAAGAAAGCGAGGGAGATCGGTGTAGTGGGGCTATGCTCGTAACCTTTGTTTACAAACTGGCAGTGTGCTAAAATGAAAAGGCATGCTTAGGTCTCAGCTGTTCTATGGATTGAAGGTAAAAAAAAAAAACGCAACGAAGCAATCAACATGGCTGATTCTTAAATTTGACAGATCGAATCACCTCCTATTTTCCCGCCCTTGGTTAAAATCATCCAGATTAGGAAGGGGCCAATAGCAATCAAGGCTTACTGATGCTCATCTATCTTATTAAGGAAGTTTTAGCTAATACATAAGCCGCAATTGGCCGTTAAGGAGTATATTTACAAAAAAAGTCATTTTTGCTTCAGGATCAAGGAAACTCGAAAATTTTCAATCTGATTAGCCCGGGTAAAAACGAAAAATTAATTCAATTCCCGTATAAAATTTACTTATTATGATATTGGCGAAAAGAAGATTTTTGAAAAAAGTTTTAACAAAATGATCATGAACGGTTTCAAGAAGCTTAAAATACAATTCAACAGCACCTGATGTGTTTCGATGAAACAAAAAGTTATTGAAGTGTTTTTTTTTACTGATTTGTTTTTAGTAGTTCCTGGGTTTTGACCAAATTCGGACTGAAAAATTTGAAATCAAATGCAGAATAGTGTTAGGCTTCTGAATAAAATAGCCAGTATTCGTGCGGGAATAAATCTGGTAGCCTTAATGTACCCCATTATAATGTTTTGTTAATTTTACGGATTTATTGAAGATTGTCATATTAATTAAAGAGAATAATATTCACGATATGACTACAAAACTTTTGACATACTCTTAATTGTTTTGACAACGATGATATTCCATTGAAAAATCTTCTATGCATATGTATGGTAGCATCACGAGAAGGTCTTATTTGAATGTAATAAGTATAGGTAAACTTAAACTCATCAAATTGTTTTTTTTTTTTATTAATTGTTCAAAATGCATTCTGTTAGTTCTGGAATGGAATGTTATCAGTTTTGTGATTCTATGAACACAATTGAAAAAAAAGAAGATGTTAGAAAATCTCCTCTTCTTGTGCTTAGATGCTTAAAAACTAAACGGAATTCAGAATTCAAATGATATTAACTTTTTTGAACTAAACTCATAATTAGATCCAAAACTCGATATCTGAGGCCAGTAACAGGTATTTGATTCAATAAAAATGATGATAAATGATTTTGAAATCAAGATTACAATTAAAATCAAACTTTTGAATAAACGAAAAAGAAATGTAATCGCATATTCCTTTATCCTATATAAAAGTCTCTTAAGTTATTTACAGAATCTGGAAACGCGTTCTTTCGATTTAAAAAGTGAATAAATGTATATAATTGCTTTAATTTTTTTTTGTGAATTGAGAGATTTCATTGCCTTTTTGTAAATAAAAGGATTCATTAAACCTTTGCTTTAAAGTTTCTGTGAACCAGAATTCGATGAATTTTGGTAATGAGCTAATTTTATAGGACATGAATTTAAGTATTCGTTTTTGATAAATATTATGAAATGTAAATTGAAAAAGGAGTTGATTATATTCAGAGTAGATAAAAAAAATGCTTTTCAGGTAACGGAACATATAAAATAGCGAAATTTCATAACATGAGAAGTGTTGTTTTGAAACTTTGCGAATATAGATGTGCCATACCTTCAAATTTGATATACAGTAAATAGAACGTATTTCTAACATGATTTTGGCGAAGAAAGGAAAACAATTGAGTAAAACTGCGTAAAATGGAGACTCATTTCAACAAAATAAATTTTGGCACACCTATCGGTTTTGATCGAAAATGGATATAACAATGTCCAGAATCCTCTATAAGCTCCTCTAAAACGGATGGAAATTTATTTTTACGTTAATCCCAGAAGATAATTGCTTTCAGCTTTAGCTGGAAATTAAGAATTAAAACTAATTATTTTTTTCGTTAATTTATGCCCCTAGAGTAAGACACCTGCATAAAAATTTCTTAGAATATAAGTAGAGGTGTTTAGAAAGGTAATAACAGGGAATTTAATAAACAAAAAAACTGCGAAGCAAAACAACGCAATTATCAACGTTCAGTATGATGGAATCAAAAATGAACCTTTTCTCCGAATAATTAGCCACTTTCTCTTTTCACCTCACTTGGGGAGTGAATAAAACTAGCTGTTATAAGATTGATAATAAAAATACCTATAACTTTCTTTAAGATTGAGTTCTGTTCTACCATGATATGCCAAAGTGACGTACATAAATGTTTTTTTTTGTCAATACGAGCGTGTTTCTCTTTTTTTTATTCACCATTTCTCTGGTATTTTTCATAAAATGTGATTTGTATACTTACAACATTTCATTAAAAGTCCCTTAAAAGTAGAAAAGGCAGTGAAGAGGTCCTTTTTAATATAATTGGACAGAAATATGAAGAAAATGGTCCGAAATACGCCCTAATCTATTTTGAGCTTCCAACACAATTCCATTAAAATAAATAATCTTTTATTCTCTACTTAAATGATCATAAATTTTTGTGGAATTATAAAGACTCAACGAAGTTGCCTGGGTAAACAAATCTTCTTATAAAAAATTAATAACTTTATCTAGTAGCCTTCTATAAAACTTAATATTTTACTTGGGATACTCTCAGTAACTCGGTTTGAATTCTTTGGTTTATAGTCTTAAATCATGTGATAGAAGTATTGAGTCTTGAGTCTTGAGTTTTGAGTGTCAAACACATCATTTGTCTTGAGTTTTAAGTCTCGACTTTTTTTTTCGAGTCTTGAGTCTAGAGTCTTGAGTCTTGAGTCTCGAGTCTTGAGTCTTGAGTCCTGAGTCTTAAGTCTTGAGTCTTGAGTCTTGAGTTTCGAGTCTTGAGTCTTGAGCTCTGAGTCTTAACCTTAAATCTTGAGTCTTAAGTCTTAGGTCTTGAGTCTTGATTCTTGGTTCATGAGTCTTGATTCTTGGTTCATGAGTCTTGAGTCTTGAGTCATGAGTTTCGAGTCTTGAGTCTTAATTCTGAGTCTTGAATCTTGAGTCTTGAGTCTTGAGTCTTTAGTCTCGAATCATGAGTCTTGAGTCATGAGTCTTGAGTCATGAGTCTTGAGTCATGAGTCTTGAGTCATGAGTCTTGAGTCAGGAGTCTTGAGTCTTGAGTCTTGAGTCTGGAGTCTTGAGTCTTGAGTCTTGAGTCTTGAGTCTTGAGTCTTGAGTCTTGAGTCTTGAGTCTTGAGTCTTGAGTCCTGAGTCTTAAGTCTTGAGTCTTGAGTCTTGAATCTTGAATCTTGAATTTTGAGTCTTGAATCTCTTCTTTAGTCTTGAGTCTTGAGTCTTGAGCCTTGAGTCTTAAACCTTGAATTTTGAGTCTTGAGTTTTGAATCTTGGGTCTTGAGTCTTGAGGCATGAAGTTTTGAGTCTCGAGTCTTGAGTCTTTAGTCTTAAATCTTGAGTCTTCAGTCTTCAGTTTTTAGAGTTTTGAGTCTCGATTTTTGAGTCTTAAGTCTTGAGGCTTGAATCTTGAGTTTTGAGTCTAAAGTCTTGAGTCTTCAGTCTTGAGTCTTGAGTCTTGAGTCTTGAGTCTTGAGTCTTGAGTCTTGAGTCTTGAGTCTTGAGTCTTGAGTCTTGAGTCTTGAGTCTTAAGTATTGAGTCTTGAGTCTTGAGTCTTGAGTCTTGAGTCTTGAGTCTTGAGTCTTGAGTCTTGAGTCTTGAGTCTTGAGTCTTGAGTCTTGAGTCTTGAGTCTTGAGTCTTGAGTCTTGAGTCTTAAGTCTTGAGTCTTGAGTCTTGAGTCTTGAGTCTTGAGTCTTGAGTCTTGAGTCTTGAGTCTTGAGTCTTGAATCTTGAATCTTGAATTTTGAGTCTTGAATCTTGATTCTTCAGTCTTAAACCTTGGATTTTGAGCCTTGAGTCTTAAACCTTGGATTTTGAGTCTTGAGTCTTGAGTCTTGTGTCTTGAGTCTAGTTTTAGTCTCAAGTATTGGGTCTTTACTTTTTAACACTTCACTTTTAACTTCCAATTTGGACGCTGGCCTTAGGTTTGGCCAGAACTGTTGATTAACTTTTGATGGATTTGCGACCTTCCTAAGCTAAGATAGAAAATGTTTGTCTACCGTCTTGCACTAGAAACCGAACCTCTGATGAGTCTCCCAACAAATCAACACCTGCAGGACAAATTAGCACGTCCAAGCCGTCGCATCATCATCATCATCATAACGGGTCCATCTTAAGCCGCAAATCTTGACAATCTAAAGATCGAACCGAGTCTGTCGCAGCCAACAATTTCCCAAGTTTACATATCAAAATCACGTCACTGAACGTGACAGTGAAAGTGAAATGCCTCTTGGAACAAATAAGCAACACCTTTGGCTCGGCGAGAGGCGCTAATATCTAGGCTGTCAAAGTTTGAATGTTTGTAGAATGTCGCGCTAAGGGGTGATAAGTTGTCAAGAATGTCGTGAACGTTAGAAGAAACTTTCGGATGAAAGACAGAAACAAGCTTGAATGAGTTCGAATTCAAGTTAAAGGTTTAGAATGTGTTTTTCCCTTTAAACTTAAATTTTTGGCTGGTAAATACACTAAAATAAAGCATCAACCCAGCAGAAAGCTATAAAGTCAAGAATAATTTATCCATTTAAATGATAATTCTCAATTGTTTTTTTACCTTTCCAGGAAGAGCAACTTCAATCAAACCAAACAAAATACCTGCTGCTGATTATCAACATCGCTGAAACAAAAACCCAAATCAAACTACACAGATCAGCCAGATTTTCTGAAAACCAGCATGTCAATTTTAAATTGCCAAATCAACTCCCACGTACAAAGTTTATCGCAGATTACACCCGCACATTACAATTAACTGAACACAGAGGGCGTTAAAAGTTTGCTAGAGCAGGTTGCAAATCATCATTCATTCCGTCTGGGATGTAGTACATCTTCATCACTTTTCGGGCTTTGGTACACCGCGTTAGGATTTCCACTGTCTGTCTGTCTGGATCCGGTGATGAAATCAAATAAAACTGACGAATGTGCAGCCAGACAGTGAGTGGGAGGAAAAACGGGAGACAGATTACAGCAGCAACTCCGAAAAAAAAAACACATAGAGACACACAAAACCACCAACATGATTCAACAGTTGTAAACGCAAAGTCAATCGGAAAACTTCCTCTTCCGCTTCGATGGAACCATGAATTTTCCATGGAAAGCTCGTGTAAATTTGGGAGAAGTAGTTTCGCAATCAGGGCGCGATTGTTCGCGACAATTGAAGCAATTGATGAACTTACAATGTACTTTTTATGGGTTTCGAAAAATCACAAAATCCCATTAAATCAACCTTTTTTGGAATCCACAAAATTTAAGCAACGAATGCCAAAGAGAACTTAACTGTCATAATTTTGTATGCACTTAAATTAAAACTCTAATTTTTCATACTTCTCTCTGAGTCAAGGTAACTCGAGCTGAACCGATGACATAATTTTCTATGCACATCGTCAAATGCCTCTTGTATCTAGTCCAAAAACTATTCATGTTTTTGTTTACCGTCACAGTCGAGCGAAAGTTCACACCCCTATCTGCCAAACCTATATCAAATTTGTTCCATTCACTCATAAAATGGATGAAGGAAAAACACGCTAAAGTGTGAACCATTAAACAGCAGACAGAAAAAGGTAGAAACAAGAAGCTGGTTTCCATCACTGAAACAGTTCGCTGAAAATCAACGAAACCGTCAAATGGAATACTAATTCAACGATTTTTTTTATACTCATAATATTTTTTTTTATTATTTTAAAGCCAAATTATAATTTCAACTTTGAATCAAAACAAAAATTTTAAGATATTCTTAGTCAATCCAAATTCACCTTACGGTACGGTTTTTCCATTTGTTTCTGGTCCATCGTCAAGCAACCCCGAAATTAATTTTTAGCTCTTGGCGCTGGCGTGGGTTTCTTCTGGCTCGGGTTGAAATGCTCAGAAAAGGTGTTATTAAAGGTAAAGCGCGCATTAGGCCTAAACTTTACTATTTATGCTGGAAGGCGGGTTGAGTTGATCGTGATGGGAGGTTCAAACTTCCTCATTCGATCATCTGTGAGTAAAGTTATAGAATTGTTTATTTTATTTCAACTCCTTCGTTTATGTTAAAAAATATTCTTATAATTGAAATTTTGTTTATTTTTTTTACATTTCTAAAAAGCTGGCAAATACTTCAAAACTGCATTCTGTAAAGGATATTTAAAGACGCCTTAGTACTTGTTTAAGTTGTTGTTTTAGTACTTGTGAATGATTTGAGAAACCAAAAAGGAAAATATTCAAAACCTTCAAATAATCAGAACAGAACGTTTTATAAAACATTGATTTTGAAAATAAAAAAAAACTTTTAAATTAACGGCAAATCAGTCAAATTTTATTTAATCCAAAAACTTTTATTTTAGATCCAACGATTTGGTGTTGGTTAACACAATTATTAAAATCAGAATATCTTGGAAACGCTTGAATGTTTTTGAGTGATTTATGGACAAAAATATTCTAGAGACTGCAAAAAAATAGCTCATAGTTGTATTTATGTAATATAATGTTTTTAAATATATATACGATATTGAACATAAATGAGTATGATTATGTATGACTGTATCAGATATTGAGCAAATAATGCGGAAAATTATAAAATTAAAATTAATTTTTTTAAAGTAGTTTTTGTAAAATCGCGGAATTTCTTTAGATTTGCAAATTCTTAAAAAAATTCTTAATTTCAATAAACAAACAAACTCCTTACTGCATCAAAATTAGCAAATTAGCAAAATTGCATTGAAATAAATAATGAATTTCTAGAATAATTTTTCAACTTGGATGGGTCATGATTTTTAAAATACTCAAAATAACGGCTTCAAACCTGTTCAGTTGTGTTATTTGAGTTAAAATGTTATTATTTTACTAAATCAATGAGGTTTTAAAGAATATCAATTTCTTCTTTTGTCACCCCCCTCCCCCTCCTTTGAAATTTCCAAAAAAAAACAGAAGGAAGGGAGGGAATAAATAAAGTTGAAGTATTTTATGTGAATTTTGGAAAAAAAATCAAATATTCGAAAGATTCTATAAAACCTAAAAATAAATTGTGGAAGATGGGAGTTATTTCACCTTTTGCATCATGGATTTTATTCAATTTTTAGTGATAAAACTACTTGATTGAACAGTTTTATGCAATGATATTGTGTGCAATTTTGTTGCATACAAGCTTTCGAGCAATATATAAAAATTTATATGTTTTCGCATTATTTTTTATTATATTTTATTATTATCGATTTTTTCCCTTGAAGCCCGCGCGGGAGCAAAATAATTTCAAAATTTACCTACATGGCCGACTTTCTATCGAATCCAATTTAAACTAACTTCAGATGACATTTTATACGTTCTTTCCACTATGCAGTTGAAATTGCGGTTCGCAAAACCATTGTTATCGACTAAAGTTATCATTTCTAATGTTTTATTTTTGGCTATTTTTCGGTCTTGGATTTCAAGCAAACAATTTTCTTTTTTTAAATTCCCGACGATTCGACCATTTCTAATACGATTTCAGGATTGTTGTCATCTACTTGTGAATAAGCAGGATATCAAATCTGTCCCGGCCTTTTCAAAAAAGTTCAAATGCGAAATAAAACCTCAAATCAATACAAAAAATAAGATATGAAAGAACAAAACAAAATAAAAATGATGAGAAACATTTAGCAACAAAAATGTTTTTATTTACAAAATACTTTTATTTGAAAAATTATAATAACATGTTGTATTAGACGGAATCGATAAGAAGTCAT
Source organism: Uranotaenia lowii (assembly GCF_029784155.1). NCBI lineage: Eukaryota > Metazoa > Arthropoda > Insecta > Diptera > Culicidae > Uranotaenia > Uranotaenia lowii. The sequence continues at coordinate 311,673,971 of NC_073693.1, forward strand.
ATTTGAATTTATTAAAACAGGAATTTACGTTTTTTTTTTTTGCAAAATTTTTATGTAACGTTTAAATGGGTTAATTTCAAGTTTAAAGTTTGTATGAGAAAATACAATATTTTGATTCTGCTGTGGAACAGAACCTGCTTTTGAATGTCATTTGTAAATTTTTAACAGCCAAATTTTCCACTGAATTATTTTGTTGGAGATCGTGACTTTGTATCATATTATAAATAGAAGCTATAAGCTGTTGAATAGAAGGAAGCTGCCTTAGAATTGTCGTTGAAATTCTGTGTTTCGAATTTTCATGAATCTAATGATGCAAAAATGTCACAAATATTGTCAAAAATCGTCTTTTATTTTCAAAAATATTTTACTGTGGCTAGAACAGCTTTGGCGGTTGATTCATTCAAAAGAACGGTCTTTACACCACACTTTTTTTATGCTCATTATCTTGAGAAATTAAAAAAAAAATTTTCCATATGTGCAACATATAGTATCTAACCTCAGCTTTCTCAGATACTACGGTGTTCTCGAAGCCTGTTTTTTTCAAAACCAAAATTTCTTCGACTTTTAATAACTTGAAAATAAATGATTGCAGCTTTATATTGTCTGATAATCATATTTGAGTCACTTTACAAGCTATAAATTTTGTAAAAAAAAGGTTGAAAATCAAGATAGTTCTAGTTAAAAAAGTGTTAAAGGTTATTAAAGCCCCGGTAGCATTTATAGATACACCACATATGTTTTTCGAGGTCAACAAGTTTTAAAAAATTATTATAATGAAAAAAATCTTGTGTTTTGAAAATAAAAGTAGTTATGCAGAAAAATCGTGTGAAAATAATTATTATAGGAATAATAGTCATGTGAAGTTCTGAAAAACTGTTATTTTACCTTCTTCGGTACGTTTAGTGTAAAGAGCAAAGCCCATTAGTAGTTGTATTACGATACATCTCAAAATCGTTCTGAAAAGATCTTATTGTTCACCAAGGTATCATCAGAATATATTAAAATTCATTATTTCACTTCACACTCGCTGCATTTCCAAATATATAAATACGTCGAATCTTACGATTCAAGGGTACTAAGAATATTTTTTAAAGCGATATCAAAAAAGGATAGTTGTTATCCAAATCACTCTAAACTATGGTGTCAT
>NC_073693.1:311675617-311687136 GCF_029784155.1 Uranotaenia lowii
TTGATCAATATATTTCTTAGTTATATGTGTATTGTGTTGTATTTTTTAAAACAAATTTTATCAAAAATAAAACATAAATGTTTTTTTTGAAGCCTGATTTTTCTGATGATTCTGAATCGGCTGATATGTTTTGAAAAAATTAAAAACAGTTTTCCATGTGTTTTACTTGTTGATTTTAATTTAGAAATTTGCCTGCATTTTGAACGCATTTTTGGGAAAATTTTGAAACAACATGCTCTAATTTCGAAAGGTTTTAGGATAAAATTGCTTGGATTTGCCCAGCCCGGATACTTACGGGAAAATATCCTAGTAAGTATTTAGTTTAATATTCTCGATTTTCAGTTTGGATCGTCATTGGTATAGAATCTTGCTTCGAACCTTGGTATTGCATTTCAATCTAAAATGTGATGATTTTTTCATTTTCGAAACTCATAATTTCGAAATATGAAAAGAAAATGTTTAAAATTCAAAAAAATTTAAGATTTATATCGGAAATTTTTATCCTAAATTTATGTGCAGAGTTGAAACATAAGAAAGTTTCAAAAGTCCAGAATTGGAAAACTTGAAACAAATTCATCATTTACAATTTTGTTCAATTTTTTCCAGTTCAACTACGAATGAATAATTGAAAAAATAACATATTTAAAACCATAAATTCAGAATCAAATACAAAAATTCTGGCCAAGGGTTCTGATTTAAATTTGCTTTTTGGTTTCAAATTGATAGAATTTCTTTTTTGGAATTTAGATTCAGATTTTGAATTTGGGTTAAAAATGCACAATTCAGACTTGGAACTAAAATCCAAGGTTTGTTTTCAGATTAAGCTCAAATTAAAGTTTTATGATCAATATTAAAATATCGATGTTAAAATGTCATTAAGGATTCAAATTGAAGGAGATTGCAGTTTCACAACTTTGATTCTTGATTCAAAATTAAAACTTCAAATTCATCAAAGTCAGAATAGAACCACAAACCACAAAGAAACACAATATATGAAAAATAAAATCTGGATTCACTTCGAAGAGTTTTTTAAATCTTGATTTTAATTTTGAAAACTTTTTATGATTATTTTTGAACTTGTTTTTCATCCTTACTCCTTTTTCTTTGCTCCTGATCCATCGTTGCACAGAATGAATTGTATTATCAATATTTTAGCTGTTTTTCAAAATTCTCAAAATAATTCTGAATCATGTTATTTGGAATGTTTACTGATAAAATGAAGCTTTTTAAGATATTTTCTGCTGTAAAATATGCCTCTGACAACAGTTTTAATTTATCTTGTTGTTTTTCGCGCGATTTTTCTGCTAATTTTTAAACAAAATTTTTAAGTTTCCTTCTACGCAAATAAGATTTTACGTCTGAAAAAAAAAAAATATTTTTAAATCGGTTTTCTTTACGAAACGTTTGTTAGACAATTTTAACACCATGATTTTGGAAAAAAAACTACGATTCATACATACCCAGAGAAAATATCTGATCGTGCATCGATTGGTCTGCTAAATCTCCTTGATCTGTCCCATATTTGTACATCAGTACGTTGCAAGATTTGTATGGAAATTTAAATTTATAAGTCTTACACAATACACAATACACAATAAAGGCCCGAAATATTACTTATTTTATGTGCAATTTTCTCAGTAATTCAAATTTGCCGTCGTTTTAGAACGGAGACATCTAAGTGAATCATTTTTCGGCTCTTATTATTCAGAAAAATAAACAGTCATAACATAAATCAGTTTTGCCGGAAAATTGTTGAGATAGAATATTATAAGAAGTAAATGTTTCTAGAAGACTGATGAAATGCTACAAAGGTTATTACAAATAATCCCACTTTCGTGTGAAATAAATTTTAATCCATTAATTTTTTGAAAATAGTAATTATTATACAAAATTACAAATCTTGAGTCATTTTTAAGCTGAAAATTGATAATCATTATGTAGAACTCGATCGACTTCTAAGTGAGTCCCAAAGTTTTTTTCAGTTTTGAGTTTTAACAACAACATAACAACAGAAGGTACGTAAAACTATAACTTAATTTTAACCAATTTATTGTCTTTTTCCAAAGGGATTTTCCAACATTGCATTAATCTTATTGTGTAAGAGAAACCATGGTTTATGATAAAACACTTTATATTTTATTTTTAATATTCTGTATTTAACAAAACTGAGAAGAATAAAAATTCAAATTTGATTTTTTACGGAAGTTGAAATTACTTGCATTTTTATGGATAGTTCATAACACAAGGCAACAATTTTTTTGCATTTTTTTTTTCGAGGTGCAGAAGATTGACAAACTGTTTTGACTAATTTTGAAGCGCTGATTTAGTTTTTCTATCAATAATCAATAACTCCCGTATTTTGGCGATTTGTTAAAAATAAACAAAAAGAAATTTTCAATATTTATTTTCTCAGATGTCAAAGTTTCTTGCCGTCTTCCGGAAAGTTGATAATTTTATTAAAATCTATATCTTCGAATTTTTGAAAAAAATTTTGTCCTTTTCAAAAGTTATCTCGAAAACAAGAGCTGATAGAAAAAAAACTTAATGGATCCTTTAATACTTTTGAAACCGTTAGTCAAATCGTTTCGCTGTGTTCAACAAAGTTGCTTTATGAGTTAAAATCTATAATTTCAATTAATCAATGACTTTTTAAAATGATTTCGTCAATAGTTGTTATCTTATTCGTAGCTATTGAAATTTCTGAAAGTTAGAGAATTTATTTTAAGCGAATCATTAAAACAATTATATCTCGTCAAGACCTGAATCCTCGATCGAATGAAAGTTGATAAATTTATTCAAATTCACCTTTATCTTTTCATCTAGGTTTATTTTTTAAAAAGTTATGAAAGATTGGCTCTTGGGCCAAACCCGTCCAATATAAAAATTTACACACATTCACTCAGAGGAAATCTTATTATAAATTTCATAAGATACATCTTATGAACCACTTTTTTGCGTCCAAACTAATTTTTCATAAGAGTCTTATGAAATTCTTTCAATTTTCATATGATGTTCTTATGAAAAATAGAAGAAACGGCATTGTGAAAAAATGATGAACACATTCATTCGTAGCATCAGTTTTTTTTTCACCATCTAATAGTACGAAGCAATCGCCAGTTCATAGTTATTATAGTTTTCCTTTAATGTTAAATGTTATTGTTATCTCCGGAATGGTAAGTTCGATTTGATGTTTTTGGTATAAACGTTGAATATATTAGTAAACTAAAATACATTATTTGTTTACTTTTCAGCAAGCTGATCGGCAAAAACCGAAAGGTCGAAGATTAAGATGTGGCAAAAAAAAACTTTGATGGAGCCGTCTGTTGATGTGCTGCTGATGGTGACCATGAAGGATTTAATTTTAAACAAATTTGGCAAACAATAAAGTGAATGTTTTCAGCATGAAATATCGAGAATTTTTCTTATTAGAAAGTGATTTACTGTTTCCATAAGAATCTCTTATGAAAAGCAACAACCTTTCATTGAAGTAGGCGTTCATCTTCAGAATTCATTCGCGTCATAAGACAATCTTATGAATTTCATTAATTTTTCTTATGGCGCCACTTCATAAGAGAATCTTATGGCATACATAACAGTATTTTTCTGAGTGTTATATTACGAAATCTAGAGGTGATTGACAATATCTAACAAAGGTTTTGAAATTAAAGACGTTAAAATCTTCCCAAATCAGTTTGTGAAACATAGGCTTTAAATATGTTGCTCTCCTGTGTAATTGATTCAAAATATCAATTAACATTATTAAGAATTATAATGCTAATTTTCAATATATTTGCCAACGCTGATAAAATCGATACTTTTTAAAATTAACCCGTCAACCTCAACAACTTGAGCTGTAAGAAATCTAATTGCGCTGATGGATTCAGCCAAAATGCGTTGAATTTTTCACATCAAAGATAAAAACATTTTGTTGATCTGTGTATTGTTCAAGAGTAAAGGGGAATGAAAATTTTATAATTAAACCTTGAGGATTTTTCATGATATTTAGGAGCTATTTGCCATTTTGTAAGAATATTAACCTCCCACTTCAACATTTGTCCATGTTGCAAATAACAATTTTATAAGAAGATTTACTGCTAAAAAAATAATTATGAGATATATTCAAGTAATAGGTTATGAAAAAGTTCAAGAGGATTGCCACTTCTAGGATAGCAATTAAAAGAATTGAAGTTATTTTGAAACCCAGATGCATGTAAAAATTCATGTTTGTGCTGGAAATAAACGGATTTTGCCAATCAGACCAACACGAATATCAAATTTTTCTTATGTCACTCCAACCGCCACCCCTCCCTCCCCGGTTTTCACAAAAGTTCTGAAAGCAGAATTAATAAAATAAGATGTACTTTATTGAAAAAAATTGATAATTCTTCGAAAACTCAAACATTTTAAAGAGCGAAAGTCAAACAGTTGAAGATGGGCATTGTTTCACCATAAATATTCGATATTTTTTTTTTCAAATTTTGAATCTATGGTTTTCTTTGTTTGATATTTTTCAGTGATTTATGTAACACAAAATTAAAACTGCTGCTTTCACGTTTCAGACTACTGAAATTCAGCCATCTTCAGAAAAAAAATGGTTTTGCCCCGTGTTTTCCTATCGACCGTATCTAAATATCAAATAGAATTTGATATTAAGAGACGGACGTTAGGGAAACATGCGGCAAAACAAGTTTTTTTCTGAAGTTGTTTGAAATTCAGTAGGCCGAAACGTGAAAAACAGCAGTTTTAATTTCATCTTACATAAATCATCGAAAAATATCAATCGATGAAACCATAGAGAGGTGCGGTGATCAAAAGCAAACAACAAATTTTGAATCTAAAATAACTCGATCTTCCGATATTCAGCACGGTTGTTTTTTCATGTAAGATTGTGTCAAATTTGTTCCAATTTATTTATAATAAGGATTATTTTTCATAATTCCCCTCCCGCGTGATGTTTCAACTCCAAGTGACAAAAGAAAAAAATCAAATTTGTGCTGGCTCAACTACTACAACAAAAAAGGTTGATTCAAAATCTGGTTTGAATGAACTTAACACAATTTGAGAGATTTATAGAAAAAAAAGTTGCGTAAATTGCAGCTTTTTCCAGACATGCTGATATAAGCTGCGAAATTTACAAAAAATCGCTTTTAAACAATATTTTGACGGTTGCCATGCAGAAAGTGGATACTTTCACGCATGTCAAGAAACATAATTAATAATACAATTCAGCTAGTGCATGAAAATTTCTAAGTATAATCTGTTTTCAGGATATGAATTTTTTTTATGTTTAAGGTCCTCAATATTTCTTGCCTAAATTGCTTTTACATTGTAATAAGAGGTATGAACTGAGCTCACAATTGAACAGACATCAAAATGATAATCAAAATTATTTTATTTTTATGATATAAAATGCATAAAAAATTGATTAAAAAAAATAATTAAATTTTCTAACAGCAGTAAGACGTTGAAAAGATTCCGAGATTTCTTAAATATTTGTAACAAGTATGTATAGGACAAAGTTTTGGTATTGTGGAATTTTTGGGCCATTTTTTACTTAAAAGGTTTGATTTCTTTAAAAAAATTTGGACGAGTAAATTTGCGAATAAACTCGAATTAGCAAACTTTTTTCAAAGCTCTTCAGACATTTGACTTTTTGAAAAAACAGTTCGATTAGTTCTTTAAATTTACCAGAAATCTCAAATAAAAAAAAAAACATTATACTATACATGGCCTAAACGTAGCCCGCGAATGCCAATTTGTGTTATGGAAGAAGAATTATACTTAAAAATAGAGCAAGAGGTTTTTCTTACTTTCTATCCGACGAAGGACTGTTATCGAAAAAGAGTGGACACGGGTTATTCAATGTTATAAAGTAAGTATACCAACTTGAAATATGAAAAAAAAAATGTTGAAAAAGTTATACTGAAGTTGGCAAAGGTGGAGTTAACCTATCGTTGGATGAATCAATTCTGCTCAATCAGTTCTGCTCAAATGATGTGCGAAAAAGTTAATTTTCATATATGTGTTTTTAAATTTAAATTTAAAAATTTAATTTTAATTTAAATGGATGCGAAATTTCCGGTGTTTCAAATGATTAAGAGGTTCCATTCTAATCTGGATGGAAAAAAGGACCAGAAATTCGGATAAGAGAGGAAGCTGCTGTTCGTTTCTAAAATTCTTGAAATGTGTGACTTTTTTCTAAAAAAAATTTAAAAAAATTGTTCTTAGTCGTCACACTACAGCAAAAGCAGTTTAAAAAATGCTAAATCGAGTTAGAATAAAAAAAAGAAAACAATATGCTCTTCACAGGGATATAATTCAAATTTTCTTATACATATTTACATAACAGATCACAATGTTTATACAAGCACTTTTTAAAAAAAATTGTGGAAAAAAGTTGTGGCTTCTGGAAGAGAACTGAACATAAACCGAATCTGACATAAGTTAGCTTCCTTGTTTGCAATTTTTTAACATTGTTAAAAAATAATAAACTGATGGCTTAAAATGAATTTAATAAAAAAAATAGACACTAAGTGTGCTTGGAATAAAAACGTTGTATTTACGGTTTGAAGTGCTCTGCATTTTTTAACATTGGTCACAGTAAATGAAGAGACCTACTGTAAAAAGCGATAAAACATATTATTTTTGGCTCAAATTTGTTAACTGAGGAGGCTTTTCAGGCATTTTCTCAATTTGTGGTCCTTTGCTACTCTGCCCCTACTCACATAACAGTCCCATATGAATTTTCGTAATTTTTCATCTAACCTGACAGTTCGTCATTTTGAACATAGGGCTTCAATATAAAACAATAAAAAAAAGAGATTTTGTTCTAGAAATTTCGAAAAAAATATCAACTTGTGGCCGTCCCATATGAAATATACCCGCATAACAGTCCCATATGTGAAATACCACGGATTTGGTTACTTTTCAATGCTTCTTTCGGCGAAATGTCTTTGATTTATTGCTTTGAATCATTTAAAAAAGATTTAACTCACTTGTCGAATTTTGCACCCTAGTTTTCGAAGCCAGGTCAGAAAGAAGGAAGGAATGTCTTCCTAAGCGAAAAACTATCAGATGCAATCAAAAATCGTAAAAAGATTGTATTGAAATGTACATTTTTACGATATTTCAAACTGATTTTTTGGATTTTTTCAAACACCTAACTCTTATCATAAAAAACAGGTGTCCACTTTCTTTCGTGAACACTCTTTATAATTGTCCAAATCTTGAAATGAGGTATGATATCCCTGAGGATAAGCTAAGTTTAATTTTCAATTATTTTTAAGACAACATGTTGCAAATTATAATTGTTTGGAATTTAATCAAATTTTCTGTTGATTTGCAAACTTTTAAATGACTTAATTCTGAAAAATCGTGATAATTTGGCTCTGTATTAAATAACTTATGAATTAAAAATATTAAATTTATCTCTACATTTGAATCTAAATCTCAATGAAGCCCATTAGGATTGTTGAGTTAGAATTTTGAACTGTTAATACATTAATTGAAGATTTGAAAAAAAAATCCTTCATTTAAAAACGTTTAAAACTACCGTAAAACGGGGTTAGATGTTCACATTTTTCAATATTTTTCGATAATTTTTTCTGTTAATAATGTAACATGTTTTATTTTTTTTAAATCCATTACTGGACTCCTATGAACGTAAAACATGGTTTTAGAAATTGATTAGACTGCTAAAATTTTGATTAAAAAATCGATTTTGTCTTTGTTTAGAATTTGATGCTTTGGGGTAAAATTGATAAGTCTCTATTTTGACGGTTTTAACGAGCTTTCTCGATCGTCAATATATAGAAAAAGCGATTTCTGTATGTTTGTTTGTCCTCTATAGGCTCAGTCGTCTTAAAACCTTTAGATCAAAAATTTTGCATGAATGCTCATTGGGACCCCGGAATGATGAAAAATGTTTTAAGATTTTCGGATGACCCCATTTGAAGGGGGTCGTCCATGTAGGTATCACAAATATTATTTTTGCAATTTTGTCGTTATTAAACATCGAATTGTGATGAAAATTTGCAAAATGTACATGAGTGTTTTGACGAGCAATTAAATTCAGGTATCAAATTGAGGAACAGGGGTCAGCCAAAGGGGTCGTCCATATCAATTGTTTATTTTTAGGGTTTTTGACGTTATTATAAATCGGATTGTGATTAAAATTTACTCATTAGTATTTTGAGGAACGAGCATTCGAGTCCAGGTTTCAAATTTTGAGGAACAGGTGTCGGCCAAAGGGTTCGTCCATATCAAATGTTTTATTTCTTGAAGTTTTTGGCGATATTTTTCATCGGATGTGATGAAATAATGCACATGAGTAGGAAGGAAGGAACGAAAAATCGAATCCAGGCATCAAATTGAGGAACAGGGGTCGGCCAAAGCAGGCCCGTGCGAAGGGCCCGTCCATGGGGGGTTTTTCGAAATTCAAATTTTGCCGAAAGCAAAAGCAATACTAAAAATACACAACAAATTAGTAAATTGATTTCTAAACCATTTTCTTACTTATAATTATCACACAAACTCAAAATATAATAAATTTTACTTAATTAAATAAAAATTAATCAACATGTTGAAAACGAATCAAAATGAATGTTCCAAACCAATGCTATTTCCGGTAAGTCATTGATATATCATTCCAAATAATTTACCTTATTCTAAACTAAAAATTTGCTTGAAAATTAATTCTAAGAATAACAAATTTGAAATCAATATTTCTGAAACATCAATAAAGGAATGCAAATTTCGAATAAAGCTACAGACATAAGAATTATTGCACAGATATAGACTACATAAAATATAACCATGATTAAAAAATTGTAAGAAAAATTAAAATTATAAATTATAATCCACTGTAGTATCTTGAATTTGAAAAAAAAAATTATCACGATTAGAAATGGAAATTCTTGATTAAGAAAAAAAACATTTTGAACTTCAATAGTTGATAATTGAATTTTATTTGATAAAAAGAAAAAAAATAGATTTTTTTTTGCAAGACTGCCAGTGATCAAAGTCAAAGATAAACCCTTTTCTATATAAAAATTCGTCCAGAAATTAAAATAAAAGGCAAAAACTTCAGAAGTTCAAAATAATAACTTTAATAAATTTAGTTTCGAAGGCAGCAGATTATGTTTTCAGATTTGAAAAACGAAGACATATTTAAGAAAAATATTTCGCAAAATTTAAATAGTATTACTTTAAAATTCGATTTTTTAAATTAAAACAACATATGAAGAAAAAAAACATTAGTTTTTTTTAAATTATAAAAGGATTAAACTCGTCCAATCATTATAAAAAGATTTAAAAGAAAAAAATAAAATTGATGACTTATTGGAACTGCATTTTGGTGCATATGATTGAACGTTTAATTTGGTAGATGAACTCGAATATTTTGTCAAATTTTCTCTTTCACCTTGCATTTTGATGATATGGAGTTTATAAGCTTTAAAATGTATCAGATTTAAGCGAAACCAATCATTGATAAATGATGAATTAACAAATCTGTGGTTGCAGAAGAAATCTCATTCTGAATTTGTTTATTATGGGTATAATAAATTTTCCTTAATACAATTAAGGAACAATATTCCAAAGATGATGATGCACGATCTAAAAAGTTAGATTCTATAGTTTATAAAAATTTGGAAAGATTTATTACAAGTATTTCTGACATTACTGAATAATATTTTCAAAAAAATTATTACATTTAAATTTGTTTTTGTTTCAAATCTGCAAAACAATTAGATTTTTGCTTTAAAAATATTTAAAATTCAATTTGGTTTATAACTTTATTAAAATGGAGAAAATTACACAAATTGAAAATCTCTATAACTTTTTCGCAGAACTCAAAATTACTTGAAGTCTTGAGGAAAGTAGGAAATTGATTCATAGATACCTTTATTTTTAGATCTTGTGTTTTTGTTTATAGTTTTGTAAAAATAATGCAGAAAATTCTAAAATGATTTTAAAATTTTTGAAGGTTATTCAAAAAACAAAAGCTGATAGTAAATTTGCATCTTTAGATTTAGGGCACCTTAAAAAGTCAAAATTAGCTTTTGAACTCTTTGCACCTCGAAGAATGTTAATTTCGTGGCCTTTTGTCATTTATCAAAACGTTTTTAAAATTTATGTTTAGCACTTAGAAGAACAAAAAGCACAAAATAAATTGAGGCTGAAATTGGTGTCTTGAAGAATATTTTATATCAGCACATTTTTTTTTTGTAAATAAAATTTTTTAGTAAAAACGATTTCAGTTTGCTTATTCTGTTGACCATCGTGAGTCATGATACATGGCTTCCAATCTGTTGATGCAGAAAATTAGTATTCGATGAATTAATTTTCAAGTTAATATGTTAAATGTATAATTCTGAATTTGTTTGGTTACACTTTTGTATAAAAACTCATTCTAAAGACGAGATAGGGATTTTGAATGTAAAGTTTAGAGTTTCAATGCTAAAGGTTGATTGAATTGCAAATCAAAATTAACAATTAAAAACTAGTTTCAATTCATACGGCATAGATGTATGTCGGAAAATAAAATGTCTAAAGACTAATTTCCGCCGGAGGCGAGAAAATTTTCTGACTTTCTTGTTAACACTTATTTAACACCTTTGAGGATCAAGTAATTTCTCTATACTTTTTAGAAAATTTTACTTGGGAAAAATCTTCATGGGGGGGGGTTAAACCCCTAAAACCCCCCCCCCCCCGTTCGCACGGCCTTGGGCCAAAGGGTTCTTTCATATCATTTGTTTAATATTTTTGCGATATAGACGTTATTAAACATTGGATTGTGATGTGAATTTCCACATAGGAGTTTTGAGGGACGCTCTATTGCTTTCAGGTTTAAAATTTTAGGTCAGGGATCATTTATATAACTTTTTTCAATTTAGTGACGTTATTAAACAACGGATAGAAAACATCGCAAAAGGGAGTTTTGAGGGACGGATAATTGGTTTCAATTATCGTATTTGGAGCTTCTGCCTGAAAAAATCAGTGTTTTATGTAATAATTTTTTGGGAGGCCAAATTCAGTGTGAAGGTAAAGCAAAAGCATTATGCATATAAACAAATCGTACATGTTTCTGATATAATGTCGTGATTTTTCAACTGGTCGAGAATAAAAAATCCACACCCTCGCACTATTCCCCTTTAATTTTTGTCCTAGACCAGCTATCGCTTGGAAAACGTTCCTAATTTTTAAATAACAAGAACTGCACCAAAACTATACAATAAGTAAGGAAAAAGTTGAACTCTCACATTAATCAACGTGCTGCTTCTAAACGCCTTGATTGCATCAGGAAGGGTGTTTGTTTGCGAACCTTTGAAAAAATAGATATTTCTAAATTTTGATATAACATTTATACTCACATTTGAATTTTTCAAAAACAAACCAAGTTTTTACCACTTTGAAACTTAACATGTAGGTTTTTTAACGTAGAATATTTCTACATCTATGGTCATCACTGGTTGATCATCAGTTCAAGCTCAAAATTTGACTTCAAACTTCGTTGCACT
>NC_073693.1:311687636-311741604 GCF_029784155.1 Uranotaenia lowii
TGTCAATATAAATTTTGGCCCTCTAATTAAAAAAAAGAAAAATGAAAAATTGGTAATGTTAATTCAATTTTCTAAAGTAAATTGTAAAAAATTATTGTATCTGACAGCACTTTTCAGTAAAGTTAATGGTTATATCATCACAGAATTGTTGGATAAAACCACAAAAAATACAGTCATATTATTTTTTCACCAAAACACAGAATGTTTTTCGGTTATCTGCTGCCTTTCACTCGTGCATTGATAGTGCGCATTAAGCTTTACGCACTCTTTGAACTGCTTTCACTGCTCCATTGACTAAAGCGGGCTATAGACTACACAAACGGCGTGCGCAAATTCGATCATTCCACGACGATTGTTTGATCTATGCTCGCCCACACACGATACAAACAAATTTCGCGCGAACAAAAACGATGGCTGGCTAAAACAACAACAGCAACAAGAAAAACCACCTCCATCCCGGCTGGGGCTGAGTAAATGGCCTGAACTTTTGAACAAACAGCACCATACACCATGCCACAGAGGGTGGTTTGTACAAAATATTTCGATCCGGATCTATTTTACTTAAACATTAACCATCAAACATTAAATATTTTTGAATTTTTGTTACACGTTTTCTTAAACAGTTGTACAGTTGGAGATAAAAACATTTTTCTAAACTGTAGCAAATTTGTTGCTTTATAAAACGAAGGGCTAAGAGATGTACTTGATGCTTTGCTACTTTTTGGATTAAAGCGGTTTAAATAATCCTGGCAAAGAGTCGATAACCTCTTGATGCACTCATATACTCTCAACTCTCAACAGCTTTTGTCATTTCGGGCATGATTCTCATCGACATCACTCTGGCGGAGGATAAGAAGTATTATGAGGCAAGAGCTGTTAGAGGAGTGCATAAAGCTATACGAGCAGTGTTAACACGAACGTCGCCATGCTCATTTTGGTAGTTTTACTAGTCCGACCAAAAGAAATTCTCGGAGCGACAAAATAAAGAAGAGACTCCCAGCTTTGCAACGTGTGGCTAAATTGAGCGGCTAACATGAGGAGAGAGCGCCACACGTTTTTGATGTGACGGGGCCTCCCAGGAAATACACCCGTCCGTCATACGAATTTGAGTCCCATGGTGACGAACGTGTTAATGGTCTAGTGACAGTAGCAATGGGACGCAAGAAGGATGCAGTAGGTAATCTTCACGCCTTTCAGACTGGTTAAATCGAAAGTATTGAGAGGTCAACTTTAACCTCATGCAGCTCCTTTCGAGTTAGCATGGGTGCTTCTTCGGTTAAGTTGATCAGCTCGTCATATTGTCCGGAATGCGTTGATACGGAAGAATCGCTAGAGCACTCTATCTTTTTCTGCCCCAGGTTCGCACCAAGGCGACATCAACTTCTTACTTTTGACGCTGAAAATGTTGATAGTGAGATGTGTCGGACAAAAATCCGTGGCGTACTACAGTCCATGAAATCTCGCAGTTTATGCGCGATCGGGTCAGAAGAGAGGATGAACGGAGAGAAAGAGATAGTCATCCAAACTTAACAAGCTAGAGGAAGGTCGTGGGTCTCGCATGATACCATAAATCAAAAGCAACGCAATCTTAGGGCACGTCTCGGGGTCTTCTGTACCAGTCGGAAGTTGTCGAAAGAGGAAAAAGAAGAAAAAGGAATAAGGAGAAAAAGGAAATAGGAGCAAAAGGAGAAAGCATGCGATGTATGTTTAAGAGCACAGACTACTCCCTGATGTAGTATCATAGGGTGAAACCAAGAAGCACGGCAGACATACGAAGCCTAACATGGTTTAAATGGAATAAAACCAAACACGGCAGCAAAAGCCGCCGACCGTGGCCTAGAGGATTTTTAGTTGGTAACCTCAGGTGCACCAACTACCTCTCATCATTACGACTCGAAGTCTGAACTCTCCTCTACCAACTTGAGAACCGAAATCTTCTCGCAATGACTCGAGATTCCCACATGAACCTCTCGCTCCTCTTCGCGACTCGAGATCTGATCTCTCCTCTTACGACCAGGCTTGTAAGTGGTCACCATCGTTTGATTTTTTCCGGAGACAACCACCACACATCGTTCGTGACAATCGTGGAGAGCGCAATCGTATGATCGGAGAGCAAAAAAAATGTCAAATGAAATTTCGATCTTTGGTGTGGTTAGTCGTTTGACTTTCATCCCTCTAGCGTAGATAATCGAGATAATCATACCACATTGTTCGACCAACACATCCAAACATCACCCGGCGCTGCAGAGTGGCGATTTTTTTTTCAACAGGAGGGAGTGAATAGAAAAGATTGCATTTGCTTATTGAGTCTGTAAGTTCTGCTGCGTGAAAGAGATAGGCGATGTCGTAAACTGTCGGGAATTATGGTCGTTTGACCATCAAATTATCCCTCTCGTGTACCAAGACACGAAATTTCGTTCGACAATCACACAAAGAAGAATGAATGTCGTTTCGTTTGATGGTAGTCGACTGTTCGGAAAGTTTTCGGTCGCATTCGTTTGATGGCACGTACAATGAAACTGATAAAAACAGGCTGTGCGACTGTCAGAGAAAATGTCGATGGTTTACAAGTCTGCTTACGACTAGAGGTTGACGTACACATATCTCTTCTCTCCACGACTCAAGGCCCGATCTCTCCTCTAGCGATTCGAGATGTGACCTCTCATCGCAGTAACTTGAGATAAACACTTATGCCCCTCCTCTTGTTGATTAAAGGGTTGATCTCTCCTCTTGCGACTCGAGATCCAACCTCTTTTCGTAAAGACTCGGGATTGACCACACAAACCTCTCCTCCTGGAAACTCGAGGCTTAACCTCTCCTCCTGAAGACTCAAGGCCTGACCTCTACTTAAACAACTGGAAGCCCGACCTCTTATCATCAAAGTTCACGAGAGCCTCTTTTTCTAGACCCACGCCTGTCACTGCACTCGCGCGGACTTAACGCAATTACTCTGATTATTCCCGACGAAGACATCATCCTACACCGAATTGAATGGCTCATCCGGCGTCGAGGGCCACTCTACCCGTGGGTATTCTCCAATCTTGGAATCACCCTTTCCCAACGATTTCTACTGCGAAGAATGTAAAGACTTATCCCTACAGTCTCAATCGTTGAGAACCACACTACTCAGATGATCCACGGCGGTGGGGTATCCTACAACCGTTAGCGGTGCACCCATGACCTCCACTACGCAGAAGATAATGCCTTATTTTTGTAGCTACTGCCAGGAATTGCGTCATATGGAAGTCCACTTCACTGTGTCTTCTTCCGATTCAGCTCCCGATGAGCGGTATCAGACAATGGTTCCATTTCCTCTCGTTGAGCTGTCCCACAGCTGTTGAAAGTTATATAGATATAGACTTCCTCCTCTAACAAAACTGAGATAGGCATGACGCCCGTCACTACGCAGGTGGCTTCGGACGAGATTAACCCGAGAGTTTCATCAGCCGCTTAACGCTGCTAAGTCTCTGCAGATCCCGGGGTCTTCCCAGGGCCTGCCTCTAGGTCGCCGCTTCGTACCTTAAGATTGAAGTGGTCACGCTTGACATTATCCTCTTCTAACTACTTTGGATTGCCGAGGAGTTCGACATCATTCGTGTGAGTAATCGACATGACTCGTGAAGCTGAGTCTGTCGTTTATCATTACACCTAGGTACTGAATTGGTGGGCTAGACGCAAGCACTTGGAGTGCATTCAGCTTTCCACTGCCTGGATAGCTACACTGGCAAGAAGCTGTACATCCGCTGTCCAGGAGCCTCTCACCAAGAGGATACATCACCCGCAAATCCTACGAGTTCAGCTCCCGATGGGAGGCTCGTTCGTAGGAGCTTGCCGTACGTGATATTCCACAGGACCGGACTAAGTTTTGATCCCTGTGGCATACTCGTCGAAATCTTTTATGTCCGTATGCCCTCATTGGTCTTGTATGGTAGTTGACAATTGTGGAAATAACTCTCCACAGCTCTTTACAGATATGCTGGGACCCTCATTTGGATGAGCGACTATGCATCATGAGATCGAGTCTCGGTCACGGCATACATAGTAGGCCTTATACCTTCTCGATTGTCATCAGTGTTGCTGCACGCGTGATGGCTGTTTCAGCGCTAACATCTCATTGTTTGGTATGGCGTTATTTTTTTTTTTTCAATTAGCGGTGGTCGTGCCTCATCTTTAATCAGCCAATATGTAACTTCCAGAGTACGCATTAAGTGTATAGTGGAATCAATTCTATGATAAACCGGTATCATTCCTGCTCAGATTACTCTTAGTGTTTAATTACATAAATTGCTGTCATTGAAGGTCGTTACCGGTCCTCAACGAACACAAACCCATACAGGATCTCAATGAAACATGATTTTTCCTCGAAGAGATTCTTTTTATTTTACTCTAAGCGTTCACCTTTCGATAATATGAAGGTTATCATCTTACAAATGCTAAAACTACCAACCCACAAAAGGTGTACAATTCATGACCTAATCGAGGTTTGATCTAATGACCGTTGGCTTAGAAGACTTGAATGCTATCCTCTACGCCACGTGCTGCTGCTAACTTGCTCATACTTATTCAACTAATCGATTATTTCCCTCAATCAGTTCTACAAAATTCTCCAATCCGTTTGTTATTTCTGTTTTCCGAAGAAGGACATTTGGAAAAAAATAAGTAACTTGGAAGCGCTGTTTCACACTCACACATCCCCAATCCGGTTCTGTTCAACTCAACGCGCCCATCTAAGAAAGTTTCAACAAGTTCTTTTGCATTCCTTTGACTCTCAACTCTCAACCCATCAGGCGCATCTAGTACAGACTTGTCAGAACGTGTTCTCCTGTGCTCGTACGTTCTCCAAAGCATTTCACCTCCTCTTCCGATGCCATCCAACGAGGCATCAATGCTAAAACAGCATCGCAAGCTGGCTTCAACGACGACGTAAGATAAACACATGTTGAATATCAAATAAATTATGACACAGTTTCCCCTCCACTAGATCTGCTGCCTGAATGTGTAGGTGTTTGTATGTATGTTGCAAAACCCGAAACTGACAAACAAGTATACTCCTTGAGCTTATGATGGCGCTGCCTCTGTGTGTGTGTGTGTGTTTGTTGTTATCGTATGCTGGCAACTTTTCTTTCAATCATGACATAAATGGGTGAGGTTTTCTTCACATTTTAATAAAGTGAAATGAACGTGTTCTCTTTATTGCAATCTGCTTGTTCGCTGTATGTTTGTGAGATGAAGCGGTCTTTTGTACCTTACTACCTACCCACTTGGCTTTCTCAGAAACTCATCAAGAGTGCAATTTTGATGTCTTCTGGAAAATAAATTTCAATGTGCGGGATTCAATATGTTTTGCTGAAAGTGTATAGAAAATAAATATTTTTATATCTTTTTCTGTGCATTACACTTTTTTTTCATTAGGTATATCATAATAGTTTCTTTCGATAGTTTTTTCCTTCCATTTTTTTTTACTTTTTCATTACTGTTCTATGTTTGAATGGTTTTATTTTCAATCTTAATGCACACACAAAATGCCTCCTTCGCAGCAAAAGCGATTCATTCCAAAGAATCATTTTGCACTGCTGTGACAAATTCTCGAAATACTTCGGCTCGTCGAAAAATGAAATACCTCCACCAGAAACACACCAGAGCGCTTTGAAACGAAACTTTTGTTTGCCAAAATTCCTGCTAATGAGAAACACGAAACAGATTTAACCTGATGCAAAGCCTCAACCAAAAAAAAAGGACATCGTTACTCAATTCGTGCCCATCGAGTGATGAAGGTTGTTTGTTGGGTCTACACTGACATGCCAAACAAATTTAGATAGCGAGAATTTCGCTGGAACTGAAATGGTACACATCACAAACGCAGCCAGGCAAGGAAAATCTCATTCCGGGGCCCCACCAATCTGCTGGTGGAGCTGAAAAAAAAAACGAGAAAAATAAAATACCATCTGCAAAAGTATAAAGTGAAAATTCCACATGGATTTGTTTTCGGTAGGATTCTTTGTTGCGGGTTTTCTTGTGCGAGTCAGGTCAGGAGTCAGTTGGACTTGATCTTATCTCGAAGGATCAAAAGGTGAGCAAGGATTCCAAACATTCTTGAAAATACCTAGTCCCAAATAAATTTAAAAAAAAAAATAGAAAAAAGGGTAAGACTTCGTTTTATGCTTTAATCCTCTTGAATTTGATTATCCGTATGTTGAGTTATGAATATTTGATTGGTATAAAATTGCAACGCTTTTTTTTTTTGTATTTTTTTAAAATGGCTCATAACTTTAGGCTTTAATGGGCCAAATTCGATGTGTTTGATTACAATTGTATGCTTATATCTAGATCTCTTTTTGAAGAAAAATAGATTGTGAATCATGAAAACAAAATGAACAATAGTTATTTATTTTTTTTTATTTACATAGTATTCCGTCTCACGACATAACTTGACGAACATAATTCCTAAAATTCACTCGGTTCATAGCAACCGTTCTCCAATTTCTCGGGCACCCCACGTTCGCCAGATCACGCTCCACTTGGTCTAACCACCTCGCTCGTTGCGCCCCCGCTCGTCTTGTTCCTACCGGATTCGTAGCGAACACCTGTTTTGCAGGACAGTCGTCCGGCATTCTCGCAACATGTCCCGCCCAGCGTATCCGGCCAGCCTTCACCACCTTCTGGATACTGGGTTCGCCGTAGAGTCGCGCGAGCTCGTGGTTCATCCTTCGCCTCCACACTCCGTTCTCCTGTACGCCGCCAAAGATGGTTCTTAACACTCGTCGCTCGAATACTCCGAGTGTACGCAGGTCCTCCTCGAGCAATATCCATGTCTCGTGCCCGTAGAGAACAACCGGTCTAATGAGCGTCATATACAGGTTACACTTCGTGCGAGGGCTAAGTCTTCTCGACCGCAGTTGCTTGTGGAGTCCATAGTAGGCACGACTTCCGCTGATAATTCGCCTCCGGATCTCACGGCTGGTGTCATTGTCTGCGGTCACCAGTGAGCCGAGATAGACAAAGTCTTCGACTATCTCCAGCTCGTCGCCGTCGATCGTGACCTTGTTATTACTGGACAAGCGGGTTCGGTCGGTCTCGGATCCGCAGGCCAGCATGTACTTCGTCTTGGACGTATTAATCATCAACCCAATCCTTCCTGCTTCGCGTTTCAGTTTGCGGTAGATCTCCTCCACCGCCGCAGATGATCTGCCGACTATATCAATGTCATCGGCAAAGCAGATAAGTTGACTGGATCTGTTGAAAATCGTGCCCCGCATTTCGCCCACCGCTCGTCGAATAACACCTTCTAGCGCCACGTTGAACATCATGCAGGATAGACCATCACCTTGTCGAAGCCCCCTGCGCGATTCGAATGAACTCGACAATTCACCCGAAATCCGCACACAGCACTGCGTTCCATCCATCGTCGCCTTGATCAGTCTGATCAGCTTCCCGGAAAAGCCGTTCTCGTCCATAATTTTCCATAGCTCGTTACGGTCGATCGTGTCGTATGCGGCTTTGAAGTCGATGAATAGATGATGCGTAGGGACTTGGTGTTCACGGCATTTTTGGAGGATTTGCCGCAATGTGAATATCTGGTCCGTCGTAGACCGTCCCTCCATGAAGCCGGCCTGATGACTTCCCACGAATCTGTTTGCTTGTGGCGTTAGGCGGCGGAGTAGGATTCGGGACAACACTTTGTAGGCGGCATTGAGGACAGTGATCGCTCGGTAGTTCTCACAGTCCAATTTGTCGCCCTTCTTGTAGATGGGGCATATTACCCCCTCCTTCCACTCCTCCGGTAGCTGTTCTATGTCCCAGATCCGGACTATCAACCGGTGTAGGCAATCGGCCAACCTGTCCGGGCCCATTTTGATGAGTTCAGCTGCGATGCCATCCTTCCCAGCCGACTTGTTTCTATTCAGCTGGCGAATGGCTTCCTTAACTTCACTCATCGTTGGGAGTGGCTCGTCTTCGTCGTTGGCTACGCCGGCGATGTACCTTCCCCCACCGTCTTGATCTCCTGCATGTGCGCCGTTCAGGTGTTCATCGAAGTGCTGCTTCCACCTTTTGATCACCTCACGATTGTCCGTCAGGATACCCCCGTCTTTATCCCGGCACATTTCGGCTTGCGGCACGAAGCCTTTGCGGGATGCGTTGAGTTGAACAATAGACAATATCTAAATAATAGAAAACTTGAGATATAATGATTGGACATGAGACGGGAAAATATACGAATGAAACCTCGACTCAGATCCTATCTATTAAACCATGGTTTAAGGATTACCCCTGGGATAATCGAGTTGAGCCACGATTATCTTATATACGAATTCAAAGATATCCGTAGCATTAAAACAGATATTTGAATCCTATCATAGAAAATTTATGAAAAATTGCAGTCTATCGACAAAAGTAAAATAGAGATATCAAAGTATTTTTTTAATTGATGTTGCATAAAACTATCGAACAATTGGAAAGTGAGCCGAGGGTAATTTTTATAAATTTACGTAGGATCGGGAAGACCAACATGAGGAAAGTTCTTATGGTTTACTTCACGAATGAGGAATGTTCTTAAGGTTCAATCCACAAATTTTACGGTGGATTGGGAGGACCAACACGAGTAGTTTTCTATAGCTTCACTACATGAATTTATTTTCGATCGTGAGGACCAACATGAAGAGTGTTCTAAAGGTTCACTTCTAGAATTTACGTTGGATCGGGAGGACCAATATGAAGAGTGTTGTGAATGTTCACTTCTTAATTTGTATTGTATTGGAAGGATCTACACGAGGATTGTTCTGAAAGTTCATTTCATAAATTAACGTTGGATTGGGAGGACCAACATGAGGAGTGCTCTGAAAGTTCATTTCTTATTTTTACGTTGGATCGGGAGAATCGTCATGAGGAGTTTTCTGAAGATTCGCTTCCTAAATTTACGTTGGATCGAGAGGATCAACATCAAGAGTGTTCTGAAGGCTCACTTTTCGAATTTTCGTTGGATAGGGAGGACCAACATGAGGAGTGTTCTGAAGGTTCACTTCACGAATTTTATGTTGGATTGAGAGGACCAACACGAGGAGTGTTCTGGAGGTCAATTTCATATTTACGTTGAATCGAGAGGATCAACATGGGGAATGTTCTGAAGGATCACTTTTCCAAAAAAGCTTTGGATCGAGATCACCAACATGAGGAATGTTCTGAAGGTTCTCTCCATATTTGCGTTGGAACGGGAGGACCAACACGAGGAGTGTTCTAAAGGTTTACTTTCTAAATTATCGTTGGATCGGGAGGACCAACATCAAGAGGATTCTGAAGGTTCACTTCTCGAATTTTCATTGGATCGGGAGGACCAACATGAGGAGTTTTCTGAAGATTCACATCACGAATTTTACTTTGGATTGAGAGGACCAACACGAGGAGTGTTCTGAAGGTTCACTTCTAAATTTACGTTGAACCAAAAGGACCAATACGAGGAGTGTTCTGAAGGTTCACTTCATAAATTTACATTGGATCGGAAGGACTAACATGAGAAGTTTTCTGAAAGTTCACTTTACAAATTCACGTTGGATCAGGAGGATGAACATAAATATTGTTAATGAGGTTCACTTAATAAATTTACGTTGAATAGGGAGGACCAACATAATTTACGTTGGCTTGAGATGACAAACATGAAAAGTATATGATTGTTATTTTGATACCGTGTATTGATAATAAAGCAGTTTTTCAGTCGAGATAAGAGTGCGACGCTGCGATGACAAGGAGGGCCAAGCGGAAGGACACTCGGCAACCCGTCTACTGGTGGACGGCAGAAGTCGCAGATCTGCGTACTAGCTGCCTACGGGCTAGGCGACATATGCAGAGAGCGAGGTCCCGTCAGCGAGAGCGGAACGAAAAGTACCCTACGCAATTGCGAGGTCTGCCCTCTGCAGGGCAATTAAGGCGAGTAAAAAGGCACGATTCAGGCAACTCTGCGAGGACGCCAACGACAACCCCTGGGGCGACGCCTACAGGTTTGTCATGACCAGTGATGGTAAATTTCGCCCGTCACGCTTGACCCGACTAGTTTTGTTTCATCAAACGACTGGCACTGTTCTCAATTGACGGAGCCTCACTACTCGCATGACGGACAAAGCACGACAACAATCAACATTTCTCCATCATTGACTGGCGAAGCTCCTACTCATGGTCAAAATTTCTCCTGAAAGTGACTGGCAAATCTCTTCACACTTCGATCGGCTGCTGACGGCAGGTACAACTAATTGAACGACTTGCTGGCAGAGAGCAACAATAGCAATAAAAAACTGAAAACGAACTTGCTGGCAGGAGCAACAATAATAATAAAAGCTTTTCTTGTTCCTCTTTGGTCGTCTTCGGCTTGCTGGCAGGAGCAACAATAATAATAAATGCGTTTCTTTTTCGTCATCGGTCGTTTGAATGCGATTGCTTGACTAGGTTATTATTTTAGCTTCAAATGAATGGGGAATGAATGACTGGCAAACGAAGTGAATGGTCGTTAAGGAACAGTCAACTGAGTTTGACGGACCAAGAGGCTTCACAGTCACAGCTTCACGCCTCATGACGATGACTTTTGCCAAGCATGGTCATGACCAAAACGCGGAGCGGAGGTGCGCCACAGGAATCGTGTCCGATAAACTGCGTGAGATCATCAACGAGCTGTTCCCACAGCACGAGGAAGTGACACGGACGAGGGTCCTATACGACTGGGATACGAGCGAAGAGGAGAGGATTTCACTGGAGGAACTACGCGACATCGCTAAGTCCCTTCAGCTGAACAAAGCTCCGGGTCCGGATGGCATCCCTAATGTTGCAGTGAAGGCCGCGCTCATGGAACATCCCGAAATGTTCCGGTCTTCACTGCAGCAGTACGTGGATGATAGGGTCTTCCCAGATGTGTGGAAGGGGCAGCGATTGGTGCTCCTGCCAAAACCAGGCAAGCCACCAGGTGAACCATTAGCATATCACCCGATATGTCTCCTGGACACTGCTGGCAAGGTTCTAGAAAAGATGTTACAGAGCTGGATCCAGCTCCACACCGAAGGTGCGAACGGCCTATCCGATAAACAGTTCGGTTTTCGGAAAGGTCGCAGCACGGTGGGTGCCATTCGACAGGTTATCGAAAGGGCAGATGAAGCCAGGCTGAAGAAACGGAGAGGAGACCGGTTTTGCGCAGTGGTCACTCTCGACGTAAAGAACGCTTTTAACAGCGTCAGTTGGGAAGCGATTGCGTCATCGCTCATCAACATGAGGATTCCGGCATATATCTGTAGGATGGTGGAGTTTTACTTCCGTGACCGCCAACTACAGTATATGACCAGCGAGGGACTGCAAACAGTGAGAGTCTCGGCAGGGGTTCCACAAGGATCGATACTTGGCCCGGTATTGTGGAACATTGTCTACGACGAACTGCTGAGACTGCGTCTCCCCACAGGAGTGAGACTTGTGGGATTCGCCGATGATGTGGTTCTCCTGGCATCGGGCCGGTCAACAGAGGAAGTCCAACTATTCGCCACAGTAGCTATCGAGAAGGTTGAAAACTGGATGCGCTCCAAGAGCCTACGTCTGGCTCACCACAAGACCGAGATGGTGCTGATCACCAACCTGATCTCAGCACAATCGGGACGATTGCAGTTGGACCGTGCGCAATCGAGTCCAAGCGTGCGATAAAATACCTGGGGGTGATGATCAACGGTCGGCTGAGCTTCACGGCCCACGTCGACTACGCCTGCAAAGAGCGGCAATGGCGACAGCAGCCCTCTCAGGGGCCATGTCGAACAACTCGGCGATCCGCTGCAGCAGAAGGAGGGTCCTGGCAAGTGTGACCTCGTCCATTCTGCGTTTTGGAGTGGCAGCCTGGAAGGCAGCCTTGAGCAGGCAGTTTAATCTGCAAAAGCTCTGCAGTGTGCAGCGGCTGATGAACCTGCGAGTAATCTTGCTAGATGAAGATACCTTCTGCTACGAGCACAGGCACATATCCGACGTGCGGAAACATGCCAGAGAGACCTCGCTGTCCAAGTGGCAGCACCAGTTGGACAGCTCGGAGCGTGGCCAGTGGACCCATCGCTTGATCCCTAATATCGGATCCTGGATGGATCGAAGACATGGAGAGGTGGACTTTTGCGTGACACAGTTCCTGACTGGTCATGGATGTTTCATGCAGTACCACCATCGGTTTGGACACGTGGCTTCGCCATCCTGTCTAACCTGCGGAGACATAGAAGAGAGACCAGAACACGTAGTGTTCAACTGTCCAAGGTTCGAAGAGGTACGTGCTAACATGCTTGCCGTCTGCGGACCAGACACGACAGCCCACAACATCGTGCGGAGGATGTTTGAGGACGCCAATACTTGGCGCGTGGTCAGCGATGGGTTTACCCGGATAATGACTGCCCTGCAGAGGAGTTGGAACCAGCACCAGTCCGCGATCGGTGTAGGGACTCCTTCGTCGGGGAGCACCTGAGTAGTGTGCGTCCGATCCTGGCAGTAAAGCATACAAAGATAAGACAATACCTTCTGCGTATGCTGAGCTGATAGGTACGTCGCGCGTCTGTGTGTAGGATACCTCCAACGTAACTGTCGTGGAGTATCCGAGTCGAACGCGCCCTCTGCGATGGAAGCTGTGGGGATAAGACAATACCTTCTCCACAGTCGAACTCGTAGGGGGAAGAGTATTCACGTCGCGGAAAACTCTCGGGTAGAGTGGTCTCACGTCGCCATCGGATGAGCCACTCGAGTCGGGTAGGATGACATCACCGTCGGGATTCATCTGAGTCGCAAGCGTCTAAGACCCGTACGTGTGCTGTCACAGGCGCGAGTCTAGGATAAGCTGCTCTCGATTCGGCACACGGCGGGCAAAAAGCCTAGGGTTGCCAGCCAAAAAGGGAGGAGGAAGACCGGACCACGGTCGGAGTAGAATGCCCTTTCGGAGGGGGGCATTTGAGTAGTGTGCGTCCGATCCTAGCAGTAAAGCATACAAAGATAAGACAATACCTTCTGCGTATGCCGCATGCTGTTTAGGTACGTCGCGATCGTTGTGTAGGATACCTCTACCGCCGCGGAGTATCTGAGTAAAACGCGCTCTCTACGAGGGAGGCTGCGGGGATAAGACACGACCTTCTTCGTAGTCGAACTCTTAGGGGGAAGAGTATTTACGCCGCGAAATACTCTCGGGTAGGGTGACTTCACGTCGTCGGCGGGTGAGTCACCTGAGTCGGTGTAGGATACATTCATCGCCGGGAATCATCCGAGTAGTCTTTCGTAAAGCCCCGGACGTGTGCTATGACAAGCGCGTGTCCAGGATAAGCTGCTCTCGATTCGGCACACGGACTGGCAAGAGAAGAGGGCCTCGAGCCAAGCCAGGCGGCGCCAAGATCTCGAGTCGTTAGAGGAGAGGTCATTGGTCTCTTGCAGTGGTCTCGAACAGAGGCGGAGCGCACGATTTTCGTGGGAACCAAGCTAGTCTCGAGTAGCGAGTAATGGCCGGATCTCGAGTCGTTAGAGGAGAGGTCCTTAGTCTTGAATCGTAACAAGAGGCAGGGTATATATGCTGGAGTTTGACTCGAACTAGAGTTGCCGATGAGCGCTTAAGCGCGGACTTGGTCTCCCATCTCGGGTATAGCCTTCGTTGCAGGTCCGGGTGGTAATTATGGCCAGAGGCCCCAGGTGGACTTTATGGCGTAAGGATACTTAGTATCATGAGTCGTCCAATTGCACCCATGGACCCAGAGTAGCATACTGGGGGGACTCGGTCGCTCGCCGCGCCTTGGAATGCAATCCGTAAAAAGGATTTACCACCTGGGTGAACAACTAATAAAAAAAGCATATTCGGATGACTTGAAATATTTTGTTATATTTTACTAACTTCTTACAAATTTTAATTTAAATCAATGATATCAAAATAGGGACATAATGCCTACAAGACAACGGCCTAGGCTCAAATTTTGAATGCTGTCAACTTTTGAGGAAACGCAAATATCAAAACAAAATGCCATTCTTTTTATTTGCTGACTCCCAAATTACAATACCAATACATAATTATAAAAAAATTTTGTCCTTGTTCGAGTTAAAAAGTAGCACCAATATTCGACTCGAAAAAGATATCCGCCGCCTATTGCCGCGATATCAGTCAAGAAATTGAATTTTATTTTTCTACCTGAAGGCGTTTTACCTATAAGGATTTAGAAAAATGTATTTTGAAAAGCGCAATTTTCGTTTAGTTTAGCAATAATAAATGTTTTTTTTGTCAAAAATACGATGGACATGTAACTAAACATTTGATGTTTCAATTACTACATTTCGTATAATCATTGTTCTTTTCTCGCCACCCTTTCCATATGGTGCGTTCTGTCCACTTGTTTTGGCGTTCTACCCCTCGCTTTGTTTTCTGGCTGTTTAAGTTTTTTTTACAAAAATATAATAAAAATCGTGTTTTTATCATATTTTTTCTTTATGATAATACGTAAATCTGATCCCTGAATCATCGTAAACTTTCAATTTGGTTCTTAGATGTTTAGTATCATGATAACAGTTTTACCCTATTCTTTTGTACTTGTACTTGTACTTGTACTTATAATTGTACTTGTACTTGTACTTGTACTTATACTTGCACTCATACAGGACTCGCGTGATTTTTTCACGGCTTGATTTTACCCAGCAAACATGAAAACGCATTAGAAATGATAGTTTTCGGTTATTTAAAGTCAGCTCGATCGAAAACGATAAAAAGCCCGCCATGTTTCCAGATTCTGATGACGATTTCGCTCAACTTGTTCTCCCACGTTGGCTCCATAAGAGAAAACAGCCTCGTTATTCGCTCTGAAAGCCGCAGTACAATCAGATTGCTAAAAATCAGATGAGATGTTTGATAGAAGCAGCAAATATTGTCGCTGACAACGGTTTGTATTCGTTGAGAGCATAAAACATGCACTATTTTTCATTCTTCCAGTATGTACGATTAAGACGTCGAATATCGTCCGATTCGTATGGTTCATATTGCTTTAGCAAGAAGCTCAATACAGGTTGGACTCGATTATCCGGAGTATCGATATTTTTTTCACTCCGGATAATCGAAAAATTTTTTTCAGTCTGAGGACGTTAAATTGTAATTTTGTTGTGCATTATTTTTGTAAAATGCAGTGGCGTATAGCCAGAAATCATTTTTATAGGAAAAAGGGGTAAAGTCAAGATAAGAAAAAAATAAAAATAAAAATGTAATATTAAACAATTACTGGTTTCACTTTACCTTGACCTGACACATTTCGGAAGTGATTTTTGTTCTCATGCTTCGTTATTCAATGAATGAATTTGTTTTAAAGCTTAAATAAACGAGAAGTTTCCTGACAAGAAATATGAATTTTATTTAACCAAAATGAGAATGTAACAAAAAAGAATATCAAAAGGGGAACATACTGAAATGACACCCTAGCTTAATTCCCTCTTTTTCTTACTACGTTCACGTTTGTACATTCGATCATACTTTGTAAATTAACTTAAATACATTTCAAAATCCACTCATTTTCAACCGAAGACAATCGATAATTAATTAAACTAGATAATAAATAATTAACCCGTTACTTCCCACGATTTTTTTTTTAAATTTTCCAACAACAAAAAAGCTTTTGTAAGGAAAGAGCTTGAACAAAAGGTGTTCCCCATGGCCTCAAAAGTTGTAATTCGTTGAAAAAATTGTTGATTGTTTCAATAGTTGCTAGATTGTTTTTCAATAGTTACTATATCCAAATTTCAAGAAGGCTTATAGACAAGCACAATGACTACACAAGGAAGTTTATACAACTATTGACTGCATCATAGTAGATTTACAAACTTGATGAAGACGCAAATGCTGTGGATCACTTGTACTACCATGGGATGTAGAGAGTTAAACACATTGACAACTCTTATTCTTACCCCTCCTGTTCCTAGCTACGTTCTTGCTTAACCACATATTAATATTATGTATTAGTATTATAGAGTTAATGAGTTTGATCTTGAACAATACACTGTGGATAACCGAGTTTTAATATAAAGTACAACTACTATACTAGCCCCTGACCCCCCTAACTCCGTCCAAAGCTGATAAAAATATTATTTTGTGAATTATAGTACTAAATTATTTAAAATATCAAAATAAAAATTAAAAAAAAAAAAAATTTAAATTTCGGATAATCGAGTCTAAAATTCCGGATAATCGAACTACGGATAATCGAGTCTCCGGATAATCGAGTCCGACCTGTATAGTTATTTATATTGCCTCCTTTGGTATGCAAATGCAGTTTTTTCTGAGTTTATACGATCTTTTTTTTTATTGCATACTAGCTGACCCGGTGTACCATGCTACACCATCTAAAAATAAATGAAATTCGTAAAAATTATTTAAATTTTGACTTTTTTTATGAACATCATTTGAAAATTATTTCCGGCATTTTAAACGGAACTAAGGCTGGAGTTTCGAATTGCAGTAGAAGTTCATCGTATTCAGTGAAACTTTAGTTTTCAAGAACTGAAAATCAGTAGACCTATCATGAGTTGTTTAATTATGCCAAAATGTATGTAAAATTTGTATGGTTTCTCTTCCTTTTCCGTCTTCCAAAGTGGGATGGGCTCCTACCATAGTCTTTATCTTAATATCGTCACATTCATCATTTTTCGCCATATGTTTGATAAATTTTATAGTTATGCCAAATGAATCATGAAAAAAAAATCTATGTCTTTTCCAACTCCGCCCTGAACAGAGAGGGGTTTCAAATAATTCGTACGCAAACAACCTCTCTTATAAGAGCTGGGCCCTTTTGACTGATAAATCCTCAATTTTTGCTTCAATGAGTTGTATGGGAGCCCCTCCCCGCTTTACTCTTCCCATCCTCTACTACTTGAAGGAGGTAACTAGGCTTTTCTTATGAATATTTCCATTTTTTTACGTAAAACCTTCTGATATAAAATTTGGTTCCATCTGTTAATAATTTCTTATGCGAAAAAACGTAATTATATGGAACTCCTTCCTTTCCTCCCCTCTCCACCATGCAAGGTGAATGAGTTTATAACAATCTTAGAGACATGTATCGTACTTTTGCATGTTAAACTTGATTCCATTCGCTTGATTAGTTCTCATGTTTACCAACAAATTGCATAAGAGCTTCTTCCACCTTCCTATGCGCTCATTGGAAGAAGGGTGGTGTATTAAATAATAATTGAACCCTTTTTCGAGCCCTTATATTTTCCCATGTTAAATTTGGTTTCGTTTCTTAGATAAGTTCTCGAGATGTGCTAAAAGTCGTAAAGGAGCCTCTATCATCAATGAAAGAATGGAGGTGTCTCAAATAATCATAAAAGAATATCTCGTATCACATGCTCTCTTATGCCAAATTTGGATCCATTTGCTTGGTTAGTTCTTAAGTTATGCAAAAAATACAAAAGCAGCCACTTCCTCTTTCCTATTTCCCCATTGGAAAGAGGGAGTGATATCAAATATCAATGAATAATTTATTTGTTCTCAAATATTCTCACGTGTCAAATTTTGTTCCATTTTCTTGAAAAGTTTTCGAGTTATGTAAAAATATGTAAAGGAACCCTCTCTCCCTCTTCCTTTTTCACCACTGGAAGGGGGAAGGGATACTAAAGATTCAAGGAAACAATTTCGTACCCTATTACTCTCCCATGCCAAATTTGGTTCAATTTGTTCAATTGGTTCGGCAGTTATACAAAAAATTGTATGAACACCCTCCTCCTCTCTTCTGATCCCACCACTGAAATAAGTGAGTAGAGATGTACCGAAAATTCGGTCAGGCAAATATTCGGCACCGAATACCGCCGAAAAACCGTTAAGCCGAATAGTTGAGCCAAGTAATCGGCCGAATAGGCCGAATATTTTCTTCAAATTTTATACACTAACAGACTTTTTAAATTTTTCAACTGATTTTGGATAATTTCCAAGATATTGAAAAAGCTTCGAAATCATCAAAAACTTATGGTTTCAGTAAAGATCTTTGGTGTATCCGTGTATATTTCACTGTAAGTGGCTTTATACTATGATTATCGTTTATTCTAGTTTTTTTCATATATCAAGCCTCAAGCCTCAAGCCTCATAAATTCAAATGGCTGCTTTTCTAAAGTGCTTGAAGTCCTGATATACAAGAGAATCTACTCAGCAGCCTCTCCAATACTCACCGATGTCCAGCACGGGTTCATCAAGAAACGATCAACCTTGACAAACCTGATGATCTATGCCAGCGATTTGCATTCTGCAACAGGTAAAAAGCTGCAAGTGGATTCGATATACGTAGATTTTGCTAAGGCTTTCGACGAGGTACCTCACAGAATCGTAAGAGAAAAATTGATCGATATGGATTTCCCGAGTGGGGAACTAAATTGCTGTATTCGTATCTGCTGAATCGTCGAGGCTTTATAAACATTCGTGGGACTCACTCCTCCGTATTCGAAATGCCGTCTGGTGTTCCGCTGGGTAGTCATCTTGGACCGCTCATCTTCGTGATTTTTATTAACGACCTGGCAACATTCCTTCAGTCGACGAAACTGCTGTTTGCAGATGATCTTAAAATCTACCGGACCATTGATTCGATATTGGATTGTGTTGCGCTTCAGGAGGACGTCGATCGATTATTAGTTTGGTGCGGATTACACGGTGTGGAGGTTAATGCCGAAAAATGTAAGTGTATAAGCTTTTTTAGAGCTAGAGCTTCTGTTGTCTACGACTACGGTCTAAGGGACACCTCTCTCGAAAGAGTAACTTTTATTTAAGACCTCGGAATAACGTTTGACCAAAAGCTCTCACACCGCGACCACTGCAGCCAAAGCCTTTGCTTTGCTCGGATTCCTGCGTCGGAATACACTCAGCTTTGAGGACCCGTTTGCTCTGAAAACAGTTTTCTGCTCATTGATACGCAGTGTTCTGGAATATGCGGTACCGATCTGGGCACCCTACCACTCTGTTCACAGCGAAAGACTCGAAAGGATTCAGAAAAAAATCCTCCGCTACGCCCTGCGACGATTGCCATTGCAAGATCCCGTACGGTTACCACCCTACTCTGAGAGGTGTGCCTTGCTTTCAATGACGTCTTTGAGCCAAAGAAGAAATTTTCTACAGCGCACCTTCGTTTACGATATCTTGACAAATGCCGTTGACTGCCCGCAATTCCTTCAGAGATTGAACATGTACGTTCCAGCACGCCGACTGCGTAATCAAACCATGTTTTGGCTGCCAAGAAGCAGGACTGTCTTCGGACAGAATCACCCCCTCTTTCGATGTTGTGAAGTTTTCAATGCTGTTTCTCGTTTGTTAGACTATCATGTTACAAAATCTAAGTTTAAATGTGCAATCCGTGACGTCACCTAACTTAATCGCTATGTAATTTAATTATAAGCTAATCTTAAACAATCAGTCTGTATGACAGTAGTCAAAGATTCCAGAAATAAATAAATAAATAATTTCTATTATAAACTTAACAGAATATTCGACCGAATATTCGGCCGAATATTCGTTTGGCCGAATAATTAAAAAGGTCAGTATACCGTTCGCCGAATACCACTATTCGTGAAGTGAGGAATGCAAAAACATTCAATGAAACATTTCTCGTACATTTATACCATCGCATGCCAAATTTGATTCCATTTGCTTGAACAGTTCTCGAGTTATGTTAAAAACGGTAAGAGAGCGCCCCTCTCACTTCCTACCTTCATACTGGAAAGACGAAGGAGTCATAATCATAGAAATATTTCTCGTACCCAAATATCCTCCTATGTCAAATTTGGTACCATTTGCCTGAGTAGTTCTCGAGCTATGCAAAAATTAGTTAGAGTTTGATAACTTTTCTGGGCAATAATTTAAGCTAATGTAAACCCTGATTGGGAAAATAAACGGAGAATCAGTTGGAGTGGTGCTCAACTCAGGAAATTGACAAAATCCTAACAGGCAACAGGTATTCGGTTAGCCCGATCGGGCAAAGAGATATTCGATCGCCCATTTGGTCAAGAAGGAATTTGGTAGCCTCGTATGGCCGAGGGAAATAAGTGTGTTTTATGATTGAGAATTTGAGAGCGTAAATTGGACAAGCCCTGATTGGACAAAGAAAGTGTTATATTTTTTTAGATTAAAAGAAAAATTAAATAAATTTTAAAACGATATTTAGCCCACGGCCACGGACATCGATAATAATACGAATCTCCGGGTCCTAGCCCTTGGCAATCTATTGAAGCTGGGTTTAGCCTATGGCCGTTCTGATTCCGGTGTATGCTCCCCTTTTGGACCACCCTATCGTAGAGCTCAACTTCTTGAAGCCTTACAAAATGTTTGAGAACACTTGCAGAAGACTTTTGACAAGAAGTACAGAAACAATTAAGTTTATTTACTATGAATGTATAATCACCAAATTTTTCGAAATAATTTATTAAATATTGTCTAGGAAATAAATAACTTGATGAGAGTGTAAAATCCCAGGAAAAAATTAAATATTGCTTTTTTCCCCCTATTTGTACAGCTTAATAGTTTAATGGCAAAACAAATCATTCAAGATAACCACTCAACCGTCTTTGATGATTTGAATCCATTATCTCGTATGATTCTCACATCAAAACATAACTGCCGACAATTCCATCCGGAAGGAAGGAAGGAAGAGGGTTTAAACACATCAAGCAAAAACCTAATTTGACCAAAATCCTTCTGCCAGATCGAATAGCAACGGTCCAATTAATTCCTACCGTGTTCGCTTTGAAGTCGGGAGCAATTTTCGTAAGAATGATAATAATATCCAAGAACGGGTGAAGCACATCCTTGCATACACACAGGCGCAAGTCTGACGACTATCAATGGCAAGGCAAGGCAAGGCCAGGTCCCAGGTAGAACTTTGATCTGAACTAAAGGCTAAAGGCCGCTCACTGCCTTTCCGAGGGAAGCATCCTACTTCAAAGCCTACGAGATGGGAGCAACCACATCTCCTGTTTTCGTCGTCGTTCGTCGTAGTCGCTCATCGTCAACAACAACAACCGAACCGATTCCTCCGGGGAAGGGGGTGGTGATAATTGTATCTGCGCCCACCCACGCCTTTTGAATTGCAAACGAGCGGGGGATGATGGTTTCAAGGCGTCCCGTTTGAATCACCCACTCCACTTGCTTCTTGAAAGGGGAAGAGAACATTGGCTAATATGAATCTGATGGAGCGGAAACTGCATCTATTCATGATGCGTGATAAATCTTTTCCCAACAACACGTGTCCCCCTTCCTCCTTTTTCCCAGGAAATTTCACCCGGCAAGTGGAACCGTTGCCGTTGGAAAACTTAATGTGTATTAGATGGGTATTCGCTTGGTTGCCACTTAAGTTTACCTTTTCTGAACCATGAAGAATCCTGTTTGAATATATTATTGTCGGATTGCTGAAAGGGTGGCGACTTGTGCGAGGGAGAGAAATGGGAATGTTCTTTCGTACTGATGCTCATATCAAATGCTCATATCAAAGTGTTGAGACTATGCATGAGGGCTGATTTAAGTGGCGTATCAATCTTTTAAAAAGTTGGTGAAAAAATCGATGTTATTTCAATAAAAACATGTATCTAGATAGGAGACTGTTTGGGACTCAAAGAAGAATGTAGAGCTGTAAATCGATATGATATGAAAAACATTATTTATAAATAAATGGGCATTTTCTCTTTATAATATTTACTTAAGATAAGATTTGAAAAACATCCATTAAGTGAGCAACCCCTTCTTGCGTCAGATGTCCCCCGAGATGTGAAGTAAAAGAAGTGAAAATAGGCGAAACGAATCGGAATGCGGAGGTTTTTATTGGCTTATTTTCCGATGATAAAATTTAACGCTCGGAACGAATGCCGAGTATTCTGATTGCCACCCCTCCAAAATATTTCGAAAAACTAGGTGGAAAATCGGGAAGATTCTGTAGGGAATCTCGACATAAGATTGAACGATTTGCACTAAGTTGGTGATAAAGTGTTATGATTAAGTTTTGAATATGAATGAAATCGAAAAGTTGTTATCAGATACTAGTCGAAGATTTCTGAGTAAAATATATATAAGCGTTACCATTCAAATCCATTGAAACTTACAAGGCACACTTTTTCAACCATCGCAAACAATCGTCCTAGATTGAGGGGTGGTCCCTCACACTTTCAAACGGAACGGAACAAATCCGATTAATCTGATGCTTTTAAATCCCTCGTTCTGAAATCATCTTCCTTTTGTTGCTGATGTTTGGTTCGGAAGGGAGATGGTTTGAAAGTAGGAAAGAAATAAAAAGAATAAAAACAATCATGGAGCGGGGGGAATGATTTCCACTTGTTTGTTTGCGAAGGGGAAAGATAGTTGTATTCATTCCTCTATATTTTAGCGATGGATTTAAAATGGCATTCATAAAGCTTAACTTAAATTGTTTGCCTTTTTTTTCTCTCGGCGTATAATGACTTGAGGGATGTTATCTACTCATGAATAATGCCGTTTGGAACTGATTCGAAAATACAACAAAAATCGTCCACGGTTGAGTGAGAAATTGATGTCCATGACCATGATAAGTTTTTCGGGAGGAGCTCAAAAAACCAATTTATCATCAATAGCTTTGATTCCCTTCGACCGATTTCATTTTGATAAAGGTTTTTAAAGCTTCAATTATTAAAAATATTTCATTTGTAGACCGCATTTCTATAAGTGTTAAGATAAAAAAATGTTTTAAAATTGACAAGCATTTCCACGCAGCCCCCCCCCCCCCCAGATTGATGCCATTAGGAGAAAAAATGACTTCCTAAAAATTTCTGCTCAGTTGATTTAAGCACGAGTTAGCGCAATCGATTTTAAATTTGTATGGAGCTTCTCTACAAAATGTATGAAAATTCAACATTATTTCACTCTTTATAATTTAAAATATGCCTTCAGTATGATAAACTTCACTAGTTTACAAAATAAAAAAAATCGTTAAATAATTAACTGACTCATGTTTTTTAATGATAAATCAGTCACTGAATTCAAATTTCAATAAATAAAAATGTAAAACAGGGTTTGAGTTATGCTCAAAATATAATTTTTGTAGCACGTAGCTCGGAGAGAACACTCAATTGAAATGCATGCCACTTCGTC
The DNA here is from genome assembly GCF_029784155.1 of Uranotaenia lowii. NCBI lineage: Eukaryota > Metazoa > Arthropoda > Insecta > Diptera > Culicidae > Uranotaenia > Uranotaenia lowii. The sequence goes on from NC_073693.1 coordinate 311,710,723, forward strand.
AAATAATGATCAATTTCAACCATTTTTATTTTTTGACAATTTTCAAGATTTTTTCAATCAAACGGAACAAAAATGGTTGAATCGGTCATTATAGTGTTCCTCCCGAACAAAATGTCTCAAAATACCAGACAAACTTAAAGCTCGTTTAGCGACCCCTTCCCTATGCCCAATCTGCTCAAGGACTGGAACCGTGACCAGTCAAAATGATAGGTAAAATGGATTTTTTTTACCAAATATATTTATTTTTTTTTCTATTTTTTTAAATGTATTAAGGATCGTTCTAGTTTAAAATGGAAATATTTTTACACCATTGGTGCACGGAATCACCTCATTTTCGCATAGTTGAAGATTATGTGTATGCCATAAACTGATTGATTCAAAAATCTTCAAAAATATTTATGCAACTTTTCATTTTTTTTTGTGAAAATTATGTGAAATGAATATGACTATTAACTTTGAGTGCACGGTTTCACTTCAATTTTGTCATAGAAGAATTGCACTGAAATTTTTACACATTTTTTCATGAATTATATGTATCAGATTTTGTAGGTCATGGGTGGCCAACATTTTTAGCAGGCGGGTCAAATTTTGGAAATGCGATAGACTGGCGGGCCACACCATCATTTTTTCCCGAGCAAATAAATGATTTAAACTTCTGTTGGGTTATTTTGTTGCAGAAATATCAAATATTTAGTATGGAAATCCACAGTACATTAATTTTTTTTCATGGTCTTACAACTATTCAAAATATAGAAAAAAAATATGATTTTTGACTTCTGTATCATGTTGAGTTGTCTAACTTTTCCTTAAAAAATAAGGACAAAGGAGAATGATGTGATGATATGTATCGACTGCGAGCGTCCTGAAATAAAAAAGATCAACCCACTTCTAACATGTGCGTACTGCTTCACAAATGCCCATTTCAGATGTAGCAACTTAATCGGCAGCGCTGCACATGAAATGAAAGATCAGTTATTCATTTGCAAACCAAGTTTTTTAGAAATTTATATTAAAAAAACTAATTCAAAAGTTAACCAGACCTCCATCATTGATAGTTTCAAAACTGAACTAACTTCAACAATTAAAAAGGCAGTTTCAAATGAAATGCATTCTATAAAATCGGATATTCCAACAGTTACCGTGGCTATAGAAACATCCCGAAAATTCTCGCTTTCAAAATTTGACACTATTCAAATTTTTAAAATTTGAAGTAGGTAGGAAATGAAATTCAAATATAGGAGGTGTTTGAATTAAAAAATACAACACAATCTTTTTTTTCAGGCATAGTTGCGAAGCTGGAAAATCAGTTGGACAAACTGAGTAAAAATTTGATCTCTAAAAATACCATGAGGAGTCACATTTGTCATGAATGAAAAAACGATTAACGTCATTTGTAAAATCACTCAAAAATTTGGTACTAACCAACTACTAGAACTAGACAAGAAAACTAGACTAATGGTTAAAAACAGAGCAGCTATGCTATGATAACATCTTTGGATCATTTTGTTCCTGAAATTTTGAGAGCAGTGTTCTATTTTTATTAAATTTGCACCAGTTTAAAAGTTATGGTTCAAATAAAAAATTTCAAAAAATTATCGAAGAATGACGGCATATTTTTAACATGTATAGATACGCTTATAACGGAATTATTGTTTTGACAGAAGAATAAAAAGAGGGTTTTTAATTGGGTTCGATCATCGATATGGAAACAATTTTATTATCTGACGGGTTTGGTTTAAATTTTCCATAGGATTACAAAATTTGTGTATTTATGCGACTCTAAAATACATGCTTTTTTGCAGATATCAAAATTTATTTTTTCTGATATAATATTTTTTCGCCAAAAACCAAATTGAATTTCACATTACTTTGTAGTTTTTTAATGGATATTATAACATGGCACATCAAAACGCAGTGAATTTCAATAGCTTTTAAAATAAAATATAAAAAAAAGTTATTTGTGAAAAATCATTAAAAAGCTTCAAAAACTATTAAATAGTACCTTCTGCGAACTTAAAAATTTGGTAAACATCTGGAAACACTCTGCACAAATTGTCATGTAATGTATGTATCTTTGTATTTTGCCGTGATATTTAAAGTAAATATTTCGTTGATTTCAATAGAAGCTGACAAATGAAGTATATTCTCCTATCTAAAATACCTCAAATTCTAAACTTTGACAAATAAGTTGTTTAAATCGTATACAAACCAATTACATATATATAAATTAATCAAACTAGTGTCGTGCGACCATTTATTAGCTCTCATTTAAAAATAATGGTAGGTAAGTGTTAATAACATAAAAAAAATCATCACAATACACATCTGATATTCAAAATTACAATTCATGTATCAAATATTATAAAATAAAATAATATATAGGTTTTTCCAACTTTAATTCAAATTCTTGAATGATTGGTACAGATTTTAATGAATTCTATCTCCAAATGGTACAGAAAACAAGAAAAAACCTCAACTCTTAAATAGAGCTAAGACCGCACATTTACATTTCGGAAAAAGCTTTGAGGGCCACAAAAAGACATGGGGCCATGGTTTGGCCACACCTGTTGTAGGTTTTAAAGCATTTTTTTTTTCTATAAATAATGTATTATACCTTGGGTGCACGAACTCACTGCCATTCATCAAAAAATAACTTTTATCTATGCTAAAGGTAACAAATAACTGCTTCTATAGGCTCAGAAGAAAAAATTGAGTTATAGGGCGGACTCGATTTTACAAAGACTTGAATATTCGGTACCCAAGATTGCCGAATAACATTTTGTGATTTGACGATAAAAAATGATTTTGTGATTTTACCCTAAAATTCTGTGATGATTTCTCCATTAATTTCATTCTGAAGTCATGTTCAATTTCGTTTTTTTACATCTTACTTTAAAAAAAAGTCAATTAACATTAACAATGATTATATTTTTTTCAATTAAAAATTAATAATCTTAAATTTATATTGAAACTATGTAGCTGACCCGGTGTGCTTTGCTACACCTTCCAAAGATAAATTGAATTTATAAAGTTAATTGAAACCTGGATTTATTTCTTATGCAGTATTTCAAACCAAATATCAACATAATTTAGAAGCAAACGCTTTAAAAAGAGAGCTGCAAGTGGAGTTTCGAATTCCAGTACAAAGGTTATTTATTTATATTTTCTTAAAATTGATCTTTAATTTTCTTTTCAAGATCTGAAACTTTTACTTTGTTTTTAAAAGCTTCATAAAGTTTCAAATGATGTCAAAATGAAGTGCTCACCAACTAGTATAAAATCATTTTTAGTATCTAAATGACGTAACATTCCGCTTTATTTGTCTGATAAATTGTCAAATTATGCAAAATATAATATGAATAAAGACTTGGCTCCTTCTTCCTTTTGCTTGATAAGTTTTGTATTTATGCCAAAACACTTATATGGAAGCCCTGATTGGTTAAGTTTTCAAGCTATACAACGAAGTTTATATGGAACTCTCTTTGTCTCTCCCTTCTTTACACTGCAAAGCAGAAATGTTTAAAACATTCATAGAAACATATCTCGTACACAAATACCTTTCCATGAAAAATCATAATAATCAATTCAATTCAATAAATCATAATAAAAATTATAATAGTCAATAATTGTTATCGCCATATCCTAAACTTGTAAACAAAACACATTACAACCAAAGTTGCCGGAATCACAGAAAAAAATCTATAATTTCACAAAATTTTGAGCACATTTTCATCACAGAATCTGTGTCACAGAACACAAAATTTGAAAATATTTACAGATTTCACATTTTGTACGTTTTTTCCAAATATGTTAATTTAAATTAATATTGATTTAAGATTTCCAACAATATTTTTGGAAAACATGCTAAGATTAGTAATGTTGTTTATTCTTTCTCAAGTGAAGTGTAAAAAAGACTTAGTGACGTTTTAATGAAATTTTTGCTGTTTCACAGAAAACCATCACAAAATTTCTGAATAAATCATAGAAAGTCAGATTTTTTTTCTTTGCAAAAACACAGAATTGTTTTCGGCAACCTTGAATACAACTTGAAGTGATGCTAAACAGCTCTCATGTTAAAAAATCTGGCAATTTTTTACACTGCATATTACTAAATTTTAATTTGTTTAAGCATAAAGTGCAAATTTAATTCATGTGGATAAGCTATAACCCAATAAATCAAGAAAAAGAATGGTTTTTAAACGAGAAAAAAATGTTTCAATTTACGCTCTCAAACCACTGGGCTCGCTATACATGGGAGTTCTCTTTCTTAGTTTCTCATGTATAGTTAGCTAGTGTAGAGCAAAGGCGGAAGCAATTCATAGGAGCTTTTCATCAACATGCCCTCTAGCCTAAAATTTCAACACCTATCAAGCTTTCTCTTATTGGCGCATAATACCTGTCTATCCACCTTTCTTTCAAATTTCTATAAAATAAATTCTCTCTAGTTTTCATTCCGCCGCACATGCCATTGAAGTTATAATCATAAAAAAAATATGGCGATTAAAATCATATAACATTTTTTGTTTTTTTGCTGAAGGTCATTTTTAAGACTTTTGAAGATTTAAATTAACTGACCTTACCTGTCCATTAAGAATCGATTCAAACTCAAATTTTCAAAAATTGAATGGATCGGAAAAAAATCTGTACATGTATTCACGATGCTATAAATATTTTCTAAAAATTGTCATGTAAACTTTACTTGTAAACTTTAAAAGTTGATTCTTGCACCGAGAAGGGTAACAGTAATCAAAGTTTCTTTTGCTTCTACAGTTTAATTTCAATAATTATTTCAATTCAGATACACCGGGGCAAGTGCAAACGAATTTTACCATAGTTGAAGTTTTATAAATCTAAGAAATATATGAAAATTTTTAAAACGAATCAGTTTTCAGTTGTTGCCTTACTAAATTAGTTCTCAACAAATTCTTGTTGAAAGTTAAATATGCAAAAATGTTGACTAACAGATATTTCTAAGTAAACATTTGTCCTGTTTATTGAGGCGAGTGAAAACACATTACTTTTTGAGTAGTTTGAAACTTTGAAATGAATTTAATTAGTGTTCCTGAATGAATTATAAAATTTCATTGATATATGTATGTATATGCAGTTTTTCTGCAGGATAGATTAATGTTTGATACTCCATTTTCACTGAATGCTGTTTTAAGCAAAAGACCTTTATTTCCAAAGACATTTTAGAATTTTGAATATCAACTTCAGATTGAACACACGGGATACTCCTTTCTGACTTTTCTCACATATCTTATGCTGAATTATTTTGGATAGGAAATTGCTTAAAGGCGCGTTCTAACTTGTTCCACCGTTTAAAATGACAGGAATTAAGGAGTTTATTTTCAGCACTTTTAAAATTGTATCAAAAACCACAAGCTCTAAGGCACTTTTCTTCTTCAAAATATATATATTTAAGGGCTTATGTGTCAAGTACACAAAAAAGCATACTTAAATCACAAAGACAAAAAGTTAAAATTATTTCTGAAATTCAAAAAGCTTGACTAAATAAATCTTCAAGTAAATTAAAACATTGAAGGTAAAACTGTAGTTTAAAATTCGATTAATTTATTTGAAAATTTCAACAAAATATGAAAATGAAAAAAATAAGTGTTTTTAAATATTTAAGAAGAATTTTTTTAATAAGCATATTTCACCATGGGTTTTTACTAGAAATGTACCGAATATTCGGTCGGCCGAATATTCGGCGCCGAATACCGCCAAAAAACCGTTAAGCCGAATATTCGGCACACCGAATAGTTGAGCCAAGTATTCGGCCGAATAGGCCGAATAGGCCGAATACTTATTTTTTAAATTTTATAAACTATCAGACTTTTCAAATTTTTCAACTGATGTTAGATAATTAATATAATATCCAAAAGTAATTATGAAAAATCTACAAAATCATCAAAAACTTTTGGTTTCAGTAAAAGATCTTAGGCCTATCCGTGTTTATTTCATTGTAAAAAGCTTAATATTTTGATTATTTATTGTTTATTCCAGATTTTTTTTTTCATATATCCAGGCTTGTCCATAAATCTAGTAAAGAATTCGAGAAAAGTCAATCTTAATCAAATAAATACTTGAATTTTTCTTTGAAATTTTTAAGATTTTCGTTCAAAAACGATTTGTTAGAGTTAATTTTAATTTAAACATGAATTATTCTTTAACCCCAAGATACGATTTTAACGCTGCTGCTGTCATTTGATGAAAACATTAAATTTTAAGTAATTTACATTCTTTATCCTCTTGATTCAGTAAGTTTGTGCTGTAGAGACAACACGTGTTTTTTCCGTCCTGTGTTATTTCACGTGAAACGCGTAGAAAAGTTGGAAGAAGTGCCGGAAAGAAAGTAGTTTTGCAGCAGGCCAGTAGATTCGGTCTTTGATCGCCGTCGTGCCAGATTGGGACAAGCTTGATTCCCAGAAATCGTTTTCCGTTATCGGACAACCAGGTCACCATCTTGGCCTGTTCACCACGTCATCTTCATCAACCGGGAGCTTGGTAGTTGGTTGAGCACAGAAGGTGTCATCAGCATCATCAGCCCAACAGAAAACCATCATCGAGCCATTGTTTCATCGCTCATCGAGGTAGCCGAACGACCACACCAAGAGCTATTGTTAATAGTTTTGGATGCCATCGTCGTTGGATGTCGAACGAACTGGAACGCAGTGGGTTTAATCAGTGCATTTTTTTTAAAATAATCAAACGAAAACAAACATTTGTAAATTTTTATTTTTCAATTTTCAACTAACATTTCTTTATTACCCTATTCTTTTCTATCTCTTGTTTCTTCTATTTTAAACAATTTAAATAAAACGGCGTCCTTATATTTTTCTTCAAATTATGAGTGAGAATGGGGGGTCAGATCAGCCCGCTCATTCTTCACAGGAATCTATGGATTCTGAAGTTGCTTCTCCTGTTAAAAAACCGCCCCGTATAAAAGTTTATCCAGAAGACACGTCTTTTAAGGGTCCATGGGTTGTCTTCTTCCGTCCCAAGCCGAATGGAAAGGCATTGAACGTGGTTCAGATCAGTAAAGATCTGACTAAGTGGACTTCCGTATCAGAAATAACCAAGGTGCGACCAAATAAACTACGCGTCATTGTTTCTAATCAAAAAGCTGCAAATGAGATCGTTGCTAGCCAGTTTTTCACCTTAGAGTATCGTGTATATATCCCCTGTCGAAATGTAGAAATCGAGGGCGTTATCCACGAGATGAACTTGACGGAGGAGTATATTATGGACCACGGAGTTGGGGTATTCAAGAATCTAGACTCGACGTTTGTCAAGATCTTGGATTGCCGCCAACTAAAGACTTCTTTTATGGAAGAAGGGGTAAAAAAATACTCCCCGTCAGGTTCATTTTGCGTCACGTTCGAAGGTACTGCCCTCCCTCACTACCTTTTGATAGATGGAAGGTTGAGGCTTCCTGTACGGCTCTACGTGCCCCGCCCTATGAACTGCGACAAGTGCAAAAAAATTGGACATACCACAAATTATTGTTGCAATAAACCGCGTTGCGTTCATTGTGGAGAATCTCATGAGGACGGTTCCTGCCAGGCTGTTGAGCGAAAATGCGTTTATTGCGGAGGCAGCCCTCATGAGATTTCTACATGCGGGGCATTTAAGAGCCGGTGGGATCAACAGAGGCGTTCTTTGAAGGAACGTTCTAAACGTTCCTATGCCGCTATCTTGAAGAGCGCCTCTCCGCCGGCCCAACAACACTCTGGAAACGTCTTTTCCTTGCTACCAGTTGACGAAGTTGATACTGATGCTTCTGATGAAGGACTCCATTACATTACTATCGACAACTCTAGGAAGCGTAAAAAAGTGACTTCACTCAAAATTCCCCAAAAAGTTCCTTTAGCAAGCCCTTCATCAAAACGTGGTGAAAAACCGCCGCCGGCGGAAAAGCAGCTGCCTCCTGGATTTTTTGGCACAAACTGCCATTCTGAAGAACCAGCCGTTGCAGAACCATCGAACACTCCAAATTACAATATATTTTCATCAACATCAGCTTCTCAATCAGGGTTTTTTAAATTAACCGATATCATTAATGGTATTTTAGGATATTTTAATGTTTCTGACTCCCTCAGAGGCATTGTTTCCGTCATGCTTCCCATGGTAAAGACCCTCCTTCAGCAATTGATGCAAACTTGGCCCCTTCTTTCAGTGTTTATCTCTCTCGATGGCTAATTTAAGCCGAGGGGTCGGAGATATCACTGTTTTACAGTGGAATTGTCGCAGTCTAATCCCTAAAATGGATCCGTTTAAATTTCTTCTTCATGAAACTAATTGCGATATTTTTGCCCTTTCTGAAACATGGCTTTCTTCTCAATCTAACATCTCATTCCACGATTTTAACATTATCCGTTTGGATCGCAACGATTCTTATGGAGGGGTGCTTTTGGGGATCAATAAGCGCCACTCCTTTTATAGAATCCACCTCCCATTGATAGGAGGGATTGAAGCTGTTGCTTGTCATACAACCATAAGAGGTAAGGACTTATGTGTTGTCAGTTTGTACTGGCCTCAGAGAGTTGCAGTGGATCGAAGTCACTTAGAGGACCTGTGCTCAGTGCTTCCTGAGCCAAGGTTGATCCTGGGTGACTTCAATTCACATGGAACTGTCTGGGGAGAACAAATTGACGATAGTCGTTCTACTCTTATCTATGACATTTGCGACAGTTTCAATCTAACAATATTGAACACGGGTGAAAAAACACGAGTACCTAAACCACCTGCAAGACAAAGTGCAATTGACCTCTCACTCTGCTCAAATTCACTATCATTGGATTGCCAGTGGAAGGTAATCCATGATCCCAATGGTAGTGATCACTTGCCAATCGAAATAACAATCAGCAATGGGGTCAATTCTTCAAATCCAATTAATATGGCTTATGACCTCACAAGACACATTGATTGGAAAAAATATGCGGATGCTATTATATCTGCCATCGATACTGTAAATGACCTACCTCCTTCAGAGGAATATAACTTCCTGTCAAGTTTGATTTACGATTGTGCTGTTCGCGCTCAAACAAAACCAATCCCAAACTCTTTTCGCCAAAAACCTCCTAACCCATGGTGGGATAGTCAGTGCTCGAAACTTTACAGGGATAAGTCAAATGCATTCAAAGTTTTTCGAAAAAATGGAACCCTAGATAATTTTCAAAAATATTTTGTCCTAGAAAACCAATTTAAAAAATTGATCAATGGTAAAAAACAGGCTTATTGGCGTAACTTTGTGGAGGGGTTGTCACGCGAAACATCCTTAAATACATTGTGGAAAGTGGCACGTAATATGCGCAATCGATCTCAAACGAACGAAAGTGAAGAGCTTTCTCATAGATGGATCTTTAACTTTGCACGAAAAATTTGTCCTGATTCAGCACCTGTGCAGAAGATTATTCGTGCTGTACCACCAGGTAGGAGTGAATTGGATTCAAACTTTTCGATGGTTGAATTCTCACTTGCTCTTCTTTCTTGTAATAATTCAGCTCCGGGAGTTGATAAAATAAAATTTAACTTGCTGAAAAACCTTCCGGATGCCGCAAAAATTCGCTTGTTAAATTTATTTAATCAACTCTTGGAGCATAACATTGTTCCCGAAGATTGGAGACAAGTGAAAGTTATAGCTATCAAAAAGCCCGGAAAACCTGCATCCCATTTCAATTCCTATCGTCCAATAGCGATGTTGTCTTGTATACGGAAATTGATGGAGAAAATGATTTTGTTCCGATTGGATAAATGGGTGGAAACAAATGGCCTCCTCTCAGATACTCAATTTGGGTTTCGCAGGGGCAAAGGAACAAACGATTGTCTTGGTTTGCTGTCTTCAGAGATACAAATAGCATATGCAAAACGTGAGCAAATGGCTTCAGTATTTCTGGACATAAAGGGAGCTTTTGATGCAGTCTCAATAGAGGTTTTGTCAGACAAATTGCACTCCCGAGGTCTGCCACCTCTATTGAACAACATCTTATACAGCTTGCTTTGTGAGAAACATCTGAACTTTGCTCACGGAGATATTGCAGTTAGAAGAACCTCTTACATGGGCCTCCCTCAGGGTTCATGTTTGAGTCCTCTTTTGTATAACTTCTACGTAAGCGACATCGACAGTTGTATCTCCGAAGGCTGCACTTTAAGACAACTTGCAGATGATGGCGTTGTATCTGTAACAGGATCTACAGAGTCGCATCTGCACGGACCTTTACAAGATACTTTGAACAGATTGTCATCCTGGGCTTTGGGGCTTGGGATCGAGTTCTCTCCAGAGAAAACAGAGCTGGTGGTTTTCTCTAAGAAACGTAGACCTGCTCAACCGAAGTTTCAACTCCTAGGCAGAACGATCACTCAATCGAGGTGTTTCAAGTATCTCGGGGTTTGGTTTGATTCCAAGTGCACCTGGAGAGCACACATTGAGTATCTGAAAGGAAAATGCCAGCAAAGAATTAATTTTCTCCGTTCAATTACCGGCACCTGGTGGGGAGCCCATCCGGAAGACCTGATCAAGTTGTATCGAACAACTATTCTCTCAGTGATGGAATATGGTAGCTTCTGTTTCCAATCAGCTGCTAAAACACACTTCATTAAACTCGAACGTATTCAATATCGTTGTCTCCGAATAGCAATGGGTTGTATGCCTTCAACTCACACCATGAGTCTCGAGGTTTTGGCAGGCGTACTCCCTCTTAAAGATCGTTTTTTCTCTTTATCTCTTCGGTTCCTCATCAGGTGCGAGGTCATGAACCCATTGTTGATTGCAAATTTCGAAAGGCTACTTGAGCAAAACTTTCAAGCAAGATATATGACCATATATCATGAATTCATGTCTATGCCGGTTGATTCTTCATCATGTTCCCCCATTCGTGTTCTTCACCCTAGCTACGACAATTCTTCTGTCCAGTTTGACTTGTCCATGCAGCACGAAATCCGAGGAATTCCAGATCAACATCGTCCGCTTATCGTTCCTAGGATTTTCCATGCTAAATATGGGCACGTCAGTGCTGAACGAATGTACTTTACTGATGGTTCTCTTTTGAATGAGTCAACAGGATTTGGAGTGTTCAATGAAATATCTAGCGCTTTTTACAGTCTTCAATCTCCATGCTCAGTATTTATAGCAGAGTTAGCAGCTATCTACTGGGCTTTAGACAACATAGCCTCACAAACTGCTGATCACTTTTATATTGTAACGGATAGCCTTAGCTCTGTTGAAGCTATCCGTTCAATGAGGCACGTAAAGTACTCACCGTACTTCCTCGAGAAGATACGAGAAACACTGAGTGCTTTATCTAATCGCTGTTTTTATATCACCTTTGTATGGGTCCCTTCACATTGTTCAGTATTGGGCAATGAGAAGGCTGACTCTCTCGCAAAGGTAGGTGCCCTTGAAGGTGATATATATCAGCGCCAAATCTCCTTCAATGAATTTTTCTATTTGATTCGTAGAAATACTCTCGCCAACTGGCAGCGCAAATGGGATGCAGATGAGATGGGTCGGTGGCTCCATTCGATTGTCCCAAAGGTGAAGCTTAAACCATGGTTCAAGGGTTTGAACTTGAGCCGGGATTTTATTAAAACATTTTCCCGACTCATGTCCAATCACTGTTCCTTAAACGCGTTACTGTATCGTGTAAATCTGTCTAGCACCAATCTCTGTACCTGCGGTCATGGTTACCAGGACATTGAACATGTTGTTTGGTCGTGTGAGGTCCACTTAGTCGCTAGAGCGCAATTAGTAGATTCCCTCCGGGCCCTGGGAAGGCAACCTTATGTACCCGTAAGAGATGTGTTAGCTGCGTTGGACTTAACTTACTTTTACGAACTCTACTCATTCTTTAAACCTATCGATCTTATTCTTTAATCTATCCCTTTATCTGTTACTAACCCTAGTTTAAACAAAGAAATGTAAACATTTAAAAAAAATGCCCGTGGCTCCTTAAACCTACAGGATTGAGCCGTTTCAAATAAACGAATTAATAAAAAAAAAATTCTTTATCCTCTTGTATGTTAGAGAATAATGCCTAAATTCTGTTGAGATATGCTCTTTTTTTTCAAAAAATCATCCAGAACCGGCCGTGTGGATTCGCTTGGTCGAAAATATGGTATTTTTAAAGTTAGAGATCATCGTTTTTTTTCAACTAGAAGACATCTAGCTAAAATTCAACATTCATCTGATTCAATATAAAATAAGCAATTTCAAATAACTTGGAACCTGTTTTGACATATTTTGTCCCAGATTTCACTGGAACCCAATCTTTTTGATGATTAACATCCTAGAAGCGACAATCCATTTGATGTACTTCTAACTATTGGTGGCATTTTGAAAATCAGAGAGACCTCTACTTAAAAAAGATCTGATGTATTATACATCTGGTTGAAAATAATCGATTCAAAAACATAAGAAGTATTAAGATGGAAGAAGTAGAGGAAAAATGAAATTGTCGCTTTTGAGTTTCTATTAAAAATTCAACAGAATATTCGACCGAATATTCGGCCGAATATTCGGCCGAATATTCGTTTGGCCGAATAGTTGAAAAGTTCACTATTCGGTATTCGGCCGTTCGCCGAATACCACTATTCGGTACATCTCTAGTTTTTACTAATTTAATTGATGACTCAAGGCAACAGCATTTTGGTATTTTTTTTAACAATTGATTCGGTAGATTTCAGCGTCCTAAACTCGATTTTTTATCAAATTTGGTCGAACACTTTTAGTTTTGGTAATAAAGAGATTTAAAATGTATCAGTTTTATGTAAATTCAAACATTGCTGACTGTTTAACTAACAACACCTACATATATGAAATAAATCTGATTCTGATTCTGTTTATCATACTTCATCCAATTAAGGAATAATATTATGATAAAAATGACGCATGATCTAAAACAGAAAAATTCAACGATTTAAAAAAAAAACGGAAAGATATTACTGCAGAAAGTGTAGAAAAACTTGATTTCATTTATCAGATTTGTAGTTAACTGCAAATAAAATTACATGTATGCTTAAAAATATCTAAAATTCAGTTTGGTTTAAATCTTAAAGTTTGATAAATGAGAAAAAGTTAAAGAAAACTAACAACTTCCATAAGTTTTTTTTCGCAGAACACAGAATTACTTGAAGTCTTGAAGATAGTTTATAATACATTTAAAACTTTTATTTTTAAATGATGTGTTTTTGATTTAAGTTTTTGTAAAACAAAATTGCAGAAATTTCTCAAATATTTTTTATTCATTTTCAAAAGTCATTTCAATAACAAAAGCTGATAGAAATATTGCATATTTAGATCCAGGGTCCCAAATGAGTCAAAATTACCTTTTGAAATCATTGCACCTCAGAAAAATGTAAATTTTATGGCCTCGTGTAAATTATGTGTTGTGTTTAGAGAAACGAAAAAACACAAAATAAAATTTAGTCTGAAATTGGTTACTTGATGAATATTTCATGTCAGCATAATATTTGTAATGTAATTTAAACAAAAAAAAATGGTTCGTCTCAAACTCTGTTCTTATTTAGTTACACTTCTTAATAAAAACCCATTCTGAAAGGTAGGCAGGTAGGGTTATGTATGTCAAGTTTTGAGTTCCTATAAAAAATATTATTAAGAATCAAAGTTAGTTTCAACTCGTAAACGTCGAATAGTGTCGTGGATCAAAATGTCTCAAGCCAAGGGTTTATTTAAGACTAAATTCCGCCGGAGCACAGTGGTTCAAATCCCCAAAAAGCCGGAAAAAGTCAATTTTTAAGTCAGCAACAACCAAATTTTTTATGTTGGAATCGAATCTTCAATATTTAAGGAACGTTATGATGTATTTAGATATTTTCCTAGGATCTTTTATACACCTTCTATGAAACAAACATGAACGACAACTTTAACACAAGAATTAAAAATTGGATTTATTATTCTCAGGCCAAAACAACTTAAAAACGCATTTAAATCTTTAAAAATTTATAAATGTTTATATCGAAGTGATTTATTATAACCTTATTCACAGTTTGAAGATAAAAAAGGTTCTTAATATCATGAACTAATAAAGTTTCGCTTGATTGAAAACCCAAAATTAGATGATAAAAAAATTTCTATTTACTCTATTTATTTTTCGGAAGCAAAAATAAAGCTTGCGCTGTCGATCGCCGTGGTAAATTATACACCGTTGGATAGGTGAAAGCCTCATCAAAAACATACCTCAAAATCAGCTGCTAGTTTTTGCTTTATTTTGAATACGAAGTCATTGAGTGGAACGCTGTTTGGTTTAAAAATGCAAATTTTAAAATATTTATACACAGTAAACCACGCATTGTTTGCTTCAATACATATGCAAATTCACCTTAAAACATCAGTTTTAATATTTATCCAACTTATATACAGGAATTTAGGAGTCCATACTTACTTTTAACATAAATATTCATAACTAATTGAAAAATATTCAATTTCCTAGTATAAAGCTCAAACCCCGTTTCAGCAATTATTGAAAAAATAGCAAATTTTGGAAAAAAAATTCTAATTTATTATTTTTTCAACTTTTCGCCAATAATCTTTAACAAAAAAGCTTTTTAATAATTTTTTCCCACTTTTTTTTTATTTTGAACCACTGTGCGGAGGCGAGAAAAATTTCTGACCTGCTTGTTAATACTTATTTTCAAATACATTTGAGATCAAGTAATTTTCCGTTACTACGGTGAAAATATTTCTTGAAAAAAATCTTCATAAGGGTGGTTAAACCCCTAAACCCCCCCCCCCTCCCGTTTGCACGGCCTTGCGACAATGTATAGATACATATGTTGGGGTCCAATGAAAGTTTTTGCCACTATCTCAGATCTTCCGGTAGAAAAAATCTTACTTGAAAAAAACGGCATCCAACTTTGGCTTTTCTTAACTGTATTTCATTTCCCAATGAACTGTTTTTCAAAACTAAAATTTTAATTTTTTGTCGCTAATTTGGTCATTATATTATAAGAACAAAATTGGCCTGTCGAAATACACAGTTCTTCAGTATATTGAAAATGATGATAAAGATGTTTGAAATGTGCGCTTCGGGTCATATTGACTCGAACAGCTTTGGAGGGTTAAAAGGAATCCAAATTTTCTGTAAATTGAAACAAATTGCACAAAGGCTTCCGTGCAAAAATCCTGTTGAAATCTACTTAGCACAAAATCGATAAAAAGGAATTAAACAATAAAAAATTTGAATGAATCTTTAATAAAAAAAGTGAAACAATTCCCATCTCCACAATTTGAATTTCGCTCTTCCAACTCTTTTATTTTTCGATGAATTTATCTTTTTTTTTTTAATACTTTAGACTGTATATACGCCCCCCTTTGGAATTTTCGAAAAATTTGATATTTGTCAGCAACATTCAGTTATGCGTATGAAATTTGTCAAATCTTTAAAGTTTTTTTTTTATTTTATCGGCCTATCGCCTAGTCAGTTTATTTTTTTTGTAAGAGAAAATACGAAAAGTAAATAAACGAATAGTATGAAAAAATTCTAGGGGAGCAAAAACATTTGACCGTAATATCCAACAACATTATGGTGGCAGTCGCTTGAAGGAAAAAAAAAAACATATTTTTCGAGATTACACCAGATCTCGAAATCAATGCATTGAGGAAATTAAGATTATTCCGATTTCCAATGGTTCCCTCTCGAAGGCCAAACAACCTAAATTTTTTGAGCTGGAATTATGCATAGGGCAGATTTGTGGCCAATGTAGATGATCGGTTTTCAAAATTCAATCCTTAAATATTTTCCAGAGGTCCATTGCCACCATAACTTACATATACATGTGTATAAACAGTCAATGTTGTGCTAAATTAAGCTAATAACTTAGCAAATGGATGCTAAATAAATAAAAGTGTTGGAAACTGAATACATACTGTAATCTTCGAGTAACACTTTTATTTTTTCCATAGCCCTTCCAGCAACTAAGGCTTACTCATGATGAGTCATCCCTCATTTTATTTAGCTTTGAGCATTTTGCCTAAAGCAGTACATTTTCATGTCAACCATACTTGTCAGTCATCAACATTCGATGAAAATGATTTTTTTTTTGTGAGTTCCTGATCATTTTCTGCTTTACAATTACAGCAGTAGCAACTTTCTATATTTTCATCAAAATTATCCGCGAAAGAAATTTGTAAGAATTAACCAAACAACTTCCGCTCCACATTAGAAGCAAACAATCTCGTCTCGAGAGAGATAAGCTTCCGGTCGATGTCAAGCACCGACAAACAAAGAAAACAACCTGTCACAAATGATAAATGTTTATTCGCAGCTAAGATATAAACTTTTCTTACTCACTGTTCAGCGATGGCTCTGGGGGTCTTTTCGCGCTTTCAACTGTTTTTCGAGGCCATTCAAGGCCTGGTTGGCTGATTGGTGAATAAGGAAGGCTCTACTCTGAGTTACTTTTGCTGCTGTTGATGATGATGCGCCTGAGAGAGTCGTCACGTGTCGCACGACTGGAAATCTGAAAATTTTTGTTGAACACGTCCGCCTTGCGAAACAAATAAGATCTCCACGCGCATTAATCCAATCGTGAAAACGAATTTTCCAAATTGTGACGTGACAGTGAAATGTATATCTATCCTTTCTGCTCGGGATGGTGAGCCTTTTACAGAATGGTAGGGCGGGTGAGGTACGATTTCCATGTTTTCTATACATGTTATTTCAAATTGACGCAATCTCACGGGCAAAACCAAAAAGGAATCGTTCCGGAACGCTTCCTCTCGGAAACAATTGAGTGATTGGAAGCAAAGTACTGCACCTTGACGGGAAGGGATCAGTAAGTAACCCGGATTATCAAGGTTTCCAACCTTTTAAAAAAAGGCAACTCAAACTTTTTTGACAGCAGTTTTTGTGTATAGAAATTTGAATATTTCTCGCGTGAGCATGAATATTTCACATATAGAATATGTTGTCCAGACTCTAAATCTAAATAATCTAAATGGGAAAAAGTTGCCACTATTTTATGCCAGTTTTGGTTATTTTTTGTAATAAAACTGTTTGTTAACATTTTGTTTTATTCGACGTAATGAAAGTTCACGGAGATATGTTATAAAACAATTCTTTGCTTTAGGTACTACTGGATTTTTCCCTTCGTTTTTATTTAATTCAAGGGTCCATTATTCAAAAACTCGCTACTGGTAACCGCAAAGGGCTAATAGCGGATCTCATTCAAGCAGCACTGTGTGTCACGGTTTTCCGAAAATATTCGGTTAACGTCAAAGCTCTCGTATGGGTTAAGGCCTGCTTTTAAGAGGATGGCGAAAAAAATCCATCAAACCCCCTTCGGTTTCAATTCTGAATGATTTCCGATGTGGAAAAGGGTGACGAAAAAAAAGTAGGTACCTTAAGCAAAAACGTAGAAAAAAATAATAGCGGGAGTTGTGCCTAATTTCACTTATCAGTTGAGTTACATTTGACTTCAGTTTTTTCTCATCTCGATTCAAATCTCTTGTGCACCCCACCGTGATAAATGGAAGTTATTTTTGCTTCCATGTCTATTTACTTCAACCTACCGAGCCACGACTTTTTCTTTGTAACAACAACTCAAAACGCTCTTCATTAAATCAGCACCCGTTGAAAATTGTCGTTAACGAATAAGTATCATAATTAGGATATTCAAAAACAAAAAAAAAATCTCAAAGATGTAGTCGTGACGTATCTGTTTGAAAGGGAATATTTTTTTTTAACTATTATACCTCTTTGTTTGATAGTTTAATTAAGAGCATTGTTCTTTTCGAAATTGACAAAATTGACAAAATTGACAAAATTGACAAAATTGACAAATTTGACAAAATTGACAAAATTGACAAAATTGACAAAATTGACAAAATTGACAAAATTGACAAAATTGACAAAATTGACAAAATTGACAAAATTGACAAAATTGACAAAATTGACAAAATTGACAAAATTGACAAAATTGACAAAATTGACAAAATTGACAAAATTGACAAAATTGACAAAATTGACAAAATTGACAAAATTGACAAAATTGACAAAATTGACAAAATTGACAAAATTGACAAAATTGACAAAATTGACAAAATTGAAAAAATTGACAAAATTGACAAAATTGACAAAATTGACGAAATTGACACAATTGACCAAATTGTCAAAAATGAGAAAATTGACAAAATTGACAAAATTGACAAAATTGACAAAATTGACAAAATTGACAAAATTGACAAAATTGACAAAATTGACAAAATTGACAAAATTGACAAAATTGACAAAATTGACAAAATTGACAAAATTGACAAAATTGACAAAATTGACAAAATTGACAAAATCGACAAAATTGACAAAATTGACAAAATTGACAAAATTGACAAAATTGACAAATTTGACAAAATTGACAAAATTGACAAAATTGACAAAATTGACAAAATTGACAAAATTGACAAAATTGACAAAATTGACAAAATTGACAAAATTGACAAAATTGACAAAATTGACAAAATTGACAAAATTGACAAAATTGACAAAATTGACAAAATTGACAAAATTGACAAAATTGACAAAATTGACAAAATTGACAAAATTGACAAAATTGACAAAATTGACAAAATTGACAAAATTGACAAAATTGACAAAATTGACAAAATTGACAAAATTGACAAAATTGACAAAATTGACAAAATTGACAAAATTGACAAAATTGACAAAATGGACAAAATTGACAAAATTGTCAAAATTGATAATTTTTTTCAAAATTGGTAAAATTGACAAAAATGGAAAAATCACAAAATTCAAAATACTGAGATTAAAAAATTAACAATGTTGTTAATTTTCAAAGTTATTTCTACCGATTATTCTTCCCTTCGTTGCCGCATTTTATTTTTTAAGCAATTCTTATTTTATTCAATTATTTTTTAAATATATTTGTTTCCTATACTTGAGAGGTTGAAACACATGGTCAGGCATCTTTTTAAGAAAGTATTCTTAATTTGTATACTCCTTCCATTTTCAAGCTATTCTGTAACTTCAAAAGGAGTAAATTGAGTGAGATTAAAATGTCATAGGAACGGAGTAATACAAGATATTCTAGAGAGTCATTCAAAAATCTCCAATTAGTTGCAAATAATGTCAGTCATATGAAAATTATGATTATATCAAAATACTTTTATCCTATAAAAAAAACTTTGAATCTTATTTTTTTAGATTAATTTTGGATTTATTGGATTTGAAATTCTTTAATCATAATTCATTGTTTATTAATCTATCATTTGTTTATTATTTTGTGTCATATGTATCCAAATATAATTAACAGGCTGTAAGAAAGGCTACAATCCACTGTCAAGTGTTGTTATAAAACAAAACTTATCAAAATTCAAAAATCTCGAAAACGCGTGGATATTTTTTATAGATGTTTTCACAAAAAATATTTAGAGATTAAAAGAAATTAGTTCACAGTACTTTTATTAAGATATTCTAGTGTTAATGTAAGACTTGCAGTCTGCTTTGCGCCCCCGTCGCGTTCGGTTCGTCAGTTTTTTTTTCCTCCAACCGCGGTAAAGATTTTGTAAGTGTTCTATGAGTGAGTATCAAGTGTTCTATGAAGAGTTGAAAAATTGTAGATAGCAATAATCACCAGTGAAACATTAGTGAGGAGTTTTCGGAGTTATCGGAGTTTTATAACAAAAAAAATCAGTGCGGGATAATTGATTAGTAAACCGTCGACAAGTGTTTTTTTTATATGGTACTAAAGTGCGGAATTTGATAAATTTGAAATATTTTATGCAAATCACTATAATGAAGTTTACATGTAATATCTAAACTCTTTCGAAAAAATAATTCCACAAAAGTGAAAGTAGTGAAAGATAAGAAACAAATTTCAGACGCTAAACATGTCCGAACATGTTTCCGATACGATGCTTGAGGCGTCGTCCAACAAAAAAGGATCAAAGCAAGCGTTGCTTGCATGCGGTGAGGAACTTATCTTTTCTTTCTCTCTTTCTTTTCCTGCTTTTTCTCTAAAGCGGGCCACAGACTACACAACATTTGTACAAATGCGATGAAATTCGATGAAATTTTGTCGCTGTGAGCACGATTTGCATAGTGTATGGCACTGCTTGAATGAGCGCCCAAACGGTTGGAGTAAAATCGGTCGGGATCGAAATATTTTGTACAAAACATTCTACCAGCCGGGGTGGAAATGGTTTTTTTTGTTGCTGTTGCTGTTTTCGCCAGCAATCATTTGTGTTCGCGTGAAATATGTTTGTATAGTGTGTGGGCGAGCATAGATCAAACAATCGACGCGGAATCATCGAATTTGTACAGGCCAATTTGTGTAGTCTATGGCCCGCTTAAAGGAAACACATACAGAGGTATTTTCATGCAAATTTTTGCTTTCTTGCGATGATATTATAGTATAAAACAGTAAATTAATAATTTTTTTCAGCCCATCACATCTCTTGAAAAGCGCAGTAATGGTCTTTTAAGAAGTTTTTGTATCCATGCTCATTTAATCATATTAAAAGAAAATTATCGTATCATAGTTTCATAGCATCATAATTTTATACATTCATATGTTCGAAATCTTTCTATTTTTTTTATTTGGCAGCTTTATGGAATTCAATCAAAAAATTTCTTCAAGACAGACGCTTTTATCAATTAACATTTTTCCACAGGTCAACATTTGTAGTTGAAAATGACATGAAGGAACTGGTGGATTGTAAATACAAAGCATATTAAGTTACTAATGAAACTTTTTGTTACAGATTATTGATGATAGCATGATGATAACATAGTTTCTAAATTTAACTAACAATTTTTAATTCAAAGATGAATTTCTACTATTGAATGTTTCAGGTCAAGTGATATCCACCATAACGTATTTCCTACTTTTATTTCAGCTTTCAGCATGAGATCCCAGACTTGATTGGAATTGTAGATTTACCAAATAACCCATTGTAACTACAATACAAGTTGTTGTCTTAAAAATTTGCATGGTAATAAATATATAATAAGTTTAATAGCGTCAATGTTCAGCTCTTGAAGCAGTTAAAAATATTTCATTTTATTTACTATCACATAACAGTTTCTCGACGGCAAATCCGTATGTTGGTGGCGATTTAAGTAGAATCGCGACCGGCCGAATATCCGGTACATCTATAATTAATAAATTATATATTTTGACAGGTTTATATGTACTTATTTATTTTTTACATTGTTATAAACATTCTAGCACGTATTTAAAAAAAACTAAAAATGTTGTCCGGAGTATCAGAGTTAATATTAAAAATTGTGGAATATTAAACCTGATCAACAAAGCCATCGTTGAAATTTGGAAATTTAATGATGGCTTAATTCATTCTAAAAGTAGCTATTTGTTTTTTGTTAATATCAGATTTCAGTTCTCGCCATGTAAATAATGTAAGGAATATGTGATTTATTAACCATGTACTCATTCTTACTTTGTTTCATTGCATTGTGTTACATAACATCAAAATATATTATATATTCTTTTAATATTTCATTATGTTATTATTATATTTATATTATATATTATTATTATTATATTTATATTTGGAATTTTTATTTTATTTATATTATATATTATTATTATATTTCATACATTTCTACTGTATCATCAAGTTCGGGTGGGAGCATCAGGGTATCCTCGTTTTGCAAAAGGAGCGGGTAACAGTATGTGCTTGTTTCTCGTTTCGAATACTGGACGTTCCTCAATTCACGTCAAGGGAATTTGGCATGGTTTAGGAAAACATAGTTTTCGATTACTTTTTGTAAAATAAGGACGCACTCTTTTTTCGGAAGCCTTGGGGGCGGGATTATAACTTGCATGCCATTTTGGTTAGTCAACATCATGGTTATAACTTCTGGAGACTTTTCTCCTTATAACCCTGGATACCGTAAGTGCCTCTGCTTACGATTCCACCCCCTTAGAAGTCTCATTGAGTGGTTATGACTGTGGTGCGTGGGAGCCAAGTTGGACGCGTGGGTTATTTTTTTGGCCATAACCGCGGCGCTGCTGCAAACCCAAGGTGGATACATACATACATACATACATACATATTCTAGTGTTAATGTAAGATATAGACCAAAGTTGGCGGAAAAATGCTATAATCAAATGCATTAATTTCTTTGAAAAAAGTAGTGTTGGAAAAACGGTGTTATTTCTTCAGGTTTGCCAATTCTATAAAAAAAATTAATCTCAATCAATCACAAACAACTCGCTGCACCCTATAAGCAAGGTTTAAAAGAAATTTGCAAAATCATATTAAAATGAATTAAAATTCAAAAAAAAATTTTTTCCAACTTTGATGGACCATAACTTTTACAAAACTCAAAATAACGACTTCAAACCTGTTGAGTTGTGTTATTCGAATCATAATGTTGTTATTTCACTGAATAACTGCTATTCTCCTTTTAAAAAGTCATGCATTAGAGCAAGTTCACTGGTGTTGGGAAAAAGTGTTAGAAATTTTGACACTTACGGCACATTTTGAAAATTTTGCCATGCAAAAACATTTTCAAGATCTGTGGCCTTCTAGTTTTTTTACAACACGTCTTGTATTTTCGCATGCTGTGATGCAAAAATAGCAATATTTCTATCACATACGGCTGAAATAGAAACAGTGTTGTAAAAAATTACAACGCCCCACGATCTTGAAAACATTTTTGCATGGTAAAATTTTCAAAATGTCAAAATTTCTACCACTTTTTCCCAACAACAGTGAACTTGCTCTTAAAGGTTGAAATTCAAATTGTTCCTGAAAAGGGGTGTTTTGTTTTTGTAGGTATTTGTGTTTTAAGTTCTCACTTACCTTCATTTTGCTGAAATAATAATAAATGCTTTTGATTTGAATATGTTCAAATTTTTATTTTGTTTAGATTACATTCTGTTCTGTACATAACTGTTTTGTCAACTGAGTAACATATATGTATAACAACCTCATTTAACCTTCTAGATCCAATTTTTTTATTTCGCTGAAAAATTTACCGTATAGTGTATTTGTTTATGCCGAGTGTTGCACTAGTGTTGCACTGGTGCACCACTAGGTGCTGTCAAACTGTTTGTTTATTCGGACGGTGTTGCACTGGTTTTGACCTGTCGGAGTTATGCTTACGGACGGTGGCCCACCGATAATTTTGCCAGTGTTGCGAGAGAGCGTGTGAGTGAGGGAGGTAGCAATACACTGGCGACGATTTGTGTTTGTTTTTATCGGGTACGGTGGAACACTCCACGAGTGGAGAAAACAAATACAGTATTAGATTTAGGTCTTGATTACAAACAACTATTGTTCTACGAAAAACTTTATATATAGAATTTTGACGTAGAATTACGTCTTACAGCAACACTATAGGGGGGCAAATTGAAATTCGCGAACAGTTCTCGCGTCACGAAAAACGCCTCTTTCAGAGACATCTTTTTTAAAAGACAAACCAAGCCTCCTCAACGTTGATTGGCTATTCGAAAATGGAAAAAAACTTGGACGCCCCGCCCCTTCATGAGTTTTCGTTTTTCTAGCCAACGAAAGGTATAAAAAAAGTGGTCGACTGCGGGATTGTTTTCACAGTTTTCGTTCATTCGCTGAAGAAAAAACTTCTATCTCAATCACAGTTTATCGCTTACCACCGACCCGATTAGACGTGCTTTTGATTTGCTGCTGTTTTCCAATCTCCATCGCTGAGTTTCTCAATCACGGACATCTCAATTGAAGGATTTTTCTTTCGAGTTCTGTGTTCTGCTATAGTACAGTGACATTGTGAAAACCCGTTCCCCGAATGGCGGAATCATTTCCGCCCTGGGGTGGACTGCCCGGTCCATCCCACAAAAACTCCAGGACCATTCCCAGCTGGATGGATCCGGACAATTTACACGGCCAGGTGCAATTCCTTGTTCTCAAGCCAACCAACCAAACGAAGCTGCCCCAAAACCCATTCGTAATCGCCAAATCTATCGATCGGATTGCCGGCCGCATCGATGGAGCCAGCCCAACCGATGGAGGAAAATCGATTCTCATAGCCGTCCGAAGCCAAAAACAAAGCAATCAGCTCCTTCAATTGAAGGAACTGATTGATGGAACTCCAGTTAATGTTGAGCTTCATCCCACAAGAAATACTAGTCAGTGCGTTGTTTCTTGTCGGGAAGTGGCTGATCTAAAGGACACTGAAATTTGCCAAGCCCTCGAGGATCAGGACGTGGTGAAAGTTTATCGATTCACCAGGAAAGTTGAAGGCAAAACTCTCCCTACCAACACCATGGTGCTCACCTTCAAGGGTACCGTTCCGCCAACCCACGTTTGGTTTGGATACCTTCGGGTCCCAACCAGGCCCTACTACCCGCGCCCCATGCAGTGCTTTGCTTGTGGGAAGTTTGGACATACAAAAACCAAATGTCCAAACAATCCCATCTGCCCAAACTGTGGTGATAATACACTCCATCCGGAATGTCCGAATCCGTCCTACTGCGTCAATTGCCAAGGAAACCACTGCACTTCCAACCGAATCTGCCCAGCCTACCAACATGAGCAAAACATCGTTCGTATCCGAGTGGATATGGGAATCCCCCATTCCGATGCCGTTAAGGAATACCGCTCCCGCCTCAATTCCGCCTCCCACTCCAGAGTACAGCAAAGATTGCTCAACCCTCTACCATCCGCCCAAGACAACGACAAAATCAAAGCGCTCGAAAAGAAAATCGCCGATTTGCTTGAGCAAAACGCCCAACTTCTTGCCAAAATCACCGCCATTGAAAACAGCCAAAATGACGATTCCGACACTACCCTCACCGACACCAATAGCGAGGCCTCCATGGACACAACCGACGATTCTCCGATTCGCAACTCTACCCCAAAGCGTGGTCGGGGCACCGAATCACCCGGAAACATCTCTCCTGCGAGACAAACCAAGAGCCTCAAATCTACCAGTCAACCCGGTCCCCCCCATCTACGCCAGTCAATCCAACAGTAAGGAATCCAGTCGTCTCCCACCCCCTGGCATTAATCGGTAAGTCATTTTGTCCCTTAACTTCTCTGTTCCACTCATATTCCAACATCTCAATAACTCATTTCCTTCTAAAATCGTCATGGCTCTCAACGGTCCAACACTAAGAACATCTACAAATTTTGCCATACAGTGGAACATCTTAGGCCTAAAATCACGATTACCTGAAATTCAACTTCTTGTTACCAAATTCTCCCCAATAATTTTCGCCCTCCAAGAAACCTTAGTTCCTCATTCAACCGTTCGCACCAATCTTATCAAAGGCTATCAGCTACATACCTTCAAGGACTCTTATAGCAGAGGTGTAGGAATAGGGATTAAAAATGGATTTCCTTACACTCCGATTACCGTACAATCTACCCTTAATATCGTTTGCGTACGTATCAAAGCACCTATTGAAATATCAATCGTATCCTTGTACGCCTCACCCTCTCTCCCATTTCAAGAATTCACCGAAGGCATTGAAGATCTAATTCCTCAAATTCCAACACCCATTATTATCCTCGGTGATTTTAACGCCCACTCCACCGAATGGGGGAGTAAGGAAACTGATAGACGAGGCCGTTTCCTCGAAGACTTTGCGATGATCAATAATATAACAATTTTAAACGATGGGTCCCACACTTGCTTATGTCCCCAATCTGGTAACACTTCAGCTCTTGATCTGAGCCTCGTTTCTTGGTCCCATGGGCCAAAATTTAGCTGGTCAGTTCTCGACGATAATCGTGGCAGCGATCATTTTCCAATTCTCCTTAAACTCGAACATCCCACCCCAATAGCTGCTGCCAGGCCTCGATGGCGTTACCACGAAGCTGACTGGATTGGATACCAGAATTACATCGATCATCTTTTCTCAATTCAAAATCCCTCTTCTATTCAAACCTTTAACACAATGGTTCCTGACGCCGCCGCCAAATACATTCCCCGCACGACCGGAAAACCAGGTAAATCAGCAGTCCCATGGTGGGGCTCCGAAGTACGTGATGCTATTAAAAATAGAAGAAAAGCCCTCCGATCTCTGAAGCGATTACCAAATGACGACCCCCAAAAGCAAAGTGCCTTAATTGCTTTCAAAAAAGCTAGATCAACTGCTAGATTGGTAGTTCAGACCGCCAAAGATAATTGCTGGAAAAGGTTCACAGAGGAAATTAACCCCAACACTCCCTCTAAAGTCCTTTGGAACAAAATCAAAGTCCTCCATGGTGAACCCCGAAAAAACCAATACCACCTTCTTTTAAATCGGCACTACACAAACGACCCCTCCCTGCTCGCTGAAGCCCTCTCCAAACACTTCACTTCAATTCCCCCAACCATCAATAATCTCAACCCCGTTACCCAAAACTCACTCCCTAACCAAAACATCTCCCCTTCCACCATTTCTCCCCCCTCAAGTAATCAACCTTTCAATTCTGACTTCACTCCCGAAGAGCTCTACTCCGCCCTTCACAAGGTCAAAGGTCTGTCTTCCGGCCCCGACGACATAGGATATCCACACCTTAAAAATTTGTCCCCTCTTGCAAAAACTACATTCCTAAAAATTATTAACAACATATGGAATGAAGGAGCTATTCCCGATCCCTGGAAGCGTGGGCTGGTAATCCCGATTCCCAAACCACAAAAAGACCCTTGTAACATCGACAGCTATCGTCCGATTACTCTCCTTGACTGTGCTGGAAAAATCATGGAGAGAATGGTCAATCATCGACTCAATACCTTCCTTGACCAAAACAACCTGCTGAACAAGCAACAGTTCGCTTTCCGACCTGGGCGATCTACGGACGACTACCTATGCCATTTAGAAAACATTCTCGACAGCTCTTTGAACCAACATCAACACATTGAACTTCTTTCCCTCGACCTCTCTAAGGCCTTTGACAGGGTCAACCAGAACATCATCGTCAGCACTCTACGTGAATGGAATATCGGCGGTCGTATGTTTAACTACATAAACAGCTTCCTTTCAAACAGATCTATTCAAGTGCTAGTTAATGCTACTCTTTCTAATCCCAAATCTGTTAACACAGGAGTTCCTCAGGGATCTGTCATTGCTCCAACACTCTTTCTAATAGCTATCAACTCCATCTTCAAAGTCATACCCGATAATATAAAAATACTAATCTATGCCGACGACATACTACTAATCTCCATCTCCCCTTTCGCGCGTCTCTCGCGTAAAAGACTGCAATCAGCTCTCGACCTGGTCGCTGACTGGGCTCCTAGTGTTGGGTTTCAGTTCTCCCCAGAAAAATCCAAACTACTGCATCTTGGCCCGAACAGAAAGAAATTAAAGAAAATTCCACCCATCATCATGTATGATCAAATCATTCCTTTAGTCCATTCCTTTCGTCTCGAGTCTGGATCGATGATCGACTTAATTTCAAATCCCATTTCGATCATATCAGGAAAAACGCTAACAACAAAATCAATATACTACGTATCCTATCCAAAAATCCAAGCCTGGCTAATCGGGATTCACTCCTACGGTTTTTACACGGATGGCTTCTCCCATCTACTCTCTACGGTCTAGGTTTCGTTAGCCGAGCCAGCTCCACCATTCACGACAAACTTCAACCTCTGTACAACCGGTGCATCAGGATCATCAGCTCTGCTTTTGTTACAAGCCCAACGCTATCGCTAATGGCTGAAAGTGGAGAGACCCCTTTCAACTACCTCATTGCCAAACACCTTACCTCAAAGTCGTTGCGCTGGCTCGCCACTGGAGGAAACACTGATTCCCCATTAGTAATTCGAACCGATTCCTTACTCCAAGATCTTGCCAACATTTCCATCCCAACCATCTGTCAAAGAAGACCAACAGCCTTTCGATATTGGACTGAAAAGACCCCCCATATCGACCTCTCCCTCACCCACTCAATAAAAGCCGGTCAACACCCTGCAATAGTGCTTCCCCACTTTCGCAACCTTGTTGAAAAGAAGTACTCCTCGGTTCCACACATTTACACCGACGGCTCTAAAACCGCCGATGGCAAAGTTGGCTGCGGTATCTACGACTCCATTGACAATAGAAGCATTGCCCTGCCCACCGTGTGCTCCGTATTCAGTTCCGAAGCTTTTGCACTCCTCAACTCCCTTCAAAATTTCCCCACCCATTCCAACCCCCCAACAGTCTTCTCCGACTCTGCAAGCGTCCTGATAGCCGTCTCTGCCGGCAATATTAAACATCCATGGATTTCATCAATCTCCGAGATAGCCCTAATCAAGAAAGCCACCCTCGTTTGGATACCTGGACATGTGGGTATCCCCGGCAATGAGGCGGCAGACCGCCTGGCATCCCTTGGTACTAATATGATACCCCCTGAAATACCCATTCCACAACAAGACGCATACCACTACATTAAAACTCAGCTGGCCCAAGCCTGGGAAAGAAACTGGTACTCCAACCGACAAGCCAAGCTGCGCGAAGTTAAAAACAGTCCCCTAAAGTGGACTGACCGTATCAACCCCCGAGAAAGAACCGTCATCACTCGACTTCGGATTGGTCACACCAGGTTGACCCACTCCTACCTTCTTGATAAAGAGGATCCACCAGAGTGCCCTTCGTGCAACTGCATACTATCTGTCCGACACATTCTAACCGATTGTCTAACCTACTCCCAACAAAGAACCGCCTGCCAACTGAGCGACAGTCTCCGACAAGTATTGTCTAATTGTCCCACCGAAGAAGCCAAACTGATTGACTTCCTAAAAACTACAAAACTGATAAACGAACTGTAAAAAGACAAACTCCCTGGTCGTCTGTCCACTTCACCCTATCTTGTCCCCTACATGTTTGTCGCTATCTTTCTCTTTCCTTTCTAAAATCTCACAGTGAAACAAACTAGCAAACTTATAAGAAACTTAGCAAACTTATAAGGACTTTGAAACCGCAAATTTTTCCCTATCTCTTTTTACTATCACTTCCCTTTCTATGTGTATGTTAAAAAAAAAACAAAACAAAAAAAAAAAAAAAAACAAAACAAAAAAAACAAAACAAAAAAAACAAAAAAAAACAAAACAAAAAAAAACAAAAAACAAAAAAAAAATACAATAGTTTGAAACAAGAGGAATAGGGAAGAATGACCCTGGCAGTTAAACTCCCTTGAAAAAAAAAAAAAAAAAAAAAAGGGATTGTTTCATTAGTTAGAAGAAATTTAAACTTATCGCATAAGCAGCAGCGGAGATGGGCAACAGCGGTGGATACAAGTTGTGTCTCACCCATCACACACACACACACACACACACACACACACACACACACACACACACACACATACACACACACACACACACACACACACACACACACACACACACACACACACACACACACACACACACACACACACACACACACACACACACACACACACACACACACACACACACACACACACACACACACACACACACACACACACACACACACACACACACACACACACACACACACACACACACACACACACACACACACACACACACACACACACACACACACACACACATACACACACACATACATACACACACACACACACACACACACACACACACACACACACACACACACACACACACACACACACACACACACACACACACACTCACACACACGCACGCACGCACGCACCTCCCTCATCAACACGCCATGCTACACACACCTCTCATCACAAAAAAACACACCCATCAGCCGCCGCCCACTTCCCACATCACCCACCGAACATATCCTCACCACACTTCGCATCTTCAGACTTCGCTCACCTCCATCCTTACCACACGCCTTTCGAACACCACCGCCCTTTCGAACACCACCGCCTATCGAACACCACCACCTATATCACCACACCACCACCTATCACCACACCACCATTCACCCGTCTCACACCCACCCCACACCCATCACACACATCACACACCCATCACACACACATCACACACCCACCCACTCAACGCACACGTCTCCCATATATCAAAAAAGTTCAAGAACAACTCTTAGAAAGTTTTTAGCCCTGAAAAGGGCCGTTTACTGTTATTTGGTGGAATGAAAACATGGTTGATCTAACGCTTACTCCGGAACCCTAGGTAAAAACAACAGTTTTAGCTAGTGATTGCTATGTGAACTGAAGGGAAATGAAAACTTGATACTGATTCCAACGAGGCGCATGAGGCTAAACAGTTAGAGAGCTTTTGCACTGAGTCAAGCGTTTAGATCAAAGCAGTCATTGTAAGATTTTCTCGCAAGCGTTTGAGACGAAGCTCGTGTATTGATCACATTATTTGCATAACTGCCGGGCGCAATCATTTCGACGACATCGGCCTTGTTACTGCTTATACTTATATTTAATTCGCCTTTTGTTATGCAGTTGAACAAGCAGCATACTATCTTTATGGGTCGTTTTAGACCATTAATAGGTATTAAAACGACAATTTAGGGAAGAATGACTTTTCTTGAAGATAAATTCCTTTAAAAAAAATCGACATACTTTATTCTAGAATGCTAATTTAAGACGAAAAACACATAAACACAGAACAGGCTGTCGTAATTCTACGTGAACTTATCGGTCGTTTCTTATATACAACCTCTGTAACTTTTTTTTTGAATTTTTTTTTTAAATTGTGTAAGCACAGTAGTTGAGGAACTTGACTTTGCAGGATTGCGTGGGAATCAATAAAGGCGTTTTCTTGTTAGGATAAGCTTCTTTATTGATGGACGTCTAAATCTAATTTGATTACATAACATAACATAACGATAACATAGATGAAAAATGACTGAGATATTTCAACGTATATGAAAATCAATTATCGCGCATATTTTTCGAATGGTTGTCTTTCTTTCCGAATTCCATCCTTAGACGGGTTTTATGATTATTTTTTTTTTCTTCTCAAAAATCTA
>NC_073693.1:311742104-311756617 GCF_029784155.1 Uranotaenia lowii
CGAGCCCAAGAGTAAACATCGAACACAGTTGTACCGGATAAGTTTTTCAGTAACGATCCGCCAACTGCAACGTTGATAAAGTCGCGAATGCCGTAAAGATGGTAAAATGACTATAATCGAAAAAAAGAATAGCAATAGAAATAAAGTAAAATTGAAACAAATCCTTTTCATTACGTGAATTTTGAATAAGGTAACCTATCTTCTCAATATTGAGAACATAAATTGGGAATTTATTAAGCTTTTATGAAACTTTTTCAAGATACATATTTTGGTGGCTGGGGTAAAAACTTGTTACTAAGCAAATCATTCCCATGAATTTCTCCTTTTGATGGAATGTGAAAGAAGAAAAAAAAGATATTTCCAGTTTTGTTAAAAGAGGAATTGCAAAGTATGGAAAAGAAAAAGTTTCGTGAATTTTCGTGGCAGAAATAGACTATTATATTTATTGATTGATCAATTGAAGATCTATAGGCAATTTTTTTTTTAATCAATTGTATCTTTCTACGTGATAATATAGTTTGTTAACCAGACTAATCTTTGTGTTCTTAAATTAGGTGGATAAAGGGAATCTCTTAGCTTAGCTTTCTCCAAATTCTTGTTTTGGAACTTCAAAGTATCAAAAAGCTTTTATTCGGAACTGATTCAATTCTATGGTGCTCGTCCAACGAACTTTTGATGGCTTGAGTTGCACAAAAATACTTTCATTCAAGGTCCATGTAGATTGAAATAAGATGTTGGGAGGGAATTGTAATGCATGCATTTATAAGTAGGTTTCAAACTTTTTGTTGACTAAGCTGGGTTTTAGCGGAAAAAAAGAAGAAATTTATATCTGGTCACAAAAATAAATAGCACCTTTTCCGCACAAATTGACGAAAACGAAAGCCGACGGCAAAGTCCGCAAGTTGAACCTACCTTTGAACTTGTCCCGATGGTGATTCTGCGCGTGATGATGTGCTGCCGCAGCCATTGCTTGCAGCTGCTGATGATGGTGGTGGTGATGATGATGATGCTGATGGTGATGGTGGTTGGGATTGTGGAGGGGATGGGCAGCGTTCGGTTGTGCTCCTGTAGCTCCTCCCCCTCCCCCGCCTCCACCACCTCCGCTTCCGGGTAAATGTGCTCCTCCCAGGGGGGGTAATCCTTGTGGGTTGTGTAGATGATGGTGATGCGGAGAGTGATTCGGAACAACGGCCGATGGTATGTGGTGATGGTGCTGATTAAATTGGTGGGCCGCCGAGAAACCGACGGCATTAGCATGCAAATGGTGTAACGATTGCAAAGCCACTAGGCCGTTGCTCGAGGCCGCCGGATTCGTTGGCACCACCTGGCTCGGTGATATGTGATTATTTGCGTTGCTATCAAGGCCTGGTGAGATAGTTTTGACATCGGAATCCCTCCCGGAAGTGCGTTGATGGAAGGCAGAGCTACTTCCGCTGTGATTATTCAGTGACAGATTCATTACATCGCTGAAGTTGTGTCCCTCGTCTTCGTGCTTCTTCTTGAGTCCTAAGATGGCAGCTATCGTGAAGGATTTCCCAATGCCATCAGCATCCAACGGAGTGGTGCTAGGCGTATGGGCGCTACTTCTTGACAGATCTTCCTCGCAATCCTCCTCCTCTTCACCATCATCAACGATGTCGATATTGTTGTCCTCGGCATCGCTCGACTGATTCGTATCGGTATTCTCGATGTCTAAACTACTTCTGTCTATAAGGTCCTGGTTATTCTCGCAATCGTCATCGCCGTTTTTGGAACTGATGCTGTTATTGTTGTTGTTGTTCAGTGCATTCAAGCGTTCTCCAGCAAATTTCTGAGCGAGATGCTGATGTTCCTGCTGATTGTGAATGTGGTGGTGGTGGTTCTGTTGACGATGATCCATGGCGGCGGCGGCTGCGGCGGCTGCTGCTGCTGCTGCTGCCGCCGCCGTGGCATGCGAGTTGTGTAAGTTGAGAAAATGTGTCAAAGGATTCGTGTGGTATTTGGCTGGCTGGTGGTGAATCATTGCTAATTTACTGGACCAGACGCAACTTTCCGATAATGAAGCCACTTTATTTGGCCGGACTGTTTGCTTAATTAAGGCAAAACTATTTTCGCTTCTCCCGTCTTGCTGGGATTTCCTTTCGGTGGAATCCTCTTCCCGGACGGGATCCAGCAGCTTGTGATGAGGGTCAACTTTGAACCACTTTTTGGGTCGCTGGATGGGTGGAAACTTCTTCGCTTTTGTCAGAGCTCTGAAAAGTTTTTCCTGGAAAAAGACAAAAAGGACAAATTGATTTAAATGACAGGAATGGAAATTGTCGCTTGTAAAATGTTTCTCGTACTGGTTAAATTTTTTTTTACTAATTGATTGAAATGTTAATGACACTTCTTTATCTTCTTTTATATAACATCTATTTAATCTGTTTATTGATATGATTAAATACCAACAATATTTGAAATTACAGTATAATAATCGATCATGGTTACGCTTAATCAAAACCTGAGCTAATCCTTTGCAGAACCCTCGACAAATTGGTGAGCACCTTCAGTACTACACCCAAAATTCAGCCTCTGTGCCAATGGCGTGTAGTCAATTACATAGCATCATTGGTACAAGAAGATAACGCGATCGGTGCTGATTCGATTTGCTCCCACCGGCATTAATCTCCCAAGTTAACCGAATTGCGTATGTCTGAAAGAAACAAAATAAAAACGCTTTCACGTCCCTCCCTATCGCATCACAAGACGAAGAAGGATGGAAATAAATACCGGCCAACACCAGGCAGCCAGCGAACCGAGCACCGTGCGTGTGAATGTAGCAAAAGCAACAACAAAAACATCCTTCTAATTCAATCCCTTCAATCCAACGGCAAACAACCACGGCCGAGCTGTGCGTGTGTATGCAGTAAAAGCAACAACAAAAAAAACATTCCTTCAATTCAATTCGCCGGCAAACAATCACGGCTAAGCTGTGCGTGTGTATGTAGCAAAAGCAACAAGAATATATTCCTTCAATTAACCGGCAAACAAGCACCCGCCAAGCTGCCCGGCTTTAGCAGCTGTGTATATGTAGCGTGTGTATGTAATAGCAGGCAGTAAGCAAAGCACAGTTCTCATTCAATGGGTTTCCCGTTTCCTCCACTCCCGTTCCCTTTCCCGTTTCCATCGAAAGACAAATGAATACCTAG
This sequence comes from Uranotaenia lowii, assembly GCF_029784155.1. Classification (NCBI taxonomy): domain Eukaryota; kingdom Metazoa; phylum Arthropoda; class Insecta; order Diptera; family Culicidae; genus Uranotaenia; species Uranotaenia lowii. The sequence goes on from NC_073693.1 coordinate 311,745,272, forward strand.
AAAGGAGGCCAAACGCCGGGAAGCCACTGTCGTGCGTTTCTTTTGTGATTGATCGGTGGCAGAATGCCTATGACAAACATCCCTCTTCTTGCATGAAGCTTAAATAGTACACTGGTTAAGATGTCGGTCTGGCAAGACCATTTAGTTAGTGATGTGAGTTCGATTCTCCCTACGGGCGCTGTGGTTTATATTTTTATTTTCTTGTTTCTGGGATGAATTATCCAATAGGAACGAAATCTCATAAAATGTTTTTCTTGTTTTGCTTGAATGTAGTGGTCATGCATCATTTTAGTTGGGAGCCGAGTCCTTATGCCAGTTACGGTTTTTCAAACATATCATCTTCGGCACAGTGCACATTTCAGCGCATTATCGGCACAGAGATGTGCTAAATAGGCATTGGATTTTTGCAACCTCTTCTATGGGTGTACAAAACAGTAAAGTTGGGCTAGTTTTGAGAAATTTGAAAAAAAAAACTACTTAGTTCAATAAAACAAAAATATTGATAAAACTTCCCCCTTTTAGAGATGTTAATACATGCTTCAAAAGAATGGAGATATTTTTCTCCGATGGGAGGAAAGTTTTATTACTTTTAAAGCTGTCCCTAATCCTTACTTATTTTTTTTATTTTCCTCATTAAATGCCACAGTTTATATATTGAAACTATTGATATGTGAAACTGAAACTTTTCCATGTTTATTCATAAAAATAATCAAGCTTGATATAAAATACTTTATCACTATATAACCATTGATCACAATATAACTATTATGTTCGAGCGTTCTTAGGCTTAATTTTTTGCTCAAGCGAATGAAAGCTTAATATTTCCTTAAGAAAAAATGTTGTATTTGTTTAGAAATCATAATTCTATGGCCTGAATTTTGTTTGACTGTTGGGGATTTTTTTTTATAATCTGACAATTTGCGCCGGGGGTCTTCAGGTTTTCCCCAAAATTGAAAATTTGGTTCGTTTTTGCGACTTAAAAACACATGTATTTTTTCAGATTTCTAACATTTGTATTTTTTGAGTTAGCTTCTGTTAGATTTTTTGTAAATAAAAAATAACCATTTTTCAAAGCTACATAACTCTGTTGTTTCTCAACGGAAATTATAAAATAGCACATCAAAATGCATTGAAATTTTATCAGCTTTCCAAATAGAATAGTTAAAAAAAATTAAATAATGACCTTCAACATGAAAAGTTGAAAATAAACTTTAAATGACGTCTAAAAGTACCGTCTGCACCACCGAATATTTTGAAAAAAATACCGATGTATAGCTCGATTCATGATGCAACTTTCATCTGAAGACACCAAAGTGGGCCATTAACACTTTGAAGAGTTATGAAAGAAATAATGACAATAAATCTCTTTTTTTGCATCGAAAACAAACAATGGTCGAACAACTGCACTCAAATATGGAGATAGCAAGCACTTCTAACGACATGGAAACAAAAGAACTTATCAAAGCAGGTAAAAAAAACTACTTTTTCGTGCTTTGTACAGTGTTTGCAGCAAAACTGACTTTAAATTTTACCCAAAATTCTTAGTATCGTATTGTCAATGTGATATAACTGATAATGGGAATGTTGCTTTTACAACCTGGTCATATACTATATAACTTATAAATTTTTCGATCAAAGATCATTCTGAAACATAATCAATAACAATAGTAGAAGGTTCAGTCCCTGTGTTTGGGATCACAAAAATGTGATTAAAAAAATGAAATATAGACGTGCTTTACATAGTTTTTATATCGGGAGCTAAGCACTGGACACCAAAATCCTTTGCCATTGATCAAAAAAGTATGAGAAAGTGGCACAAATGTTGTAGAAATAATCAAAGAGCTCAGTATGGCCAGCCCAGGCTGTAAAATGATGAAAATATGATACTTTTACCGTATTCGTTTTCTACATTCGCCCAGTTTTGAGGTTTACCATACTGGAACGAACATAATTCGTCGTCAGTGTTTTGCTACCTGGATCGCTCACACACGAATCTTCAGTGTTCCACCGTCCATTTTAGATCAAACCTGGGGAATTACGGATGCAAAACTTAGCGCATAAACTTCTAAAAATGACAGTAAAATGTGCATAACTGGTTGTGATCTGGTGCAAAACTGCACCCATATAAGAGCTTGCAAAAATCCAATGCCTATTTAGCACATCTCTGTGCCGATAATGCGCTGAAATGTGCACTGTGCCGAAGATGATATGTTTGAAAAACCGTAACTGGCATAAGGACTCGGCTCCCAACTAAAATTCAACCACTACATTCAAGCAAAACAAGAAAAACATTTTATGGGATTTCGTTCCTATTGGATAATTCATCCCAGAAACAAGAAAATAAAAATATAAACCACAGCGCCCGTAGGGAGAATCGAACTCAAATCACCAACCATATGGACTAGCCAGACCGACATCTTGACCAGTGTACTATTTGAGCTTCATGCAGGAAGAGGGATATTTGTCATAGGCATTCTGCCACCGATCAATCACAAAAGAAACGCACGACAGTGGCTTCCCGGCGTTTGGCCTCCTTTCAAGGTATTCATTTGTCTTGCGATGGAAACGGGAAAGGGAACGGGAGTGGAGGAAACGGGAAACCCATTGAATGAGAACTGTGCTTTGCTTACTGCCTGCTATTACATACACACGCTACATATACACAGCTGCTAAAGCCGGGCAGCTTGGCCGGTGCTTGTTTGCCGGTGAATTGAAGGAATATATTCTTGTTGCTTTTGCTACATACACACGCACAGCTTAGCCGTGGTTGTTTGCCGGCGAATTGAATTGAAGGAATGTTTTTTTTTGTTGCTTTTACTGCATACACACGCACAGCTCGGCCGTGGTTGTTTGCCGGTGGATTGAAGGGATTGAATTAGAAGGATGTTTTTGTTGTTGCTTTTGCTACATTCACACGCACGGTGCTCGGTTCGCTGGCTGCCTGGTGTTGGCCGGTATTTATTTCCATCCTTCTTCGTCTTGTGATGCGATAGGGAGGGACGTGAAAGCGTTTTTATTTTGTTTCTTTCAGACATACGCAATTCGGTGAACTTGGGAGATTAATGCCGGTGGGAGCAAATCGAATCAGCACCGATCGCGTTATCTTCTTGTACCAATGATGCTATGTAATTGACTACACGCCATTGGCACAGAGGCTGAATTTTGGGTGTGGGTATAAACGAATACGTTAATAGATTTTTGGATATAACATGAAGTCAGTTAAGCTGCAACAATCTACCGCCCCTTCTTTCATAACAGTCCCATATACAAAAATAAGCAAGCGAGACAATAAGCTTTTTCTGTTTTGGAATATATTTTTAAATTGTGACCACCACTTTCAGCATAAACGAAAATCGTTTCTAGGTTGTCATAATAAATCGTTAGGCCTGAAATTTTCGAAATTGGGTTATTGGTAAGGTCAAGAGCACCATTTTTATTCATTATGGGACTGTTAATCGACCATATTTGATTCCTTTTTCGAATCTACTAGCATAATAGTCCCATACAAAATATATTTTTCTCACTAAGCTACTTTCTAAGACTTAAATTTGATCATTTTTCAACTTCTAAATGCAATTGTCAGAAAAAGAAACATACTTTTGCAAAAAATATCATGAATTCCACATTGTAAGTTGAATCTTTTTACGATTTTTGATTGCATCCGATAGTTTTTCGCTCAGGAAGTCATTCCTAAGAAATTCAGACCTGCCTTCGAAAACTAGTGTGCATCATTCGACATCAAGTGAGTTAAAAAAATGTTTAAATGATTCAAAGCAATAAACCAAAGACTATTTCGCCATAAGAAACATTGAAAAGTAACCAAATCCGTGGTATTTCACATATGGGACTGTTATTCAGGTATATTTCATATAGGACAGCCACGAATTGATATTTTTTTTTGAAATTTCTAAAACAAAACCTCTTTTTTTAGTCTTTTATGTTGAAGCCTTATGTTGACCTAAAATGACGAAAATTCATATGGGACTGTTATGCGAGTAGGGGCAGTCTGAAAAGGACGAAAAAAATAGTGTTTTTTACCAGCTTTGATAAGTTCTTTTGTTTCCATGTTGTTAGAAGTGCTTGCTATCTCCATATGTGAGTGCAGTTGTTCCACCATTGTTTGTTTTCGATGCAAAAAAAATGCAAAAAAGATTTATTGTCATTATTTCTTTCATAACTCTTCAAGGTGTTAATGGCCCACTTTGGTGTCTTCAGATGAAAGTTGCATCATGAATCGAGCTATACATTGGTATTTTTTAAAAATATTCGGTGGTGCAGACGGTACTTTTAGACGTTATTTAAAGTTTATTTTCAACTTTTCATGTTGAAGGTCATTATTTAATTTTTTTTAACTATTCTATTTGGAAAGCTGATAAAATTTCAATGCATTTTGATGTGCTATTTTATAATTTCCGTTGAAAAACAACAGAGTTATGTAGCTTTGAAAAATGGTTATTTTTTATTTACAAAAAAATCTAACCGAAGCTAATTCAAAAAATAAAAATGTTAGAAATCTGAAAAAATACATGTGTTTTTAAGTCGCAAAAATGAACCAAATTTTCAATTTTGGGGAAAAATCTGAAGACCCCCGGCGCAAACCCGTCAGATAATAAAAAAAAATCCCCTGTTACAGTTCAAAATACTATTACATAATATTCTCATATACTGAGGTTCTTAGAACGAACAAACGCATTGCCTAACCAATGAAGTTTTTTCTATTTTTGTTTCCATTCTACGGAGTTAATGATCATGAAAATTACCAGCAAAGTAGTAAAACATCATTTACAATATTTTAAACTGTTTTTTTTTATTGTAGAGCAAAAACCAAAAAAAAACACCCATTGACACATTCCATGCGCTTGGAAAAAGTGGTTATTTTGAACAACTTTTACAAAATCATTATTTTAAATATATGAATGAATTTGTTTTAGAAAATTTTGAGTACGTTTTGAAGCCAAAAACACTGCTTCATTTTGTAGAAAAAAGAAATTGTTTATATCCAATGTAGTTGGTTTGAAAAGCGAATAAAAACATTCGCAAATTAGTGAATTCAAGTCACAAAAAAAGGGAAATTTTTAATTTCACGAGAAAACTTTGACATTTTCTGAAATAAAAAAATGAGATCTTCTTTGAAAATGATAAGACGATTCGAAAGCACTTTAATTTATAGAAATCGGTTGGAATCTAGCTGAGTTACAACAGCGCGAATGAGTGAATTCACGTCACAAAATTTGATTGTTTGTAAAATTTCATATATAAAATATGCTCTGAAAGCTGTTTTGACTTTCCCGATGGTCGGATTTTTACAAAATCAAGTATAATTTTGTAGATTTCACAATTTTCAAATAAAAGTACAAAAAGATTGAAAAAAAATAAATAAAAATATTTTTTTTTGTGAATCTTTAAATCAAGACAGTAGTAATTTTAACATATGATCCCTCAATATGTTGCTATTCAAGTGCCAATCAAAATAAGAAAAAAATAGGTGCAGATACTGAAAATTTATGATTGTAAAAGTCGAAACAACAAAATATCGATTTGGATAGTGCACATAAAATTTCACAGCTCCAATGAATGGTTCAGTATAACCACAGGTATAACTTTATATTTCGTGTCGTGAATTCAGCCAACTACCCTGTTCTGTTTGAACTAAGTGAATTCACGTCACAACTTCAAATAAGCATAACTTCGTTCGTTGTTGTTCAATCGAGAAGCAACGTACATCAAATTATGGATAATTGTTTTTTCTACAACTCATTTGAAGACATCGATATTCTATTTCCACAGAGAGAACAGGAAATAAAAGGCATGTGTACTAAAGTCCAAAATGGTCAATTCTAGCGTGAATTCACGTCACAAAAGTAATCGATCACAACAAAAACAACTTAAATTTTACAATGACCAAATTATATTCAATTTGCGACCGTTTGCTACAATTTTTTTCATTTTCAAGTACATTGGTTGACTTTTAGAATGATAACAGTGCAGAAAAGTCCGGAAAAGCGATTTCACGTCACGGTGGAATGAGTGGTTTATTTTATTTCTAGATTTTCAGATCATCTGTGGTGATTTAAAAAAAAACTTTGGTTTACTCACACAACTTCCTGTACAAAATTAAAATTTGTTGCGTTAAATGAGGGCTGAACAAATCTCTTCCTCAACTTACAGAGATTTATCTAATTATTGTTGAGGCAAGTTGAGTAAGATGTCCTATATATTGTCAATGCAGTTGAAATCCTAAGTTTTCACCAGCGTGATTGGCAACCTTGCCAACCAGCGACGATGAACAATTCTTCAAACACCTCGGCGATTGGCAACCCGTTCTTTTGTTTGGTTCCGACACTCGGAAGATGTTTGAAAGATGTCTGGTCAACATAAAATGTCGTCAGTGATGTCGCCGTCGCTGATGTTGGCGAAAACTCCGGGGATACAGCGACAATATATTCTCTCTCAGTCCTTTCTATTCCATATTTTTAAAGGGGATTTTTATTTTTAAAAAAAAACTTCTATGCAAAGCGATTTTTTTGCTGTCTCAATTATATATTTTAATTCGCCAGAGTCATTGTTGTTTAAAAATTATAATTGTTTTGCTCCTTTAAATTTGTTGAATAATTAACAATACAGTAAAAAAAAAGTCTGTTCTATTTAATTTAAAAACAAGATTTATTTCCCACGATTCTTTGTACACACAAAATTCAGTTAAGTATTTAAAAATTTTACAAAGAATATGACACCTGACGCCTATATTTTCATGTGCTGATATTTATTATTTTGATTGAAATGATGCATGAAATGGTTTCAGCCAGAAATGGAACAGCATATTTTTTTATTTCTTTGAAAAATATAAATTTATATAATAACAAGCTGACCCGGAAAACTTCGTTTTATCTTTACCTTAATAAATCGATAAAAAATGTTTAACTTCATCTACACATCTATGATTTCTTCGTGCTCGTGAATAAGTTTTCATGAAAATCGTCTTAAAGTTGTTCGAGTTGTGTCCCATTTCAAGATGATTTTGTATGAAAGAGAGATTCTCGAAGCTATGATACAAACCATCACTGATTCGAAAACCTTTGGATACCAAATTTTACTTAATTTTGACCGTCCGTTTATACGTGGTGGTGTTACAAAGAAAACGCCTCCATTTTTATGTATAAAATAGCAAGAAGATATGATTTTGTATGGGAGCCTCCCTTCCATGAAAAGTGAGATTCTCGAACCTATTATACAAACCATCTCTGGCTCGAATAACCCTCGGATACCAAATTTCACTTCCTTCCGACCGTCTGTTTATACGTGATGATGTTACAATAAAAAGGCCTCCATTTTTATGTATAAGATTAATAAAATTTAGGAAAATAATTTCAACTCACCGTCAAAAGATGTCTTATCTTGAGAAGGCCATTTTTTTTTCAAGATAATTTACTTTTTTGAAACTTTTAACTGTCTTTAAATTCATCTAACTCAATAAAGGCACTACAGGGTATTCGATGAGTTCGAATACATCATTTATTACGAGCTTCACAGGTCTCTCAATACCATTGTTTGCGAAACTAATAGGCATTTTGTTCCATATACGAATGATAACGATTTTAAATGGAGTCATAAAAGGTGTTTGAATTTGTTTTTAGTTTCGACAACATGTTTGATATTTAATGCAAGAGAGGCAGATTTAGAGGACTGGGAAATCTTTTATTTTAACCCAAAATTTCCAAAATCCAATATTTTTTTAGTGCGATGCCCAATTAAAAAAACCCGAAAGCGGGGATCTGATTTGACAAATAAAAATATTTTGTGTGCGGCAAGTTTAGGTACTCTGTACTTGTTTGTTCTCGACAAAATCAATGATCATGAAAATTAAGTCAAAAGAAACAAACAGTGCGCAGTGGAAGAAATCCCTATAAGCGCACACACATTTTTGAGGTTTATTCTCATCAGGAATTGAATATAATAAATAAAAAAAAATAATGATACCATTGATAGATCTTTCAAAATTACACTTATCTTACCATAATCCAACTCGTTTTTTTATCCCACTTAGCAGAGTTAATTGAAAAGTACAAATTTTTTGGGTGAAAATTCTTATAAGCGCACATGTTTTAAAATGAAAACAAACCAAAAAACAGTAAATACTAATGAAAGGTTTGAGCAAGGGTGTCGAACCAAATTTCATGTTTTTGAGAAAAAAAAAATCTGTTTTTCTGTGATTTAACCCTAAAATTCTGTTACGGGTTTTCTGTGATGGAAATAGCATTTATTTGATTATAAATGATGATGATTGATGATAAGCTATGAAAAATAGAGTTTTTTTTTTAAATTTACATGGACAAAACCAATTAACATTCCCAATCTATCATATTTTTTCCAAGACAAAGAAAGAAATTAAAAAAATATTTTATATTTATTATTACAGAAAAAAATATAATTTTGGAAACGTACAAAATTTAAAAAAAATCTGTGAGTGTTTCCAAAGTTCAGTCCAAAGTCTGTAGATTCTGTGATGAAAATTTGCTCCGAATTCTGTGAAATTATAGATTTTTCTGTGAGTTCGGCAACCTTGGGTTGGAGTTCCTGTTCGCAAAAAAGTGTAAAATATTTTGTTTGGAATTGAATCCATTTTTTGACCTATCCAATTGTTTTTGGGGGCATGGATGATGGCATTATTTAGCGGAAAGTTAAAGTTTAAAATCCATAACATCCTTCCTAAATAAGATCAGTACACTGTCTAGCAATTCTGGGTAGTTATTTTGAATTGTGATTATTTGAATTTTGCCTTTTCTCAAAAATCCTATCCATACCAACCATGAAACTGTCTCCTTTGAAGTTTCAGTTATGCTCTGCTTCAGGATATTTTTGAAGAACAGGATTAATTTGAGAATAAATACGGATTATGTGGTGTTTTCCAACGAAAAGGGCTTTATCTTCGATGATCAGAATCAGATCATATTTTTGCCGCAGCCCGTGGCGTAGAGGATAGCTTTCAAGTTTTCTAAGCCAGCGGGTATGAGATCGAATCACGGTCACGGCATACATAGTACACTTTCTGTGAGTTGGTGGTTTAAGCATTTGTAAGATGCTAGCCATCATATTCTCGAAAGATGTACGCTTAGAGTTAAGAAAAAGGAATCTCTTCGAGGAAACATCAAGTTTCATTGAGATCCTGTATGTGTTTGTGTTCGTTTAAAAAAAGATCAGAACTGAAACCCCAGAAAAGAATATCTTTCGCAAAATGGCAAAGTTCAAAGAATGCGCATGAATAAAAATAGCTACCTACACAGAAATGCTAGACAATGCACTTATCCAATTACGGAGAATGTTATGGATGTTAACTTTATCTTTCTGCTAAATAATGCCATAATTCATGTCCCTAAGAATGAATATAAAATTGGAAGGGATTGGAAGGGAGAAAGAATCATTTTCCGGAGTGCCAGGTCATAATAAAACTCTGAATCCTATTTAAAATCTCAGGAATATCTTTTCCAGCTGTGCCTATGAAAATCACTTTTTCCGGGAGTTTTGAACAGTCCTTGAGCAGCAATATGTGGAAAATATTAAGGAACATGAAGATTTACAATTGTTTAGTTCATTAGAACAAAAAGTTTTAAAAATCCAAAAGTTTTTGGTTTTTTATTATTTATTTCGAAGTGTTTTTTTTTTAAATAAAACATGAAGCGTGCTTATATGAATTCCACCCCGAAAAATGTGTATTTTTCAATTCACCCAGCTAATTAGGTTAGAATTGAGTTATTTAACATTAAAATAAACTTTATTAGGAAACATTTACAAATGGTTAAACTTTTGTGGTGATATTCAATATTCGATTCCTGAAATTGATATTCTTCATAGGAATTTTTACCACTGTATAATCAAATACCAACATAATTGTGTCATCCTGCTTTAATTAAAATGACTAGCCTCGCGTGGCAACTTCCATCCGGTATTTAGTTAGTCTTTGAAGCAGTGATCATCAAACAATGCGACAACGGTTTCGAGAACTTCAAAATGAGCTCTATTAGATACCGGAAGAATAGAGTTGGAAAGCACAAAAAAAAGTTAAAAACTGGACGAACGACGAGTCGTCCAGCATCAAAAGTTTTGTACAAACTCATTGAGGAAGCGCAAAGTAGAGCGAACAATCGGGGGAAATAGTATACGAACATCAAAGTTTCAGGTGTCAGGCGTAACAATTAGGAGACCGTAACTTTGTCCCAGAAGTGGACGACTGACGGATAAAATGGTTAGGGGAGGTCGATGTGGTTTATTAGCACAGACCGGACCAGACACAGACTTGAATACATTTACGTAATTACTGGAGGGTGACGACAGTTTAGGTTTCCTTTTGACATTTTTTAATGGAGTAAGTATTGTGTTTATGTTCAAGAAATTAATTGGTATGGAGTAAGCTAGAAGTCTTATTTCAAATCAATATTTATTCACATGTAATTTTTTTTATCTTTTAAAAGATGTGTTTAATGACCGATGGAAAAATGTATAGCTTGAATCGTGAATCAAAATCAATGGCAACCCTCAATACGATTCAAATGTATTTTTTTTTTTTTAAATATGTCTTTATTTGTATCAAATCATCATTACACTTATATTACATTATTGCATTAAACTAGGTGTTCAGCTCAATAATGAACTGTTCATAGCCCTATAGTTAACTAGATTATAAAAATTTATTTATAAGATTTAAATTTGCTGAGCGCAATCAAGTTTTTAATGTAGGAGAACATCCTGTAATAGCAAAAATATTTTATACTTAAAACTAAACACTATCCTAAAATTAAACTAAACATAAAGAGAACGAATCTCTGCGATGGAAGACTGCATCGATTTGCCTCTGAAGTTGGAGATAATTTTGTTGGCCATCTCTCCGATCGATTCAATGCCCGCAATCCGATGAAGATCTTCGGTGCTGTGCCAAGGTGGAAGCCGCAAAATCATTTTCAGAACTTTGTTCTGAATCGTCTGGATGGCTTTCTTCCTCGTCGCGCAGCAGCTAGACCAAATCGGAACTGCATACATGATCGCTGGTCGGAAAACTTGTTTGTAGATGAGCATCTTATTTCGCAGACACAACCGGGATTTCCTGTTGATGAGAGAATAAAGAGATTTAGTGTATTTATTACATTTAGATTGAATATCTTCAATGTGATTCTTAAAAGAAAGATTCCGATCAAGTGTGAGTCCCAAGTACTTCACGTGATCAGACCATTCTAGAGAAACCCCATTAAAAGTTATGGAATGATTTTCATTAGGTTTTAAAAAATTTGCTCTTGGCTTATGGGGAAATAAAATAAGTTGAGTTTTGGAAGCGTTAGGAGAAATTTTCCACATTTT
>NC_073693.1:311757117-311783117 GCF_029784155.1 Uranotaenia lowii
AGCTTAATTTGGGATCACAACTTTAAAATGCGTTTTCTGGCCTTTAGAAGCGTTTTTCGGCCATTCTGAGCTTAATTTGGGATCACAACTTTAAAATGCGTTTTCTGGCCTTTAGAAGCGTTTTTCAGCGATTCTGAGCTTAATTTGGGATCACAACTTTAAAATGCGTTTTCTGGCCTTTAGAAGCGTTTTTCGGCCATTCTGAGCTTAATTTGAGATCACAACTTTAAAATGCGTTTTCCGGCCTTTAGAAGCGTTTTTCAGCGATTCTGAGCTTAATTTGGGATCACAACTTTAAAATGCGTTTTCTGGCCTTTAGAAGCGTTTTTCAGCCATTCTGAGCTTAATTTGGGATCACAACTTTAAAATGCGTTTTCTGGCCTTTAGAAGCGTTTTTCGGCCATTCTGAGTTTAATTTGAGATCACAACTTTAAAATGCGTTTTCTGGCCTTTAGAAGCGTTTTTCAGCGATTCTGAGCTTAATTTGGGATCACAACTTTAAAATGCGTTTTCTGGCCTTTAGAAGCGTTTTTCGGCCATTCTGAGCTTAATTTGAGATCACAACTTTAAAATGCGTTTTCTGGCCTTTAGAAGCGTTTTTCAGCAATTCTGAGCTTAATTTGGGATCACAACTTTAAAATGCGTTTTCTGGCCTTTAGAAGCGTTTTTCAGCAATTCTGAGCTTAATTTGGGATCACAACTTTAAAATGCGTTTTCTGGCCTTTAGAAGCGTTTTTCAGCGATTCTGAGCTTAATTTGGGATCACAACTTTAAAATGCGTTTTCTGGCCTTTAGAAGCGTTTTTCGGCCATTCTGAGCTTAATTTGAGATCACAACTTTAAAATGCGTTTTCTGGCCTTTAGAAGCGTTTTTCAGCAATTCTGAGCTTAATTTGGGATCACAACTTTAAAATGCGTTTTCTGGCCTTTAGAAGCGTTTTTCGGCCATTCTGAGCTTAATTTGGGATCACAACTTTAAAATGCGTTTTCTGGCCTTTAGAAGCGTTTTTCGGCCATTCTGAGCTTAATTTGGGATCACAACTTTAAAATGCGTTTTCTGGCCTTTAGAAGCGTTTTTCGGCCATTCTGAGCTTAATTTGGGATCACAACTTTAAAATGCGTTTTCTGGCCTTTAGAAGCGTTTTTCGGCCATTCTGAGCTTAATTTGGGATCACAACTTTAAAATGCGTTTTCTGGCCTTTAGAAGCGTTTTTCGGCCATTCTGAGCTTAATTTGGGATCACAACTTTAAAATGCGTTTTCTGGCCAATAGAAGCGTTTTTCGGCCATTCTGAGCTTAATTTGGGATCACAACTTTAAAATGCGTTTTCTGGCCTTTAGAAGCGTTTTTCGGCCAATCTGAGCTTAATTTGGGATCACAACTTTAAAATGCGTTTTCTGGCCTTTAGAAGCGTTTTTCGGCCAATCTGAGCTTAATTTGGGATCACAACTTTAAAATGCGTTTTCTGGCCTTTAGAAGCGTTTTTCGGCCATTCTGAGCTTAATTTGGGATCACAACTTTAAAATGCGTTTTCTGGCCTTTAGAAGCGTTTTTCGGCCAATCTGAGCTTAATTTGGGATCACAACTTTAAAATGCGTTTTCTGGCCTTTAGAAGCGGTTTTCGGCCATTCTGAGCTTAATTTGGGATCACAACTTTAAAATGCGTTTTCTGGCCTTTAGAAGCGTTTTTCGGCCATTCTGAGCTTAATTTGGGATCACAACTTTAAAATGCGTTTTCTGGCCAATAGAAGCGTTTTTCGGCCATTCTGAGCTTAATTTGGGATCACAACTTTAAAATGCGTTTTCTGGCCTTTAGAAGCGTTTTTCGGCCAATCTGAGCTTAATTTGGGATCACAACTTTAAAATGCGTTTTCTGGCCTTTAGAAGCGTTTTTCGGCCAATCTGAGCTTAATTTGGGATCACAACTTTAAAATGCGTTTTCTGGCCTTTAGAAGCGTTTTTCGGCCAATCTGAGCTTAATTTGGGATCACAACTTTAAAATGCGTTTTCTGGCCTTTAGAAGCGTTTTTCGGCCATTCTGAGTTTAATTTGAGATCACAACTTTAAAATGCGTTTTCTGGCCTTTAGAAGCGTTTTTCAGCGATTCTGAGCTTAATTTGGGATCACAACTTTAAAATGCGTTTTCTGGCCTTTAGAAGCGTTTTTCGGCCATTCTGAGCTTAATTTGAGATCACAACTTTAAAATGCGTTTTCTGGCCTTTAGAAGCGTTTTTCAGCAATTCTGAGCTTAATTTGGGATCACAACTTTAAAATGCGTTTTCTGGCCTTTAGAAGCGTTTTTCAGCAATTCTGAGCTTAATTTGGGATCACAACTTTAAAATGCGTTTTCTGGCCTTTAGAAGCGTTTTTCAGCGATTCTGAGCTTAATTTGGGATCACAACTTTAAAATGCGTTTTCTGGCCTTTAGAAGCGTTTTTCGGCCATTCTGAGCTTAATTTGAGATCACAACTTTAAAATGCGTTTTCTGGCCTTTAGAAGCGTTTTTCAGCAATTCTGAGCTTAATTTGGGATCACAACTTTAAAATGCGTTTTCTGGCCTTTAGAAGCGTTTTTCGGCCATTCTGAGCTTAATTTGGGATCACAACTTTAAAATGCGTTTTCTGGCCTTTAGAAGCGTTTTTCGGCCATTCTGAGCTTAATTTGGGATCACAACTTTAAAATGCGTTTTCTGGCCTTTAGAAGCGTTTTTCGGCCATTCTGAGCTTAATTTGGGATCACAACTTTAAAATGCGTTTTCTGGCCTTTAGAAGCGTTTTTCGGCCATTCTGAGCTTAATTTGAGATCACAACTTTAAAATGCGTTTTATGGCCTTTAGAAGCGTTTTTCGGCCATTCTGAGCTTAATTTGAGATCACAACTTTAAAATGCGTTTTCTGGCCTTTAGAAGCGTTTTTCAGCGATTCTGAGCTTAATTTGGGATCACAACTTTAAAATGCGTTTTCTGGCCTTTAGAAGCGTTTTTCAGCCATTCTGAGCTTAATTTGGGATCACAACTTTAAAATGCGTTTTATGGCCTTTAGAAGCGTTTTTCGGCCATTCTGAGCTTAATTTGGGATCACAACTTTAAAATGCGTTTTCTGGCCTTTAGAAGCGTTTTTCAGCAATTCTGAGCTTAATTTGGGATCACAACTTTAAAATGCATTTTCTGGCCTTTAGAAGCGTTTTTCGGCCATTCTGAGCTTAATTTGAGATCACAACTTTAAAATGCGTTTTCTGGCCTTTAGAAGCGTTTTTCGGCCATTCTGAGCTTAATTTGAGATCACAACTTTAAAATGCGTTTTCTGGCCTTTAGAAGCGTTTTTCGGCCATTCTGAGCTTAATTTGGGATCACAACTTTAAAATGCGTTTTCTGGCCTTTAGAAGCGTTTTTCGGCCATTCTGAGCTTAATTTGAGATCACAACTTTAAAATGCGTTTTCTGGCCTTTAGAAGCGTTTTTCGGCCATTCTGAGCTTAATTTGGGATCACAACTTTAAAATGCGTTTTCTGGCCTTTAGAAGCGTTTTTCAGCGATTCTGAGCTTAATTTGGGATCACAACTTTAAAATGCGTTTTCTGGCCTTTAGAAGCGTTTTTCGGCCATTCTGAGCTAAATTTGAGATCACAACTTTAAAATGCGTTTTCTGGCCTTTAGAAGCGTTTTTCAGCCATTCTGAGCTTAATTTGGGATCACAACTTTAAAATGCGTTTTATGGCCTTTAGAAGCGTTTTTCGGCCATTCTGAGCTTAATTTGGGATCACAACTTTAAAATGCGTTTTCTGGCCTTTAGAAGCGTTTTTCGGCCATTCTGAGCTTAATTTGAGATCACAACTTTAAAATGCGTTTTCTGGCCTTTAGAAGCGTTTTTCGGCCATTCTGAGCTTAATTTGGGATCACAACTTTAAAATGCGTTTTCTGGCCTTTAGAAGCGTTTTTCAGCGATTCTGAGCTTAATTTGGGATCACAACTTTAAAATGCGTTTTCTGGCCTTTAGAAGCGTTTTTCGGCCATTCTGAGCTTAATTTGAGATCACAACTTTAAAATGCGTTTTCTGGCCTTTAGAAGCGTTTTTCAGCAATTCTGAGCTTAATTTGGGATCACAACTTTAAAATGCGTTTTCTGGCCTTTAGAAGCGTTTTTCGGCCATTCTGAGCTTAATTTGAGATCACAACTTTAAAATGCGTTTTCTGGCCTTTAGAAGCGTTTTTCAGCGATTCTGAGCTTAATTTGGGATCACAACTTTAAAATGCGTTTTCTGGCCTTTAGAAGCGTTTTTCGGCCATTCTGAGCTTAATTTGAGATCACAACTTTAAAATGCGTTTTCTGGCCTTTAGAAGCGTTTTTCAGCAATTCTGAGCTTAATTTGGGATCACAACTTTAAAATGCGTTTTCTGGCCTTTAGAAGCGTTTTTCAGCAATTCTGAGCTTAATTTGGGATCACAACTTTAAAATGCGTTTTCTGGCCTTTAGAAGCGTTTTTCAGCGATTCTGAGCTTAATTTGGGATCACAACTTTAAAATGCGTTTTCTGGCCTTTAGAAGCGTTTTTCGGCCATTCTGAGCTTAATTTGAGATCACAACTTTAAAATGCGTTTTCTGGCCTTTAGAAGCGTTTTTCAGCGATTCTGAGCTTAATTTGGGATCACAACTTTAAAATGCGTTTTCTGGCCTTTAGAAGCGTTTTTCGGCCATTCTGAGCTTAATTTGAGATCACAACTTTAAAATGCGTTTTCTGGCCTTTAGAAGCGTTTTTCAGCGATTCTGAGCTTAATTTGGGATCACAACTTTAAAATGCGTTTTCTGGCCTTTAGAAGCGTTTTTCGGCCATTCTGAGCTTAATTTGAGATCACAACTTTAAAATGCGTTTTCCGGCCTTTAGAAGCGTTTTTCAGCAATTCTGAGCTTAATTTGGGATCACAACTTTAAAATGCGTTTTCTGGCCTTTAGAAGCGTTTTTCAGCAATTCTGAGCTTAATTTGGGATCACAACTTTAAAATGCGTTTTCTGGCCTTTAGAAGCGTTTTTCAGCGATTCTGAGCTTAATTTGGGATCACAACTTTAAAATGCGTTTTCTGGCCTTTAGAAGCGTTTTTCGGCCATTCTGAGCTTAATTTGAGATCACAACTTTAAAATGCGTTTTCTGGCCTTTAGAAGCGTTTTTCAGCAATTCTGAGCTTAATTTGGGATCACAACTTTAAAATGCGTTTTCTGGCCTTTAGAAGCGTTTTTCAGCGATTCTGAGCTTAATTTGGGATCACAACTTTAAAATGCGTTTTCTGGCCTTTAGAAGCGTTTTTCGGCCATTCTGAGCTTAATTTGAGATCACAACTTTAAAATGCGTTTTCTGGCCTTTAGAAGCGTTTTTCAGCGATTCTGAGCTTAATTTGGGATCACAACTTTAAAATGCGTTTTCTGGCCTTTAGAAGCGTTTTTCGGCCATTCTGAGCTTAATTTGAGATCACAACTTTAAAATGCGTTTTCTGGCCTTTAGAAGCGTTTTTCAGCAATTCTGAGCTTAATTTGGGATCACAACTTTAAAATGCGTTTTCTGGCCTTTAGAAGCGTTTTTCAGCAATTCTGAGCTTAATTTGGGATCACAACTTTAAAATGCGTTTTCTGGCCTTTAGAAGCGTTTTTCAGCGATTCTGAGCTTAATTTGGGATCACAACTTTAAAATGCGTTTTCTGGCCTTTAGAAGCGTTTTTCGGCCATTCTGAGCTTAATTTGAGATCACAACTTTAAAATGCGTTTTCTGGCCTTTAGAAGCGTTTTTCAGCGATTCTGAGCTTAATTTGGGATCACAACTTTAAAATGCGTTTTCTGGCCTTTAGAAGCGTTTTTCGGCCATTCTGAGCTTAATTTGAGATCACAACTTTAAAATGCGTTTTCTGGCCTTTAGAAGCGTTTTTCAGCGATTCTGAGCTTAATTTGGGATCACAACTTTAAAATGCGTTTTCTGGCCTTTAGAAGCGTTTTTCGGCCATTCTGAGCTTAATTTGAGATCACAACTTTAAAATGCGTTTTATGGCCTTTAGAAGCGTTTTTCGGCCATTCTGAGCTTAATTTGAGATCACAACTTTAAAATGCGTTTTC
The DNA here is from genome assembly GCF_029784155.1 of Uranotaenia lowii. NCBI lineage: Eukaryota > Metazoa > Arthropoda > Insecta > Diptera > Culicidae > Uranotaenia > Uranotaenia lowii. The sequence continues at coordinate 311,763,207 of NC_073693.1, forward strand.
TGGCCTTTAGAAGCGTTTTTCAGCGATTCTGAGCTTAATTTGGGATCACAACTTTAAAATGCGTTTTCTGGCCTTTAGAAGCGTTTTTCAGCCATTCTGAGCTTAATTTGGGATCACAACTTTAAAATGCGTTTTATGGCCTTTAGATGCGTTTTTCGGCCATTCTGAGCTTAATTTGGGATCACAACTTTAAAATGCGTTTTCTGGCCTTTAGAAGCGTTTTTCGGCCATTCTGAGTTTAATTTGAGATCACAACTTTAAAATGCGTTTTCTGGCCTTTAGAAGCGTTTTTCAGCGATTCTGAGCTTAATTTGGGATCACAACTTTAAAATGCGTTTTCTGGCCTTTAGAAGCGTTTTTCGGCCATTCTGAGCTTAATTTGAGATCACAACTTTAAAATGCGTTTTCTGGCCTTTAGAAGCGTTTTTCGGCCATTCTGAGCTTAATTTGAGATCACAACTTTAAAATGCGTTTTCTGGCCTTTAGAAGCGTTTTTCAGCGATTCTGAGCTTAATTTGAGATCACAACTTTAAAATGCGTTTTCTGGCCTTTAGAAGCGTTTTTCGGCCATTCTGAGCTTAATTTGGGATCACAACTTTAAAATGCGTTTTCTGGCCTTTAGAAGCGTTTTTCGGCCATTCTGAGCTTAATTTGGGATCACAACTTTAAAATGCGTTTTCTGGCCTTTAGAAGCGTTTTTCGGCCATTCTGAGCTTAATTTGAGATCACAACTTTAAAATGCATTTTCTGGCCTTTAGAAGCGTTTTTCGGCCATTCTGAGCTTAATTTGGGATCACAACTTTAAAATGCGTTTTCTGGCCTTTAGAAGCGTTTTTCGGCCATTCTGAGTTTAATTTGAGATCACAACTTTAAAATGCGTTTTCTGGCCTTTAGAAGCGTTTTTCAGCCATTCTGAGCTTAATTTGGGATCACAACTTTAAAATGCGTTTTCTGGCCTTTAGAAGCGTTTTTCGGCCATTCTGAGCTTAATTTGAGATCACAACTTTAAAATGCGTTTTCTGGCCTTTAGAAGCGTTTTTCAGCAATTCTGAGCTTAATTTGGGATCACAACTTTAAAATGCGTTTTCTGGCCTTTAGAAGCGTTTTTCGGCCATTCTGAGCTTAATTTGAGATCACAACTTTAAAATGCGTTTTCTGGCCTTTAGAAGCGTTTTTCGGCCATTCTGAGCTTAATTTGGGATCACAACTTTAAAATGCGTTTTCTGGCCTTTAGAAGCGTTTTTCGGCCATTCTGAGCTTAATTTGGGATCACAACTTTAAAATGCATTTTCTGGCCTTTAGAAGCGTTTTTCGGCCATTCTGAGCTTAATTTGAGATCACAACTTTAAAATGCGTTTTCTGGCCTTTAGAAGCGTTTTTCAGCGATTCTGAGCTTAATTTGGGATCACAACTTTAAAATGCGTTTTATGGCCTTTAGAAGCGTTTTTCGGCCATTCTGAGCTTAATTTGAGATCACAACTTTAAAATGCGTTTTCTGGCCTTTAGAAGCGTTTTTCAGCGATTCTGAGCTTAATTTGGGATCACAACTTTAAAATGCGTTTTCTGGCCTTTAGAAGCGTTTTTCGGCCATTCTGAGCTTAATTTGAGATCACAACTTTAAAATGCGTTTTATGGCCTTTAGAAGCGTTTTTCGGCCATTCTGAGCTTAATTTGAGATCACAACTTTAAAATGCGTTTTCTGGCCTTTAGAAGCGTTTTTCAGCGATTCTGAGCTTAATTTGGGATCACAACTTTAAAATGCGTTTTCTGGCCTTTAGAAGCGTTTTTCAGCCATTCTGAGCTTAATTTGGGATCACAACTTTAAAATGCGTTTTATGGCCTTTAGAAGCGTTTTTCGGCCATTCTGAGCTTAATTTGGGATCACAACTTTAAAATGCGTTTTCTGGCCTTTAGAAGCGTTTTTCGGCCATTCTGAGTTTAATTTGAGATCACAACTTTAAAATGCGTTTTATGGCCTTTAGAAGCGTTTTTCGGCCATTCTGAGCTTAATTTGGGATCACAACTTTAAAATGCGTTTTCTGGCCTTTAGAAGCGTTTTTCGGCCATTCTGAGTTTAATTTGAGATCACAACTTTAAAATGCGTTTTCTGGCCTTTAGAAGCGTTTTTCAGCGATTCTGAGCTTAATTTGGGATCACAACTTTAAAATGCGTTTTCTGGCCTTTAGAAGCGTTTTTCGGCCATTCTGAGTTTAATTTGAGATCACAACTTTAAAATGCGTTTTCTGGCCTTTAGAAGCGTTTTTCAGCCATTCTGAGCTTAATTTGGGATCACAACTTTAAAATGCGTTTTCTGGCCTTTAGAAGCGTTTTTCGGCCATTCTGAGCTTAATTTGAGATCACAACTTTAAAATGCGTTTTCTGGCCTTTAGAAGCGTTTTTCAGCAATTCTGAGCTTAATTTGGGATCACAACTTTAAAATGCGTTTTCTGGCCTTTAGAAGCGTTTTTCGGCCATTCTGAGCTTAATTTGGGATCACAACTTTAAAATGCATTTTCTGGCCTTTAGAAGCGTTTTTCGGCCATTCTGAGCTTAATTTGAGATCACAACTTTAAAATGCGTTTTCTGGCCTTTAGAAGCGTTTTTCAGCGATTCTGAGCTTAATTTGAGATCACAACTTTAAAATGCGTTTTCTGGCCTTTAGAAGCGTTTTTCAGCCATTCTGAGCTTAATTTGGGATCACAACTTTAAAATGCGTTTTCTGGCCTTTAGAAGCGTTTTTCGGCCATTCTGAGCTTAATTTGGGATCACAACTTTAAAATGCGTTTTCTGGCCTTTAGAAGCGTTTTTCAACAATTCTGAGCTTAATTTGGGATCACAACTTTAAAATGCATTTTCTGGCCTTTAGAAGCGTTTTTCGGCCATTCTGAGCTTAATTTGAGATCACAACTTTAAAATGCGTTTTCTGGCCTTTAGAAGCGTTTTTCGGCCATTCTGAGCTTAATTTGAGATCACAACTTTAAAATGCGTTTTCTGGCCTTTAGAAGCGTTTTTCGGCCATTCTGAGCTTAATTTGAGATCACAACTTTAAAATGCGTTTTCTGGCCTTTAGAAGCGTTTTTCGGCCATTCTGAGCTTAATTTGGGATCACAACTTTAAAATGCGTTTTCTGGCCTTTAGAAGCGTTTTTCGGCCATTCTGAGCTTAATTTGAGATCACAACTTTAAAATGCATTTTCTGGCCTTTAGAAGCGTTTTTCGGCCATTCTGAGCTTAATTTGGGATCACAACTTTAAAATGCGTTTTCTGGCCTTTAGAAGCGTTTTTCGGCCATTCTGAGTTTAATTTGAGATCACAACTTTAAAATGCGTTTTCTGGCCTTTAGAAGCGTTTTTCAGCCATTCTGAGCTTAATTTGGGATCACAACTTTAAAATGCGTTTTCTGGCCTTTAGAAGCGTTTTTCGGCCATTCTGAGCTTAATTTGAGATCACAACTTTAAAATGCGTTTTCTGGCCTTTAGAAGCGTTTTTCAGCAATTCTGAGCTTAATTTGGGATCACAACTTTAAAATGCGTTTTCTGGCCTTTAGAAGCGTTTTTCGGCCATTCTGAGCTTAATTTGAGATCACAACTTTAAAATGCGTTTTCTGGCCTTTAGAAGCGTTTTTCAGCGATTCTGAGCTTAATTTGGGATCACAACTTTAAAATGCGTTTTCTGGCCTTTAAGAAGCGTTTTTCGGCCATTCTGAGCTTAATTTGAGATCACAACTTTAAAATGCGTTTTCTGGCCTTTAGAAGCGTTTTTCAGCGATTCTGAGCTTAATTTGGGATCACAACTTTAAAATGCGTTTTCTGGCCTTTAGAAGCGTTTTTCGGCCATTCTGAGCTTAATTTGAGATCACAACTTTAAAATGCGTTTTCTGGCCTTTAGAAGCGTTTTTCAGCGATTCTGAGCTTAATTTGGGATCACAACTTTAAAATGCGTTTTCTGGCCTTTAGAAGCGTTTTTCAGCAATTCTGAGCTTAATTTGAGATCACAACTTTAAAATGCGTTTTCCGGCCTTTAGAAGCGTTTTTCAGCGATTCTGAGCTTAATTTGGGATCACAACTTTAAAATGCGTTTTCTGGCCTTTAGAAGCGTTTTTCGGCCATTCTGAGCTTAATTTGGGATCACAACTTTAAAATGCGTTTTCTGGCCTTTAGAAGCGTTTTTCGGCCATTCTGAGTTTAATTTGAGATCACAACTTTAAAATGCGTTTTCTGGCCTTTAGAAGCGTTTTTCAGCGATTCTGAGCTTAATTTGGGATCACAACTTTAAAATGCGTTTTCTGGCCTTTAGAAGCGTTTTTCGGCCATTCTGAGCTTAATTTGAGATCACAACTTTAAAATGCGTTTTCTGGCCTTTAGAAGCGTTTTTCAGCGATTCTGAGCTTAATTTGGGATCACAACTTTAAAATGCGTTTTCTGGCCTTTAGAAGCGTTTTTCAGCCATTCTGAGCTTAATTTGGGATCACAACTTTAAAATGCGTTTTATGGCCTTTAGAAGCGTTTTTCGGCCATTCTGAGCTTAATTTGGGATCACAACTTTAAAATGCGTTTTCTGGCCTTTAGAAGCGTTTTTCAGCAATTCTGAGCTTAATTTGGGATCACAACTTTAAAATGCATTTTCTGGCCTTTAGAAGCGTTTTTCGGCCATTCTGAGCTTAATTTGAGATCACAACTTTAAAATGCGTTTTCTGGCCTTTAGAAGCGTTTTTCAGCAATTCTGAGCTTAATTTGGGATCACAACTTTAAAATGCGTTTTCTGGCCTTTAGAAGCGTTTTTCGGCCATTCTGAGCTTAATTTGGGATCACAACTTTAAAATGCGTTTTCTGGCCTTTAGAAGCGTTTTTCGGCCATTCTGAGCTTAATTTGAGATCACAACTTTAAAATGCGTTTTCTGGCCTTTAGAAGCGTTTTTCGGCCATTCTGAGCTTAATTTGAGATCACAACTTTAAAATGCGTTTTCTGGCCTTTAGAAGCGTTTTTCAGCGATTCTGAGCTTAATTTGGGATCACAACTTTAAAATGCGTTTTCTGGCCTTTAGAAGCGTTTTTCGGCCATTCTGAGCTTAATTTGAGATCACAACTTTAAAATGCGTTTTCTGGCCTTTAGAAGCGTTTTTCGGCCATTCTGAGTTTAATTTGAGATCACAACTTTAAAATGCGTTTTCTGGCCTTTAGAAGCGTTTTTCGGCCATTCTGAGCTTAATTTGAGATGACAACTTTAAAATGCGTTTTCTGGCCTTTAGAAGCGTTTTTCAGCAATTCTGAGCTTAATTTGGGATCACAACTTTAAAATGCGTTTTCTGGCCTTTAGAAGCGTTTTTCGGCCATTCTGAGCTTAATTTGGGATCACAACTTTAAAATGCGTTTTCTGGCCTTTAGAAGCGTTTTTCAGCAATTCTGAGCTTAATTTGGGATCACAACTTTAAAATGCGTTTTCTGGCCTTTAGAAGCGTTTTTCGGCCATTCTGAGCTTAATTTGGGATCACAACTTTAAAATGCGTTTTCTGGCCTTTAGAAGCGTTTTTCGGCCATTCTGAGCTTAATTTGAGATCACAACTTTAAAATGCGTTTTCTGGCCTTTAGAAGCGTTTTTCGGCCATTCTGAGCTTAATTTGGGATCACAACTTTAAAATGCGTTTTCTGGCCTTTAGAAGCGTTTTTCGGCCATTCTGAGCTTAATTTGAGATGACAACTTTAAAATGCGTTTTCTGGCCTTTAGAAGCGTTTTTCAGCAATTCTGAGCTTAATTTGGGATCACAACTTTAAAATGCGTTTTCTGGCCTTTAGAAGCGTTTTTCGGCCATTCTGAGCTTAATTTGGGATCACAACTTTAAAATGCGTTTTCTGGCCTTTAGAAGCGTTTTTCGGCCATTCTGAGTTTAATTTGAGATCACAACTTTAAAATGCGTTTTCTGGCCTTTAGAAGCGTTTTTCGGCCATTCTGAGCTTAATTTGAGATGACAACTTTAAAATGCGTTTTCTGGCCTTTAGAAGCGTTTTTCAGCAATTCTGAGCTTAATTTGGGATCACAACTTTAAAATGCGTTTTCTGGCCTTTAGAAGCGTTTTTCGGCCATTCTGAGCTTAATTTGAGATCACAACTTTAAAATGCGTTTTCTGGCCTTTAGAAGCGTTTTTCAGCAATTCTGAGCTTAATTTGGGATCACAACTTTAAAATGCGTTTTCTGGCCTTTAGAAGCGTTTTTCGGCCATTCTGAGCTTAATTTGAGATCACAACTTTAAAATGCGTTTTCTGGCCTTTAGAAGCGTTTTTCAGCAATTCTGAGCTTAATTTGGGATCACAACTTTAAAATGCGTTTTCTGGCCTTTAGAAGCGTTTTTCGGCCATTCTGAGCTTAATTTGGGATCACAACTTTAAAATGCGTTTTCTGGCCTTTAGAAGCGTTTTTCGGCCATTCTGAGCTTAATTTGAGATCACAACTTTAAAATGCGTTTTCTGGCCTTTAGAAGCGTTTTTCGGCCATTCTGAGCTTAATTTGGGATCACAACTTTAAAATGCGTTTTCTGGCCTTTAGAAGCGTTTTTCGGCCATTCTGAGCTTAATTTGAGATCACAACTTTAAAATGCGTTTTCTGGCCTTTAGAAGCGTTTTTCAGCGATTCTGAGCTTCACTTCCATCTGTACCGTTGAGCCGTCAACACGTACGCCGGAGCATCGTATCGTTGCTGTGTACCTGCAGGAACATTTTACATTATTTATTTTTTCCTTACCTGTATTTCAATCAGCACTTTTCAGTGCTAAAATTATTTTCATTTTCTTTTATTCATATTTTCTCTTTTCTTTCCAGCATGGGGAAGTCTTCGGCCGGCTCAAGGGCCGGAAGAAAACGGATTGCTGAACCTAATCCAGGGCCATCTGCCAAAAAAGTTGAAATTTCCAATTCATTCGATGTCCTTCATAACATCGGTGATGAGGAAATATTCATATTTAATTCTGATAAGAGTACTAAGAAACCTTCTTCTTCTTCTTATACTCTTAAAAACGAAAGGATTCCACCAATAACGGTCACGATTCCTGACTTCAATGCCTTTCGAAAAGAAATCGTCACTTCCGTCAAGGATGTGAAGATTTCTTTTCAGATCGGTCGAAGGGGAACTGCTCGTATATTGGCGGAATCTTTTAATGATTTTCAAAAGGTTTTAAATTATTTGAATAATAAAAAACACCAATTTTTTACGTACGACACTAGAAGTGATCGTCCATTTAAAGTTGTACTTCGTGGTCTCACTGGCGATCAGACACCGGATGAGATCACAGCTGAATTAAATTCTTTGTTAGGTTTTTCTCCAATTCAAGTAATTCAAATGAGGAAAAGAACCAACACGAATAATATCAGTAGTGTTGGTTTTGCTCCTGAACTTTATTTGATCCATTTTAAAAAGGATCAGGTTAATAATTTGCAAATTCTTGAAAAGGCTCGTCTTATGTTTCATTGTCGAGTCAAATTCGAACCTTTTCGTAAATCTTCTACCAATTTTCTTCAAAATATTACGCAATGTCGCCGTTGTCAAGCTTTTTGTCATGGCACTAAAAATTGTAGAATGAATGCCAGATGCATGTTTTGCGGCTCATTCGATCATGAAAAATCTAAATGCCTTTTTGGTGGTGATAAGCCAAAAACAGAATTTTTTAAGTGTGCAAATTGCGCAGGTAATCATTCCTCGAATTCGCTAGACTGTCCCATCAGGGCAAAAATTATTGCTTCTAGGAAAAACCCCAAAGTTTCCAGAAAAGTTTCTTCTCCTCCTTCCTCTTTTTCGTCTACACACGTCAGACCGGCAAACAACCTGCCTGTTCGCAGTCAGCCTCGGCCTACATTGGAATCACGGCTGGGTAATACCCGAAGTGATTTTAATGTTACCTGGGCTGATTCTGCGCCCCAGACTCGTTGTTTATCGTTCTCAGAGGTGGTTGAAAATGGGTTGCCCTCTTCAGGTTTAACTAATAAAAATGGGAAAAAACCAAGTCTCAACGTTCATGCGAAGGCTTGGGAAAATCCCCGAAATTCAAATACTTTTTCTTCTCCTTCCTCTTCTGATTCTAACAATTTTGTTGATTTGGGTGAGATTACTGAGGAAAAATTAAAATTTTTGCATCAAAATTTAATGGAAATGATGCAACTTATGTTGAAAGCAAATTCAATGTTTGAAGCTTTCCAAACTTCTTTTAATTATGCTAACAAAATTATTATGACTTTACGATTCCCTCATGGATCCAAATAGATGTTTAAATATTATGAATTGGAACGCTAGATCTTTGCTGGCTAACCAAGACGAGTTCTTTTTATTTTTGAAAACTCAAAACATACATATTGCTGCCATCACTGAAACTTTTTTAAAGCCAGACAATAACTTGAAAAGCAATGCTTTCTTTAAAATTTTACGAAATGATCGACTTGATCGACAAGGTGGGGGTGTAGCTATTGTCATCAATAGTCGTCTCAAATTTAGACTTCTTCCTTCTTTCAATACAAAAGTCTTAGAAACAATTGGAATTGAATTAGAAACTTCTATGGGGAAAATTATAATTGTTGCCGCATATTTGCCTTTTCAATGTAGCGGTGAACAGAAAAATTTTTTGAAGGGAGATTTACAAAAACTCACTAGAAATAAATCTAAATTTTTTATTATTGGTGACTTTAATGCAAAACACCGATCTTGGAATAATATTTCATCAAATTCAAATGGGAATATTTTGTTTAATGACTGCTCTGCAGGTTATTATACTGTTGAATATCCTAATGGGCATACTTGTTTTTCTTCAATTAGAAATCCCTCCACAATTGATTTGGTTCTAACGGATTTAGGCGAGCATTGTAGTAAATTAGTTACTCATGCGGACCTCGATTCAGACCACCTTCCAGTAACATTTTCTTTATCCCAAAGTCCCATTGAAAACCCTTTAAAATCAACTTTTAATTTTCAAAAGGCTAACTGGGAGCGATATATGAATTTTATTGAACGTAATCTAGATGTAAACGTTCCATTGAATTCAATAGAAGATATTGATTTGGCTGTAGAAAATTTGACAACTTCAATAGTCAATGCTAGAGCCGCTTCAATACCTAAAGTTAAACATAAATTTAATCAACCTTTAATTGATGATGATCTTCAGTTTTTGATACGACTGAAAAACATTCGTCGACGCCAATTTCAACGAACTAGGGATCCTTATTTGAAATTAATTTATTGCGACCTTCAAAAAGAGATCAAACGTCGTTTAAATTTCATCCGTAATGAAAATTTTGCTAAAGCAGTAGAGGACATGAAACCCTACTCAAAGCCCTTTTGGAAATTAACTAAAATTCTAAAAAAGCCCCAGAAGCCAATTCCTTCTTTGAAAGATGGGGATAAACTTCTTTTAACTAATTCAGAAAAAGCTCAAAAATTAGCCCAACAATTTGAGTCTGCTCATGATTTTAATTTAAACGTTGTAAGTCCAATTGATGCTCAAATTTCCCTAGAATTTGATGATATTCTTTCTAAGCAAATTGTGTTTGAAAGTTCTTGTGAGACAAATATTGATGAACTTAAATTGATTTTCAAAAAATTTAAAAATATGAAAGCCCCGGGGGAAGATGGGATTTTCTATATTCTTATTAAAAAGTTGCCTGAAAGCACTTTAAATTTTTTAGTTAAAATCTTCAATAAATGTTTTCACTTGGCTTATTTTCCCAATAAATGGAAAAATGCCAAAGTAACTCCAATTTTGAAACCTGGAAAAAGTGCTTCAGAGCCTTCAAGTTATCGACCAATTAGTTTGCTTCCTTCTTTAAGTAAACTATTTGAGAGAGTTATTTTGAATATGATGATTCACATTAATCAGAATTCTATTTTCCCTGATGAACAATTTGGTTTTCGTTATGGACATTCTACTACACATCAACTTTTGAGTGTAACTAATATGATTAACGCTAGCAAATCTGAGGGTTATTCAACTGGTGTTGCTCTTCTTGATATTGAAAAAGCTTTTGACAGTGTTTGGCACAAAGGTTTAGTAGCTAAATTAGCTCGATTTGATTTTCCTGTATATCTCACCAAAATTATTCAAAATTATTTGACTAGCCGAACTTTGCAAGTAAGCTATCAAAATTCATGCTCTGAAAGGATACCCATTAGAGCTGGTGTCCCTCAGGGTAGTATACTTGGGCCTATTTTATACAATATTTTTACTTCTGATCTTCCTGATGTCCCAGAAGGAAAAGGTAGAAGATTATTTGCTGACGATACTTTGCTTTCAGCCAAAGGTCGAAATTTACGGGTGGTACGCAGTAGATTGCAACAAAATTTAAATTCCTTTTTGAATTACTTGAAAATGTGGAAAATTTCTCCTAACGCTTCCAAAACTCAACTTATTTTATTTCCCCATAAGCCAAGAGCAAATTTTTTAAAACCTAATGAAAATCATTCCATAACTTTTAATGGGGTTTCATTAGAATGGTCTGATCACGTGAAGTACCTGGGACTTACACTTGATCGGAATCTTACTTTTAAAAATCACATTGAAGATATTCAATCTAAGTGTAATAAATATACTAAATCTCTTTATTCTCTCATCAACAGGAAATCCAGGTTGTGTCTGCGAAACAAGATGTTAATCTACAAACAGGTATTCCGACCAGCGATAATGTATGCAGTTCCGATTTGGTCTAGCTGCTGCGCGACGAGGAAGAAAGCCATCCAGAGGATTCAGAACAAGGTTCTGAAAATGATTTTGCGGCTTCCACCTTGGCACAGCACCGAAGATCTTCATCGGATTGCGGGCATTGAATCGATCGAAGAGATGGCCAACAAAATCATCTCCAACTTCAGAGGCAAATCGATGCAGTCTTCCATCGCAGAGATTCGTTCTCTCTATAATTAGTTTTAATTTAGGATAGTTTTAGTTTTTAGTAGTAAGTTTAAAATATTTTTTGACATTACAGGATGTTCTCCTACATAAAAATACATGATTGCACTCAGCAAAATTAATTCAAATAAATAAATTATAGTGATTAATAAACTATAGGGCCCTGAAAGTTCATTATTGAACCGAACACCTAATTTAATGTATTAATGTAATATAAATGTAATGATGAATTGGTACTAATAAAGATATATTTAAAAAAAAAAAAAAAAAAAAGCGATTCTGAGCTTAATTTGGGATCACAACTTTAAAATGCGTTTTCTGGCCTTTAGAAGCGTTTTTCGGCCATTCTGAGCTTAATTTGAGATCACAATTTTAAAATGCGTTTTCTGGCCTTTAGAAGCGTTTTTCGGCCATTCTGAGCTTAATTTGAGATCACAACTTTAAAATGCGTTTTCTGGCCTTTAGAAGCGTTTTTCGGCCATTCTGAGCTTAATTTGAGATCACAACTTTAAAATGCGTTTTCTGGCCTTTAGAAGCGTTTTTCAGCAATTCTGAGCTTAATTTGGGATCACAACTTTAAAATGCGTTTTCTGGCCTTTAGAAGCGTTTTTCGGCCATTCTGAGCTTAATTTGGGATCACAACTTTAAAATGCGTTTTCTGGCCTTTAGAAGCGTTTTTCGGCCATTCTGAGCTTAATTTGAGATCACAACTTTAAAATGCGTTTTCTGGCCTTTAGAAGCGTTTTTCGGCCATTCTGAGCTTAATTTGGGATCACAACTTTAAAATGCATTTTCTGGCCTTTAGAAGCGTTTTTCGGCCATTCTGAGCTTAATTTGAGATCACAACTTTAAAATGCGTTTTCTGGCCTTTAGAAGCGTTTTTCAGCGATTCTGAGCTTAATTTGGGATCACAACTTTAAAATGCGTTTTCTGGCCTTTAGAAGCGTTTTTCGGCCATTCTGAGCTTAATTTGAGATCACAACTTTAAAATGCGTTTTCTGGCCTTTAGAAGCGTTTTTCAGCGATTCTGAGCTTAATTTGGGATCACAACTTTAAAATGCGTTTTCTGGCCTTTAGAAGCGTTTTTCGGCCATTCTGAGCTTAATTTGAGATGACAACTTTAAAATGCGTTTTCCGGCCTTTAGAAGCGTTTTTCAGTGATTCTGAGCTTAATTTGGGATCACAACTTTAAAATGCGTTTTCTGGCCTTTAGAAGCGTTTTTCAGCCATTCTGAGCTTAATTTGGGATCACAACTTTAAAATGCGTTTTCTGGCCTTTAGAAGCGTTTTTCGGCCATTCTGAGTTTAATTTGAGATCACAACTTTAAAATGCGTTTTCTGGCCTTTAGAAGCGTTTTTCAGCGATTCTGAGCTTAATTTGGGATCACAACTTTAAAATGCGTTTTCTGGCCTTTAGAAGCGTTTTTCGGCCATTCTGAGCTTAATTTGAGATCACAACTTTAAAATGCGTTTTCTGGCCTTTAGAAGCGTTTTTCAGCAATTCTGAGCTTAATTTGGGATCACAACTTTAAAATGCGTTTTCTGGCCTTTAGAAGCGTTTTTCAGCAATTCTGAGCTTAATTTGGGATCACAACTTTAAAATGCGTTTTCTGGCCTTTAGAAGCGTTTTTCAGCGATTCTGAGCTTAATTTGGGATCACAACTTTAAAATGCGTTTTCTGGCCTTTAGAAGCGTTTTTCGGCCATTCTGAGCTTAATTTGAGATCACAACTTTAAAATGCGTTTTCTGGCCTTTAGAAGCGTTTTTCAGCAATTCTGAGCTTAATTTGGGATCACAACTTTAAAATGCGTTTTCTGGCCTTTAGAAGCGTTTTTCGGCCATTCTGAGCTTAATTTGGGATCACAACTTTAAAATGCGTTTTCTGGCCTTTAGAAGCGTTTTTCGGCCATTCTGAGCTTAATTTGGGATCACAACTTTAAAATGCGTTTTCTGGCCTTTAGAAGCGTTTTTCGGCCATTCTGAGCTTAATTTGGGATCACAACTTTAAAATGCGTTTTCTGGCCTTTAGAAGCGTTTTTCGGCCATTCTGATCTTAATTTGGGATCACAACTTTAAAATGCGTTTTCTGGCCTTTAGAAGCGTTTTTCGGCCATTCTGAGCTTAATTTGAGATCACAACTTTAAAATGCGTTTTCTGGCCTTTAGAAGCGTTTTTCAGCGATTCTGAGCTTAATTTGGGATCACAACTTTAAAATGCGTTTTCTGGCCTTTAGAAGCGTTTTTCGGCCATTCTGAGCTTAATTTGAGATCACAACTTTAAAATGCGTTTTCTGGCCTTTAGAAGCGTTTTTCAGCGATTCTGAGCTTAATTTGGGATCACAACTTTAAAATGCGTTTTCTGGCCTTTAGAAGCGTTTTTCGGCCATTCTGAGCTTAATTTGAGATGACAACTTTAAAATGCGTTTTCCGGCCTTTAGAAGCGTTTTTCAGTGATTCTGAGCTTAATTTGGGATCACAACTTTAAAATGCGTTTTCTGGCCTTTAGAAGCGTTTTTCAGCCATTCTGAGCTTAATTTGGGATCACAACTTTAAAATGCGTTTTCTGGCCTTTAGAAGCGTTTTTCGGCCATTCTGAGTTTAATTTGAGATCACAACTTTAAAATGCGTTTTCTGGCCTTTAGAAGCGTTTTTCAGCGATTCTGAGCTTAATTTGGGATCACAACTTTAAAATGCGTTTTCTGGCCTTTAGAAGCGTTTTTCGGCCATTCTGAGCTTAATTTGAGATCACAACTTTAAAATGCGTTTTCTGGCCTTTAGAAGCGTTTTTCAGCAATTCTGAGCTTAATTTGGGATCACAACTTTAAAATGCGTTTTCTGGCCTTTAGAAGCGTTTTTCAGCGATTCTGAGCTTAATTTGGGATCACAACTTTAAACTGCGTTTTCTGGCCTTTAGAAGCGTTTTTCGGCCATTCTGAGCTTAATTTGGGATCACAACTTTAAAATGCGTTTTCTGGCCTTTAGAAGCGTTTTACGGCCATTCTGAGCTTAATTTGGGATCACAACTTTAAAATGCGTTTTCTTGCCAATAGAAGCGTTTTTCGGCCATTCTGAGCTTAATTTGGGATCACAACTTTAAAATGCGTTTTCTGGCCTTTAGAAGCGTTTTTCGGCCAATCTGAGCTTAATTTGGGATCACAACTTTAAAATGCGTTTTCTGGCCTTTAGAAGCGTTTTTCGGCCAATCTGAGCTTAATTTGGGATCACAACTTTAAAATGCGTTTTCTGGCCTTTAGAAGCGTTTTTCGGCCATTCTGAGCTTAATTTGGGATCACAACTTTAAAATGCGTTTTCTGGCCTTTAGAAGCGGTTTTCGGCCATTCTGAGCTTAATTTGGGATCACAACTTTAAAATGCGTTTTCTGGCCTTTAGAAGCGTTTTTCGGCCATTCTGAGCTTAATTTGGGATCACAACTTTAAAATGCGTTTTCTGGCCTTTAGAAGCGTTTTTCGGCCATTCTGAGCTTAATTTGGGATCACAACTTTAAAATGCGTTTTCTGGCCAATAGAAGCGTTTTTCGGCCATTCTGAGCTTAATTTGGGATCACAACTTTAAAATGCGTTTTCTGGCCTTTAGAAGCGTTTTTCGGCCAATCTGAGCTTAATTTGGGATCACAACTTTAAAATGCGTTTTCTGGCCTTTAGAAGCGTTTTTCGGCCAATCTGAGCTTAATTTGGGATCACAACTTTAAAATGCGTTTTCTGGCCTTTAGAAGCGTTTTTCGGCCAATCTGAGCTTAATTTGGGATCACAACTTTAAAATGCGTTTTCTGGCCTTTAGAAGCGTTTTTCGGCCATTCTGAGCTTAATTTGGGATCACAACTTTAAAATGCGTTTTCTGGCCAATAGAAGCGTTTTTCGGCCATTCTGAGCTTAATTTGGGATCACAACTTTAAAATGCGTTTTCTGGCCTTTAGAAGCGTTTTTCGGCCATTCTGAGCTTAATTTGGGATCACAACTTTAAAATGCGTTTTCTGGCCTTTAGAAGCGTTTTTCGGCCATTCTGAGCTTAATTTGGGATCACAACTTTAAAATGCGTTTTCTGGCCAATAGAAGCGTTTTTCGGCCATTCTGAGCTTAATTTGGGATCACAACTTTAAAATGCGTTTTCTGGCCTTTAGAAGCGTTTTTCGGCCAATCTGAGCTTAATTTGGGATCACAACTTTAAAATGCGTTTTCTGGCCTTTAGAAGCGTTTTTCGGCCATTCTGAGCTTAATTTGGGATCACAACTTTAAAATGCGTTTTCTGGCCTTTAGAAGCGTTTTTCGGCCATTCTGAGCTTAATTTGGGATCACAACTTTAAAATGCGTTTTCTGGCCTTTAGAAGCGTTTTTCGGCCATTCTGAGCTTAATTTGGGATCACAACTTTAAAATGCGTTTTTTGGCCTTTAGAAGCGTTTTTCAGCGATTCTGAGCTTAATTTGGGATCACAACTTTAAAATGCGTTTTCTGGCCTTTAGAAGCGTTTTTCGGCCATTCTGAGCTTAATTTGGGATCACAACTTTAAAATGCGTTTTCTGGCCTTTAGAAGCGTTTTTCAGCGATTCTGAGCTTAATTTGGGATCACAACTTTAAAATGCGTTTTCTGGCCTTTAGAAGCGTTTTTCAGCGATTCTGAGCTTAATTTGGGATCACAACTTTAAAATGCGTTTTCTGGCCTTTAGAAGCGTTTTTCGGCCATTCTGAGCTTATTTTTGGGATCACAACTTTAAAATGCGTTTTCTGGCCTTTAGAAGCGTTTTTCAGCGATTCTGAGCTTAATTTGGGATCACAACTTTAAAATGCGTTTTCTGGCCTTTAGAAGCGTTTTTCGGCCATTCTGAGCTTATTTTTGGGATCACAACTTTAAAATGCGTTTTCTGGCCTTTAGAAGCGTTTTTCGGCCATTCTGAGCTTAATTTGGGATCACAACTTTAAAATGCGTTTTCTGGCCTTTAGAAGCGTTTTTCGGCCATTCTGAGCTTAATTTGGGATTACAACTTTAAAATGCGTTTTCTGGCCTTTAGAAGCGTTTTTCGGCCATTCTGAGCTTAATTTGGGATCACAACTTTAAAATGCGTTTTCTGGCCTTTAGAAGCGTTTTTCGGCCATTCTGAGCTTAATTTGGGATCACAACTTTAAAATGCGTTTTCTGGCCTTTAGAAGCGTTTTTCAGCGATTCTGAGCTTAATTTGGGATCACAACTTTAAAATGCGTTTTCTGGCCTTTAGAAGCGTTTTTCGGCCATTCTGAGCTTAATTTGGGATCACAACTTTAAAATGCGTTTTCTGGCCTTTAGAAGCGTTTTTCGGCCATTCTGAGCTTATTTTTGGGATCACAACTTTAAAATGCGTTTTCTGGCCTTTAGAAGCGTTTTTCAGCGATTCTGAGCTTAATTTGGGATCACAACTTTAAAATGCGTTTTCTGGCCTTTAGAAGCGTTTTTCGGCCATTCTGAGTTTAATTTGGGATCACAACTTTAAAATGCGTTTTCTGGCCTTTAGAAGCGTTTTTCGGCCATTCTGAGCTTAATTTGGGATCACAACTTTAAAATGCGTTTTCTGGCCTTTAGAAGCGTTTTTCGGCAATTGTGAGCTTAATTTGGGATCACAACTTTAAAATGCGTTTTCTGGCCTTTAGAAGCGTTTTTCGGCAATTGGGAGCTTAATTTGGGATCACAACTTTAAAATGCGTTTTCTGGCCTTTAGAAGCGTTTTTCGGCCATTCTGAGCTTAATTTGGGATCACAACTTTAAAATGCGTTTTCTGGCCTTTAGAAGCGTTTTTCGGCCATTCTGAGCTTAATTTGGGATCACAACTTTAAAATGCGTTTTCTGGCCTTTAGAAGCGTTTTTCGGCCATTCTGAGCTTAATTTGGGATCACAACTTTAAAATGCGTTTTCTGGCCTTTAGAAGCGTTTTTCAGCGATTCTGAGCTTAATTTGGGATCACAACTTTAAAATGCGTTTTCTGGCCTTTAGAAGCGTTTTTCGGCCATTCTGAGCTTAATTTGGGATCACAACTTTAAAATGCGTTTTCTGGCCTTTAGAAGCGTTTTTCGGCCATTCTGAGCTTAATTTGGGATCACAACTTTAAAATGCGTTTTCTGGCCTTTAGAAGCGTTTTTCAGCGATTCTGAGCTTAAGTTGGGATCACAACTTTAAAATGCGTTTTCTGGCCTTTAGAAGCGTTTTTCGGCCATTCTGAGCTTAATTTGGGATCACAACTTTAAAATGCGTTTTCTGGCCTTTAGAAGCGTTTTTCGGCCATTCTGAGCTTAATTTGGGATCACAACTTTAAAATGCGTTTTCTGGCCTTTAGAAGCGTTTTTCGGCCATTCTGAGCTTAATTTGGGATCACAACTTTAAAATGCGTTTTCTGGCCTTTAGAAGCGTTTTTCGGCAATTGTGAGCTTAATTTGGGATCACAACTTTAAAATGCGTTTTCTGGCCTTTAGAAGCGTTTTTCAGCGATTCTGAGCTTAATTTGGGATCACAACTTTAAAATGCGTTTTCTGGCCTTTAGAAGCGTTTTTCAGCGATTCTGAGCTTAATTTGAGATCACAACTTTAAAATGCGTTTTCTGGCCTTTAGAAGCGTTTTTCGGCAATTGTGAGCTTAATTTGGGATCACAACTTTAAAATGCGTTTTCTGGCCTTTAGAAGCGTTTTTCGGCAATTGGGAGCTTAATTTGGGATCACAACTTTAAAATGCGTTTTCTGGCCTTTAGAAGCGTTTTTCGGCCATTCTGAGCTTAATTTGGGATCACAACTTTAAAATGCGTTTTCTGGCCTTTAGAAGCGTTTTTCGGCCATTCTGAGCTTAATTTGGGATCACAACTTTAAAATGCGTTTTCTGGCCTTTAGAAGCGTTTTTCGGCCATTCTGAGCTTAATTTGGGATCACAACTTTAAAATGCGTTTTCTGGCCTTTAGAAGCGTTTTTCAGCGATTCTGAGCTTAAGTTGGGATCACAACTTTAAAATGCGTTTTCTGGCCTTTAGAAGCGTTTTTCGGCCATTCTGAGCTTAATTTGGGATCACAACTTTAAAATGCGTTTTCTGGCCTTTAGAAGCGTTTTTCGGCCATTCTGAGCTTAATTTGGGATCACAACTTTAAAATGCGTTTTCTGGCCTTTAGAAGCGTTTTTCGGCCATTCTGAGCTTAATTTGGGATCACAACTTTAATATGCGTTTTCTGGCCTTTAGAAGCGTTTTTCGGCAATTGTGAGCTTAATTTGGGATCACAACTTTAAAATGCGTTTTCTGGCCTTTAGAAGCGTTTTTCGGCCATTCTGAGCTTAATTTGGGATCACAACTTTAAAATGCGTTTTCTGGCCTTTAGAAGCGTTTTTCGGCCATTCTGAGCTTAATTTGGGATCACAACTTTAAAATGCGTTTTCTGGCCTTTAGAAGCGTTTTTCGGCAATTGTGAGCTTAATTTGGGATCACAACTTTAAAATGCGTTTTCTGGCCTTTAGAAGCGTTTTTCGGCCATTCTGAGCTTAATTTGGGATCACAACTTTAAAATGCGTTTTCTGGCCTTTAGAAGCGTTTTTCGGCCATTCTGAGCTTAATTTGAGATCACAACTTTAAAATGCGTTTTCTGGCCTTTAGAAGCGTTTTTCGGCCATTCTGAGCTTAATTTGGGATCACAACTTTAAAATGCGTTTTCTGGCCTTTAGAAGCGTTTTTCGGCCATTCTGAGCTTAATTTGGGATCACAACTTTAAATTGCGTTTTCTGGCCTTTAGAAGCGTTTTTCGGCCATTCTGAGCTTAATTTGAGATAACAACTTTAAAATGCGTTTTCCGGCCTTTAGAAGCGTTTTTCAGTGATTCTGAGCTTAATTTGGGATCACAACTTTAAAATGCGTTTTCTGGCCTTTAGAAGCGTTTTTCAGCCATTCTGAGCTTAATTTGGGATCACAACTTTAAAATGCGTTTTCTGGCCTTTAGAAGCGTTTTTCGGCCATTCTGAGTTTAATTTGAGATCACAACTTTAAAATGCGTTTTCTGGCCTTTAGAAGCGTTTTTCAGCGATTCTGAGCTTAATTTGGGATCACAACTTTAAAATGCGTTTTCTGGCCTTTAGAAGCGTTTTTCGGCCATTCTGAGCTTAATTTGAGATCACAACTTTAAAATGCGTTTTCTGGCCTTTAGAAGCGTTTTTCAGCAATTCTGAGCTTAATTTGGGATCACAACTTTAAAATGCGTTTTCTGGCCTTTAGAAGCGTTTTTCGGCCATTCTGAGCTTAATTTGAGATCACAACTTTAAAATGCGTTTTCTGGCCTTTAGAAGCGTTTTTCGGCCATTCTGAGCTTAATTTGGGATCACAACTTTAAAATGCGTTTTCTGGCCTTTAGAAGCGTTTTTCAGCCATTCTGAGCTTAATTTGAGATAACAACTTTAAAATGCGTTTTCCGGCCTTTAGAAGCGTTTTTCAGTGATTCTGAGCTTAATTTGGGATCACAACTTTAAAATGCGTTTTCTGGCCTTTAGAAGCGTTTTTCAGCCATTCTGAGCTTAATTTGGGATCACAACTTTAAAATGCGTTTTCTGGCCTTTAGAAGCGTTTTTCAGCAATTCTGAGCTTAATTTGGGATCACAACTTTAAAATGCGTTTTCTGGCCTTTAGAAGCGTTTTTCAGCGATTCTGAGCTTAATTTGGGATCACAACTTTAAAATGCGTTTTCTGGCCTTTAGAAGCGTTTTTCGGCCATTCTGAGCTTAATTTGAGATCACAACTTTAAAATGCGTTTTCTGGCCTTTAGAAGCGTTTTTCAGCAATTCTGAGCTTAATTTGGGATCACAACTTTAAAATGCGTTTTCTGGCCTTTAGAAGCGTTTTTCGGCCATTCTGAGCTTAATTTGGGATCACAACTTTAAAATGCGTTTTCTGGCCTTTAGAAGCGTTTTTCGGCCATTCTGAGCTTAATTTGGGATCACAACTTTAAAATGCGTTTTCTGGCCTTTAGAAGCGTTTTTCGGCCATTCTGAGCTTAATTTGGGATCACAACTTTAAAATGCGTTTTCTGGCCTTTAGAAG
>NC_073693.1:311783617-311935369 GCF_029784155.1 Uranotaenia lowii
AACTTTGGACATTTGTTCTTCAGAAATACAGAAACTACTGGACCGATTAATGTGAAAATTGTAAATTTTCACTTGCTGATTGAAATTTAGACCCGAACATCGAATTTCAATAAGATAAGATTAAGCTTGCCGGATTGTTGCCCAATTATGTTAATTTTATTTGCAAAATTGTGCAGAATTTGTTATTGTTAATGCATAAATTCATAAATAAAGTTACACTTCTCTATCGAAATGTATCGCTTCAAGTTCAATATTTCAAAACATGACAAGCAGAGCTTTGATTTCATTAGAATGACTTTGAACTCCAAACTCACTTTCCGAGATGCATATCCTTCATAAAACCACTCACCAGATAACAGAAAGAAAAAATGAGATAAACCTCAAACCTCAATTCAACCTTATATTCTGTTTGAAAGTTAAATTAAAACCGATTACACCGTTTTTTTACAGTTTATTGGTTGGCTCAAAAAAAAAAAAACAATACTCGCATTCCTTTAGAGAAAGAAAGTGCCTAACAATTTCACGGTATTTATCACCGGATGCCAATGGAAGGAGAAAAATTGACCGAAACTTTTCCCTTCCATCTTATGCTTATTGCTGAGTCAGTTTATCTTATTATGAGCTCAGAAGAGCCGTTCATAATCATCGGTGAATAAATTATCATGTATAATTTATTGTTCTCCTCCACTTTTGCCACCAACTTATGAAATTCCGTCAAGAAACGTAGTGGCACCTCTTTTGACGTTAAGTGTAAAGTGATGCGATTTTGGGTTATTTTTACAATATTTAGAATTGAACATTTTACAGAAGCTTTCAATGAATTACGATAGATTAAAAACAAATTAACCATCTCTATTTCAATTCGAAATAAGTACTCCCAAAACCTAAAAAATGCGCATCACCCAATAGTCTTAGTCAAATAAATGAA
This sequence comes from Uranotaenia lowii, assembly GCF_029784155.1. Classification (NCBI taxonomy): domain Eukaryota; kingdom Metazoa; phylum Arthropoda; class Insecta; order Diptera; family Culicidae; genus Uranotaenia; species Uranotaenia lowii. Next base: position 311,784,546 of record NC_073693.1, read on the forward strand.
AAATACCTCCCTGTTTTTTGCCACTGCCTTTCAATTACCTGCACACCCCGATTATCCACCAATTAGCAAATTTCAGCGAACCGTAACAAGAAAATTACACCATTTTGCTACCGCAACGGGAATTTCAGGAGGCTGGAAACAGCATCAATTGAATAAAATAGACGACTGTGAAAAGGAGAAAAAAACCAACAGAAAAATTCTCACCGGCAGCATGCAAATCTCGGCTTCAGGAATTGGCTTCGCCGAATAAATCTCGGATTTGCATTTCATCGAGCCGAAATTTGAATAATTTGCATGGAAAAGAAGCGGCGGAATTCCAATTGGCACCGAACCTGAGCGAACGTGTGCGTGATATTTGATGTGCCAGACTAGTGTGTGGGAGGCTTGATGATTGCCCGTATCAGATTACAACGAATGAAATATCGATGATGAAAGTAAATTGCACTCTTATTTCACGGTGCGATACCTACGAAATGTTATAAAAATGATGGGATTTATTGATAGATGGTTCGATAACAAAAACTCTTTTATCGAACTTAAAGTAGGTAAGTCGATTTTATTTTTTAATTTTCATACTATTATAGGGATGTTGAACTTTAAAGATTTTTACAATCAAATATATTGAAAAGAATACTGCAAATATATTGAAAAGAATACTTTCAGTCAATTCAAATAATTCTGTTACTTTTAAACAAACATTTGTTTACTAAACTTTAAGGTAAGATTAGTTTAATATTATTTGTAGTAACTATTTAGACCGTTAACGAAGAGAAATAAGAACATGTTGTCGTTTTGGTTCGTAAAACTGAAAAAAAAGTCATTTTTTTGAGTAGGTTATTTATTTGAATTCAACACCACAACTTTTGACACTTGAATCGATTGCGAAGCGCTATGATTAACTACGTAAAAAATCAATAATTCTAAGAAGTGTTTCGAAAAATGCAACACTTTTTTTTGTAAATGCACCATTTTTTAATGTTCTGTCAAGTGATTTTTGAGAGCGTCTAATGAAAAAGCTTTTCGAGATTAAAATTTGAGCAACACGTGCGCCATCTATAATGCATACTATTAACCATCCCTTTTTTCATATCATGGCTATTTTTGATGTTTAATGTCAGTACAACTTTGTTAGAGCTTTTAAACATCACTAGAGCTCTGATGAAGCTAAAATCTGGCTATTCATGACTAATTATAAAACCTTGGTGCTGTCACTAAAGCTTTTATAAAACATGTTAGCAATTTCCGAATCCGATTCTGTGAGATTCCGTGAGTTTCCCGAATATTTTTTATTTTTTCTGTAACCATGATGGTTGACTAATGCTGATCGCGTTAATGAGATATAATCTGAAAAAATTAATTACAAAAAAAAAAACAATATTTCAACCATATTATGAGCATCTTTTCTACTGCCAGTGAAGATTTTAAGTAAAATCACAGAGAACAGACATACAAGCTAGCCCACGAAAGTTGTGTAAAAATCCCAACACCCTTTTTGAACCATTTTTTTGTCTTTTGGCTGGGCCACCAGATGACTCCAAACACACCAAAGAGAACTGTCAAACCAAAGCTGACTAAGTTTCAGTCAGTTTTCTAAAGGTCGTATGTGCTGCTTAGCATGCTTCAAGAAAATCGCTGTTGAAGTTTCGTTCGAAACTTGATGAACGAACGTTCATTATGTTGCATGAAAAAAATAATCATAAAAGTTAGATATTATCATTTTCCTTCAAATTTGTTAGAAATACATAGTTTTAAACAGCTGGATGCTAAAGTGATATGTGAAAGTAACCCGCTTTGAGATGCCTAGAATCAATACTGCTGGGTAAGACTGATCGTCAAGAATGTTCTTGTATTTGACTGGACATAGGTGATGCATTGTCTTACATAAATTACTGTTCAAGAAGTGCAAAACTTAAACCGAAGCTGTTAGTTATCTTAACATTCATTGTAGTGCAAAAATAAAGAAAGTGAAATTTTGCCCGTTAAAAGTAACTCTGATTTCATTAATTTAGCAATACAGCCATCCATTTTATTTAGACATTGGATTCATTTTTTGTGAGCTCATATACGATTTCGCCTTTTTGAAAACTGGGCACTTTAATGTTGATTTGTAACTTTTGAATGGCGCAATAGATGGAACTGTTTGTAGTCAATTTCTAACGTATTTTTTTGGGTGATAGCATTTGAAATTTTACACACTTTTTTAACGATTTTTTGTTCGAGCTTGTACGTCTGTTCTCTGTGGTTAAATGTGTAATAAAAAGTATCATAAAATATATGAGCCTCGTCAAACCTTTAGAAAACAGAAGTTTTAAAAAAATATTTATTCTCAAGGGCAAAAATAAAATTAAAAATATTTCACGAAAAATATTTTCCAATTAATGTTATTGTAAAACATGACATAATGACGCAAACATAAAACGTTCGAATTTGGATCCGTAAGTAAGTTAGTAGTACAAACATAATACAATTGATTGAAAATAGGTCTGAAAAATATTTTCAACGCTTGACATTATGAATCCATCAACATGGCGTTATTTTGTGCCCTTCGATCTAGCAACCAATGCTTTATTGATTAGTGTTTTGGTGCCGTCCTATTATTTTGTGTTAGTGTATAGTTTGTATAGAGTTGTTTTTGACATTTCTTACGCACACTTGCTGAGCGTGTACGGATGAGACGGGACAATTAACCTCAAAAACTCTCTATACAAAAAACGGGCCGTCGATCGTCACGCATGGTTGTTTTGAGGTTAATTGTCCCAAAACTGAAAAGTGTTGGTAAAACAACCTGCATAATATTACGAACACTATCACCGGCAAATACGACTATAGCAGTTCGGCAGACGTCAAAGTTAGATCCATCCGAAAGTGATCTAAAAAGGCTTTCGGATAGATATAAGCTCTGTTCACTGCTCGAACAGGAGCTTTTTCTTTTCTATGACCACATACTTATACAAAATGGAACTGTTTGTATCAGAAGATTTTCAGTTTACTTTGTGCTTAGATTCTCCACTTTTTACACAACACAAATGTGAAGACAGTCCAAATCAATCACCCGCCGTGTTAAGATCGCACTAATAAAACCCCCCAATTCGAATCGAAATAAAAGTTGAGTTTTGAAGTTTAAGTGAAAACTAAATCGCCGCGAATTCTAAATTTCGTCCGAAAGTGTTCCGGTGCCAAAACAATTAGTTATGGTCATAAAAACTTGAACGTTTCTCTGGCAAGCCATTCTGACTTTAATTCATCGTCGTTTTTGATGTTTTAAGGTGGATTTAAGAATCAAAAACGTTTTTTACCAGTTTTCCAGACGTTTTGTGCTGCTCTGGCTTTCGCTCCTCTTCAGTGGACACTAAAATTATATTTTGAACAATGAATTTTTATCTTATTTACAACATTTAAAATCTTACACACTACTGGGATTCGTCTATACTAATTTGATTCGGGATATTTTGTATTTTTTTTCGTTTATATTTGTATGTTAGTGTTTAAGACAATTATGTAATTACAGAGTCGTTAGCAGTCTAAAATAACAGGAGTCTGTCTGCCTATAGACTACATTGTCGTCACCTCTTAGGCGTCGTACACAAATTACGTAACGCAAAAAATCTAGAATTTAGACCCCCTCCCCCCTGTGTAACAATAAGTAACGTTTAATAAGACCCCCCTTCTACAGTTACGTAACGCAAAATACCCCCTCCCCCCATATTCAATTTTGAAATTAAAAGTAAAGGAACACAAAAGTTTATTTGATGCATTTTTATTCTGAAACGTTTTTATACTACAGTGAAAAATATCAAAAGAAAAAAAAATAAAAAACAGCATCGGTCCAATTTCGGCGAGTTGTTCAGAAATCACTTGTTGCTGCGTATCCGGATTTTCTTTTGATTTGTTTCAAATAAGCACCGCCTGATCCTGACACTTCTTCTTGCTGCGCTCTGGATGGGCTTTAACGATAGCGTTGTGAAGGCGTTGAAACAGGTCGTTTTTAACCATTTTGCGGTCTTCTGGAAGCTGTATTAACATTGAATGATATGCAATTATACGAGATAATATTCTAACAATGAAACTCACTTCTTTCTATTTGAGGAAATTGCACACAGTCAGTTACACTGCACTTAAACACTGAATGAGCTGCAGTCGATGACGTGACAGTAAAATAAACAAAATAGCAAAGCTCACTTCATTTCATTCGCGCAATGCGCACACAAACAGAAAAACGCTTTTTCTGAATCTAAATTTATTTACAAAATACTTAACCACCATTGACGCTTTCGAACAAGGGGTGCGTAGATTTGCTCGCCAAAAAAAGAAAAAATCTTTTCTTTATGTTTTTTTTTCATTAATTTGTTACGTAACTGAACCAAGTACCCCCCTCCCCCCTATGTAACAGCAAGTAACGCAGACTCATCCCCCCTCCCCCCATACATGCGTTACGTAATTTGTGTACGACGCCTTATCATAATGAAAGACAGCTTACCACCCTGTAATTACAGTATGCATATACACAAACACTAACTTACAAATGTAAATGAAAACTAAAACAAAATTTTCCGATTCAAATTATTATAGACGAAAGCCAGTAGTTTGTAAGATTTTCAGTTTTGTACATAAGATAAAAAAAAATCATTGTTCAAAATATAATTTTAGTGTTCACTGAAGAGGAGCGAAAGCCAAGATAGAAACGTCTAGACAACTGGTAAAAATCGTTTTTGATTCTAAAATCCACCCAAAAAGGTCGAATGTGAATTATTGTCACATTAAAGCGCGGCCATAAACAAAATTCCAAAGACAACATCATACTTGTCACTGTGAAAACGCTTGTCTCACCTTTTGCGTTGACCTAACTACATATTAAACTGAGTCGATTTGGGGTCATTTTTGAATTTCTCAAACCCTGGGATCTTAAAAGCTTCGTCTTGGTCCAAAACTCATCCATGATTTTTTGCAGAATTTTCAAGTAACGTTTACATGAGTTAATTTGAACTTTTTGGTTTGTGTGGGAAAATTGAATATTTTGTAAGGCTATGATCATTTAGTATCCGGGCACTTTATTTCGGTAATAGCTGCTTTCATAGAGCTCGGATATGCAAAACTTTAGTAGCGTTGTGTTGGTTACAAAAGGGACTATCTTGCCTATTTTTGATAGATTTTTAAGTTAACGTGTGTATGAGATATTTACGATGCAAAAAGACATGGTTAAAATAATTTTGCACAAATTTGTGCCTTTTACGCATTTTGTGCCTCGAAAATTCTTCATTGTTGACTCGAAAGCTCATGAGCTGTTGATTTTTTTCTGATTTTTTTCCGGACCAAATGGTTAAGAAGTATAAGGAGCCACTTTAGAATCCACACGAAGTTCAAATCAACCTTCGGAGTGCAACCCTTGATCTTAAATATGGTAAAAAGGTTATGGTTATTTGGGATAACTGAAAGAAAACTCCCTAAATAATGCAAAAAATCCATTTCCGGCAGGCAAAAAGTGTTACCTGACTAGTAGACACCAAGTAAATAACTAATAATGATTAGTTCCAATGATCGCAATCTTTGCATTTGGTTTTTACGCAATATGACAGATGTGTTCTGATGGACAAAAAAAAATTATGTTAAAACCGGATTTAAGAGATCAAATTCTTCGAGATACCAACTCATGAAAAGGTTCCAACCAGATTCCAATTGCTTTTTCCAGATGAGTTTGTGTAAAATATTATGATTTTGCAAAGGTTTTTGCAAAATAAATCAATACATGACTGAAAAAAGTGTGCAAAGATAAAAAAGAGATTTTATGAAAAAGTTAGAGTATTTTTTAAAATCATTGATAAATATTTTATTTAATATTTTTAGTTTAAATTTCATATTAACACCTTCATTTCCTACATAGAAAGTTTTTCGATCAAATGAATAGTTTTTAAAATACACACGTTTGTAACTGCCCGGATACTAAATGATCATAGCCTTACTGAAAAATCAACTTCATTTTTTATTCTTCCGTGGAACCGAGCCAGCTGACAGTTTTTTGTGCCAATTTATAAAATTCCGAAAAGAAATTTTCCGCCGAACAACTTTGTAGAATATCATAACTTCGTATCTTATTAAACTGGTCTAAGGCTCATTTCAAATTGCCAAAAATGTTTCGAGCGCTATCTAGCATTTTATTTTTGAACTAATAAGCTTTTTCGAACTAGAAAGCTACCAGACCCCACATAACCATCTACTTGAGCTTTCGCGAAATTCGATCAATGTTCCCAGGTTTTTTTTTTACGTTGATGGATGTGTTTATACAAATCTATTTGTTCTTATGTGTTTCAAAAATCGGGTTAATTCTTTCTTATACATAAGGTAATTTGTGGCACTTAGCCCAAATGATTGACATGCTCTCGAAGATTCTTTTCCTGAGTAGACTGAGTAGTTAAGTTAAATAATAATTTTCGTAATTCTTTTACACCTTTTTGATTATTTCTGAATATTTTTATTAAAGAAAGTTCATCATATTTTTTTTTATTTTCTTCATTTGATCATTATTTATTATGTAGGTAGCTTTTTAATTCATTAACTCATTCGTTGAACATTCAATCACTATAGACGAACGTGGCTCTTATTGGGGCTTATTCTGCGACGCAAGTGACGTGACTCACGAAATTTCACTTCTTCGTCCTGACTCCAGAAAATGCTTTAGCAATGAAATTTGTGTATCGATGAGTTCTGAAGACCAATAGCAGCTCACACGAACGAAAATTTCGAGAATAGAACGGCTATTTAAGCCAGCAAAACGATATGAAATCTCGTGAGTCACGTCACTCGCGTCGCAGAATAAGCCCCATTGATGATAATTATTATAGATAGTTGATTTCTTGTGTAATATGAAGCTTAAAAGCTAGTGATAAATTGTATAATCATTCATTTTAGTCCAACTATTTCAATGACTAAAATAATTCAAACATCAACATTTTTATAATGCTGCGTATAGAAAAAAAATTTAAATAAAGGTACAAGCAAAGACATTATGACAAGGAGTAACAGTAAGTGGTTGTATAATCAGATTTTTAACCAGTAAATGATAAATTCAAGTGCGTAGGGAAGAATGCAACCATAAACTAAATTTCATTATAACAAAAATTAAGTGCGTCAATAAGGATATGAACAAATTGGCCTACGAAGTTTTTTATACTGATTGAATTTAGTCCATATTTAGGCGTTTATCAGATTGCGAAAAGCTGAAACTTAAAAGGTTTATTTATGTATGTATATAAAATCTTTGACGATTCGTTTGAAAATTAACTATCGTGAACACATTTTTATCATTCTGAACTTAGACATTTCCTCTGTTTGGTTGATAGTACACAATATTTTATTTTTCTTTTAGCTCGGAAATTTGAACATTTAAAGATATTAGATGAATGAAGATGTTCTAATATTATCATTAAAGAAGTACAATTTAAAATAAGCTCAGAATTATTATTCAGATTCTTTATTGTTAAATCAGTATGTTCACAGAATTTATGGAATGCTTTTATTTTGTGTAAGAGCGATTAATAGAGAATCAATTAAATTAAAACAATAATAGGCAGGTCAAACTGAAAAAAAAAACATTAAACAAATTGAAACTTTTTCAATACAATCTTTTGCTGCCCAAGTAATCATTTTATATGATTTTGATCATTCCGCAGTATTTTTTCTCGTCCATTCAATATAAAAAAAAACAGTTCGTTTATTAAAAAATGAAGGAAATTGCTAGAAGAGTAGGATTCGATTTGAGTGTTCGATCACACTAGTCAAAAGTGTCGCCTGATCATATCCTTTCTCCCAAATCTCCAAACCAAATTTTTTGCTAGGATGCAGAGGTAACCTCGGTCCTAATGCGCAAATTTGTTCTTTTATTCCTTTCTCTCTTTTTCAACCTATCCATTGACTACTAGGACGTGGCCGGCGCCGTTATTGACGTCCAAAGAGAGAGCATCAGTTTTGTGCAGTGTGAATGAGCTGCTAGTCCCAAGCACCATTCATTTGACCTCTGAACAAAATTTATGGCCTCGGTCAATCACGGAGTAGCAACCATTGGCGATGTGGAATTCGTTCTACTGAGCCACGCCTGCGATCGTGGTTTTCGAAATGCTGATTAATAATTATTTGACTCAATATATGCACTCAAAACACGATTAATTTCAATAAGTAGATACCACATACAGATCAAGAGATTTTTTTTTTCTCAAAGCATATGATGAAGCATTTCGGATTCAATGATTTAAGGTGGATGTGAGTAGTCAATCAAGCTAAGCTAAGCTAAGCTATCATAACTTCGTATCTTATTAAACAAAAAAGGTATTAGCTGTTTAAGACCAAGCCCACCAATGGTTGCTAAACCACAATTCGAGTACATTCAGCAACATATCTATCAACCCATCATCGCACCAACAGTCGCTAACTCGATTCGAGAAATAGCATTCGAGCAGTAGGTTGTTACAGGATGCGTTTATGTAGCAACCCGGTAGCAACGCAGCCTTTCGTCACTATCAGAAAATAAACAAACACAAATACCAACCTGGATGGCAGCAATGGGTGCGAAAATCAGTAAGTAGATAAAAACGCAACCAATCAAAACATCTAAAATACCGACCGAAATAGCAACTGGCGGCGGGCTTGGTCTAACAGAGGTATGCCTTTTCGCATTGATAAATAATAAATTCAAGTGACATCACTCCTGGAGTCTCGCGAAGTATAGCATGAAAAGTAGCCATGCAATATCTCGCCAGGCACCCAGCAGGGATGTCAATTGAATTTATTGTTTATCAATGCGAAAAGACACACCTCTGCTAAACAGCTAATAACTTTTTTGACTAATGAGATATGAAGTTACGGTCTTGTACAAAGTTGTTCAGCGGAAAATTTCCTTTCGGAATTTTATAAATTGGCACAAAAACTGTCAGCTGGGTCGGTTCCACGGAAGAATAAAAAATGATGTTGATTTTTCAGTAAAAAATATTCAATTTTCCCATACAAACTTAAAAGTTCAAATTTACTCATGTAAACGGTACTTAAAAATTCTGCAAAAAATCATGGATGAGTTTTGGACCAAGACGAAGCTTTTTAGACCCCAGGGTTTGAGAAATTCAAAAGTGATCCCAAATCGACTCAGTCTAATCCATATGTCAATAACATGATTAAATAGGAAATTTTCCTGGCTATAATCATCAAAGTGATACAAATTGAGAGAAATGAGTTGGAATGTCCCAATTTCATTTCTCACTTCTTATCATTGATTGTAACAAGACCAGAAAAAGTACTCTACCAATTAAGCGAAGAATATTTAAATCATCAGGATGGTCAATTTTCAGTAAAAATTCAATCGTTTGCAAAAATTTGATCAAGATATTCTTGATTAGAAAGCAGTTAAAGGGTTTTATTTTTTAGATTGGAAATTATATCACCTGTGGTTTACGATTTTTTTTTGCAAATTTTGGAATCTGAATTACCTCGATTGTTCGATTTTGTGCAGTGTAGATTGTTTACAAGTTTGTTGCATGCAAGCTTTTGTCCGTTTTTTTTTTAATTTATGAAAATTTTTAGTTAATTTTTATTACAATCCTCCTTCGTGATGTTTCATCTTCAAGTTACAAAAGACGGATTTCTGATTTGATTCGGCCTTTTTAAAAAAGATGGCATCTGTTTTACTTGAAATTTTTGTTACCCATTTCATATTTTGTGCAATGCAACATCTCGAATATGTGTATGATCTAGGCAGAAAAATTTAGAAAAATTATTTTAAGCATTTTAAGGCACTGCTTGAATTCTGTTCATGACGCGATGTGATTTTTTGTTTTCATTAAAGTGAGGAAATGACATTCCAGGAGCAACCCAAGAATGCAGAAATCTACAGACAAATGTTTGCAGTGTTTTATACTTAATTGAACAAGTGCAAACTTTAAGAAAACGAAATAAAAAATTCGTGAAAAATCTGATGACTGGAGACCTGAAAACATACGGTGAATTGAGAAAATATATTCAAATATTAGTATGACATCAAATTATTCAAATAAAAAATTGTTTAAAACAAAGATTATGTTGAGATTAATATCATATTTCCTCTTGATCGAAAAAAAAAATCAATGAAAAACTTAAGGTTCAGTTCGTTTACTTTCGAGTCGATGATGAGACAAATCTTCGACAAAAACTCAAAATTCGACCTTATTTTTACATACACGAATGCCTCCCAAAACGCTAACCTATGCAATCAAACATGATCAAAAGATAGAAATTTATTTTTAGTTTTTTATATGACACTTTATTATCCTTGTGGTACCCGTGTATGAGGTTTAACAATCGAATAACAGTGAAAAGTGTGAAATCCTTCAGAAATCATTAAAAAGGATAAAAGATCATCAGCAAAGATATGTCATTTTGATATCCAGGTGAATTATTTAGAATTTGGATTCATATATAAGAAAAAGCCCTATTTGTTTCTTAATTTCCCCCCTCGCCCCAACGAAGTTCTCACACTAACTTAGCTCAAAATATAAATTATTAAATTTTCAAGAAAAGCGAGATATATTTTCTTTTTCAATATAAAATTCCACAAATGCTCTTTACTTCAGATTATCCTTAACAAATTTGTGTAAAAGATTAATTTTTTTAATGTCAATAAACCATCCAGAACATTTAAACACTCTACAATCAATTTGTAAAATACTATTTCTGGTCTTAGTACTATCAGTTGTGATGAGAAGTTTTATTGGATTTTTTTTAAATGAAAAGTGTTGGAATGTCACAAACAGAGTGTTTATTACACATTTCCTTATCCTGATCAATTTGACATATCACGCTATTGACATATTTTGGATCAGCGCCAAAGGTAAGTCAAACGTTTTTACAGTGATTAGTATGATTTTGTCTTTGAAAAACATTTAAAAGATTAAAAAATATTCAAAAAAATAAATTGTTGATGGATTTTTTCAAATATGGGCTCAAACGAAAAGGGAAAGTTTAGCGATGCTTATTTTTTTTAAAGTTAAGTTTTCTCCTAGAAACACCGTGGCGTAGGATGAGTTTCTCATTTCTAAGTTGTAAATCATCAGTGCAGTAAATGAGGACAAACTTTTAAAGTTTTATATGTGAGGGATTGGGTGTGAATGTCCGGTGCAATGAAAACAATGCTTGATAAATTTTTACGTTTGCTATAATTAGGTTTACGAGTTTGCTTCTAGCCTTCGTCGGTATCGGACGTATTTTACTCTCGATCATCGTTCAAAAGGCAACGATTTTTTTTCCATCGATAAGGTGTTGTAGAGCGCGTGGTGATGAGCCCATCACCGGGTGACCATCCTAACCGGACAATTCCGGAATGGATGGATCCCCAAAGTTTACACGGTCGTTTATATTATTTGACGCTTCAAGGTGCTAAAGGAAAACAACTGCCAAAAAACCCGTTCTTAATTGGACGTTCCATCGAGAATTTTGCGGGTAACATTGAAGGAGCTTTCTTCGAAAAATCCCGGAACTGGTACGTGCTTAAGATCAGGAATAAAAACCAAGGAAGATTGCTGACAACATTGACCACCCTATTAGACGGTACACCGATCATGATTGGTCGTCATCCAAGCTTAAATCAACGGAAACTAGTCGTCACCTGCCGAGAAGTGGACGGAATGGATGATAAAGTCTTGTTGGAAGAACTCTCGCCTCAAAAAGTTATTGATGTCCGCCGCATTACAAAAAAAACCACTACTGGAATCATAGGTACCTCAACGTTGATTCTTACGATCAACAGCACCATTATCCCGGAATTTATCAATTTCGGACTCCTACGCGTTCGAACACGAATTTACTATTCGCAGCCTTTATTATGTCGACAATGCTTGCAATACGGTCACCCTAAAAGCCGTTGCAAGAATCTGTTGGCATGCAAAAATTGTTCTAGAACACATGAAAGCGCAAACTGCAAAGCCGAACCCTTTTGTGGGAACTGCAAAACAACAGGTCATTCCCCTTTAGATAGAAAGTGTCCCATATGGACAGCAGAATCGACAGCTCTTAAGCTCAGCACCGATAAAAACATCACGATCTACGAAGCCCGACGAATGGTACACACGAGCAGCAACACAACCAGCTACGCGGATGCAGTGAAAACCAACCAAACACAAAAGAGTACAACACATCAGCAGCAAGTTAATAAAAACGAAGAACCAATCCAACAGACGAGCCAGAACCAGAAAAGAACACTTGAAAAACCGCACACTCCAACAGCACCGCAACAATCTTTCCAGACTGATATCACCAGTTTGGATTCAGATTCACCGCCTAGAAAAAGGACCCCTCTTCCAACCTCTGTTCCTGCAACTTCGTCCCTAGAAGTTGTTCGCGAAGATATGGTTACAAACTCTTCTCGATCAGTCGTGACGCGCAGTATGCAGCAGGCGCGGCGGCCACCAGAGACACCCAAATAACCCTTCCTTCTCACTTCCTTCCTCTTCCTATTTCCTCCAATAATCCCGTTCCCAATAATTGAATTGACCCTCGGCACATTATTACTTAGATATTTAAGTTAAATGCCTAATAAACGTTATGTTAAGACAAACAAAAAAAAATAATTAGGTTTACGGTAGATTTTCCTAATAAAGATGTGTGATTATTTATAATAAAATTTCTTTTCAATTCGAAAATAAACTAATAAATTCCGACTGATTGATTTAAATTTATCATGATTTCTATGTGTATTCAAACTTATTAGACACAATGCATATGTTAATTTGCCTTGGTTTGCTCGAATTTATTATCATATTATTTTCAAAGATAAGCAACTACTCAACTTTTGTAATAATAAGTTTTAATTTCTAGGTCCAAAAACGAGTCTTGCAAAAATTTTGAAGCTTCAAATAAGATTTGGTCTTTCTGTCAATGCACTTCGATGAAAATTTGAATAACAAATGATTTACCTTTGTCTTTCTCTTTATAATGTTTAAATAATGCCATGATTTAGCTCAAATAAGTAGGATATTACCCAGTTCTTGGTTGAAAAAAAATTGAACTTAAAAATCCGGTATTTACAGGTATTTTCATCGATTTTTTTTTAGAACTTCCCTGCCCGAATACGTGCGGGAAGAAATCTGGAATGCTTCAACTCTTCTTTTCATTGCTGGTCGGAAGGAAAACACCAAAGAATTTTTCTCACCTAAAGCTCATGTTGGAGAAAAAAATTGAGAAAAATTGTTTTTAGAATTTGCAAATATGCAGCACTTTCCATGTAATCCGATTAACCTATATTGACTTCAAACGACCGTTTGTATTTATGATAATCATTAGTAATCATGAAAAAATTGCTATCCGTAGTAATTTTAAATACGATTTGATGCTTGTTGAGGCTATTTATATTGATGATATATTATCTTCATGGTTTCCTGAAAGTGAATGCCGTTGAAAATTAAAATGAATTTTATGAAGAGATTAACCACCGTAATTTTTGTTTGTTACTTTGATTTATCGGCCTAGCGGTGAAAAGTGATGTCCTTTTTAGTAGGGACATCTAAAGATTATGAAATTTTTTATATAGATGGATAGAAGGTTAGAAGAAATGAAAGATGGTGAAAATGAGCGGGTAGAATTTGTCTAGAAGCATTACCATCACATACCAAATTTTTGTTCCTCACGAGCCTACTACTACACGAGTTCGTCCGCACTACAAGTTCTCGCTTGTGGGGCGGACCACGCTAAGCCTACTAATGTGTGGTGGTAGATGCAACTCTATCTGTATCTACCACTTCATAGTAGTAGGCTCGTGAGGAACAAAAATTTGGTATGTGATGGTAATGCTTCTAGACAAATTCTACCCGCTCATTTTCACCATCTTTCATTTCTTCTAACCTTCTATCCATCTATATAAAAAAAAAATTTCATAATCTTTAGATGTCCCTACTAAAAAGGACATCACTTTTCACCGCTAGGCCGATAAATCAAAGTAACAAATTAAAATGAATATTGACCAAAATTGGTTTCATTAAGCTGGGGAAACTTGCTCTTCTATACGGACCAATCTGAAAACCCATACCCAAGTCATCAATTTACCAGCTTGAAATAAACCAATTTTCATAATCATAGTCTTTCACGCTTTCATCAGAAATGAATCGTCAATGGCTGGTTTGTCGTCGTCTGTTTGAATAAAAGCTTGAGAAAGGTGGTTCCAGTGCCATCAGTCAATCAACCCAAAGGTGCCCGGAAATGACAAACATTTCCTCCTGGTTCAGTTTGGTTTACCTTGGGATGGTGGCATTGGCCGTTCCAGTCTGTTCTACAAGCGATGTGCCGGGCAACGAATTGGCCAATTTGTTGAGTAGTTTTGTCCGTTTCCTAAAAGTGCCCCTCAAGGTGGGACTGTTCGTGTGCTGGGATAAAGGTGGGATGAAGGGGGAAAGGGTGTTTTATTTGAGTTTTTGTTTAAAATAACGATCCACTTCGCTTCGATTGGTTTTCCAGAGAAAGCTTTCACATTTGCCCGGGAAATGCTGGTGTCCGAAAATGTCGGTGTCGGTAGACTTTCCTTTATGCAGGTGAAAAATGATTCGGTTGAGAACTTGGCATATTTGGATACGACGGAATATCACCAGCATTTGGTGGCAGTGGACATTTCCTGCCCGGGTGTCGGTCCATTGCTGTCGGGTGCTGGCTTTAGATTGTATCACAGGATCCGGTGGGTTTTAATGGATAGCCGAGATTCCAAACACCATTCTGAACGGCATCAATTGCGAAGAATCTCAAATATTGTCAACGGCCTTCCCGTTCTGGGAGGCAGTCAAGTGTATTATATTGCCTATTCAGACGAAGGTGTCATTCTGATGAAGGATGGTACGAATGAAACGCCGAAATATGAACATTGCTTATTTCATTAGTTGTACGTACAGTTTTCAGAAGATCCTGGAGCACCGACATAGAAAGCTCCTTAGTTGCCACATGGCGAAATGGGAGTTTCGATGGTGATAAATTTGACCCTCCTATATCTGTGCGAAGAAGAGATCTCAGGAAGACACTCATACGATCATCAATTATCTTTACCAGTAACTACACGTTGAGTCATCTTGAAGATTATGAGTAAGCATTTCATTGGGGGAGAATGAGGAGACTTGATCCTTGAGGTGCCTCAATTACTAGGCTATCACGTTACCAGATTGTCTTTCAAAACACAAAATGTCGTAGAACAGTGAATCCTTGAAAATGTTCTAAATTTGCTGAAAAATATAACCTAAAATCAAACAAAAAACTTTGTGAAATGAAAGCTGGGTTTCAGTTTGATGGATTAAGTTTTCATGTCGAATAAGTATCGTTTTTGACACTAAATCAATAATTTTCTTCAATCGACAATTTGTTCCTGTTCTTTTTTTAGCCAATTTGTCAGTTTTTATAAATTTTCACGAAAGAAGCGATATTGTTACTTTCAGTAGGTATAGCTATAAATTTGATTTAATTTCTGAATTTTTGTATGATCTTTGATTCTCAGAAAACAGAAATGAATCATAATTGTTGTGTGAAATATATTTTAGGCCTGTCCTTCTTCAATTATGATAAATAGAATTCTCATTATCGAACAAAAATTGATTGATTCGAAACTTCAAGGTCTCCGCTTGTTTTTTGGAATTGCCTCACTTATAAACATTTTTAAGAATAATAAATATCAGGGATGGATTAAGTCATTGGGGGGCCCTGGGCATTTTTTCTCGGGCGTCCGGGTGATTTTTTTTCAAATGCTATTCCAGAGAGCAAAAAACCTTTTAAACGTGTAAAAGAACTAGAGATGAGTTCAGTATACTGTTTTGAAATTGCCATGTTGTCTGAGTTGAAAATAGTTTCTGGTATCTTTAAACAAAAAACTGTGAATTATTCTCGTGAAAAAATTGCAGAAGAGTTTGGAAATTTCTCATAAATGAAAGCTCTGATTTGAGCTGCAAAATGCCAAATTTAGTTCTCTTTTTTTAAATACCCTTATCACCAACTTAAATTTTCTGATTTAGAAAAATGATTTTTCAAAATTTCATCATTGATCGTCTGGTTTGTGTTTCATCGAGAAATATATTCATAATGACAATTGGGAAGTATAATGAAGATTTGAAACATAGAATACAAAATTTAAAAAAAAAATTAGATTCACATTCCATTCAATTCAAAACTTGAAATCAGGCTATATTCAGAACCAGAATTCAGTGCCTCAAATCAAGTTCTCAATTTCAAATGAAGGATTGTGAAAAAAAAAATGAAATAAATAAAAAAAGATATTCAAAGTTACAATCAGAGCCAAAGCGAAAATTGCACCGTAAGTGAATTTAAATTTTTATATTTTTGAAACACAAAAAATAACCATTTCTTAAGATGCTCATGAGTATGATTCACACCAGATTAAAAAAAGGTTATCAAATTGTTATTTTAAATGTGACTAAAGTTCAAGTCGATTTCCTCAAAGGGGTATAAGTGCAAAAATGATCGATTGAAAAAATAATCAGATAAGAGATTGAATGTTTAAAACACAGAATCAGTTATCATTCAGAAAAGTCAGATAAGGGATCCAAACCAGTTGAGTGCCTTTAACAAAGATCCTAAGTTCTCTTAATTCAGAAAAGCTATGAATCTGAATTTCGGTAACTGAAGAAATAACACAAGACTTGAATATCACAATGAATTAAAGCTGGAAAAAGATAAGATTAAAAACATAGAAATGTTCATGATAAGAGAATCACTCATTGAAATAAGCAACCCAACTCCCAACCCAAATCGTTTTTATGATAATTTGATTGTGATCATTTGGGAAATGATCTGCTGAATTAAGGATATGATAAAGATGATGAAAGATTTTGGTTAAATCAGTTGAAAATGTTTCAATTCGAATTTCAAGTTTAAGACAGAAATTGGGAAGGAAATTCAATAAAGAAACTCTGTACTGTAGATTGGTCCAATTTAAGCAACTACAGTTTTTTTCAAGATTTCATTTTAGAAAAGAGGATGGAAAAGGGTTTAGAACTCATAAATCAACTGGAATTTCAATAATAATGATTGAAAAGTGAAAAGTTAAAAATAAATCCCGATATTAACCCGTATACTTCCCGGGTGAAATTCTGGAATATTTAGCATAAAGCTTCTCTATTTTTTCTGCACTGTAAGCCAGTTTTAGAGAAATTACCAGTTATTTTAATTCATTAACCATTACTTGGAAAAATAACGTAATAACAAACATTATTATTGAGCAACACGTTTGTATGTTATGAAAATTAGGAGATGTTTTTTCCTTTGTTTTACCTGTTTGGTACAGAAAATCTTTCTGTTTCGATGAAAAAAAAATTGAAAATTTGAGGTATTTTGCCTCATATTCTTCTTAGTTTTATTTCAATTTTTTTTAAATTCGCTTTTGTCCAGATATGGGGTTGAAAATTTTGAAATTTAAAACCAAGATTTTGATATTCTTAGCTCGTAAAATGCGGGAATTCCTTCAGTGCTTACTCAAGGGGGTCGCCTTAACTTATGTTGGGAAAAAACTTTAAAGATATTATTTTCCGGGGGCTCCTCTTGAATTTATATTTAAAGTTTTCATTACGATGGTGAATCATTTTGATAATCTACTTTTTCCATGATATTATTGCAGCGAATTTTAATACTGTGATTCGTCTAGACCATAACGGATACACATCTTACTTGGTCAAGATAGAAACCAAAATGAAGTTTCATTGTCTTTTCATCCCTTATTATAGTTTTTCCCGCAAAAAAACTATTACAAATCACCAACAAAATGTTCAGCATGATACAAAACTGGCAAACTGTGTTCAAAGTGTCCAAAATTATTGAGATCGATCATACTGTATTATTATTCAGTTTAAAGGACGATGGTTTTTCGAATTAAATAAAATATTGTGAAAAAAAACATTTTAAAATCTTTCAAATGATAAGCTATAAATGAATCCTTAAGTAACAAAATAGAACGCTTACCTTCATTGATTGTTCAACTCTTTAAAATTGCCAGAAAATCCAGCAAATATAGCTTAATAGAGGCCCTCAGATTTTGAGTTAAGTTTACCAATCGATTTTTCTTATCTTAATCTACCCCTGATACAAAACTAAGATTTTTTTGGAATATTTTTCAAAACTTTTCGATTAAACTAAAAATAAAATTCGAAAAATTGAATCGAAACTATCATTTTGGCACTTATCTCCCTCTAATTCTGAGCCCCTTATTCATTAAAACAAAGGAATCCTTTATTTCTTTCGAAAAAAAATATCTCAATCGAATCTATCAATTTTTTGCGATAATTCAAAGATTTCAACCATCAATTAAAATAAATTAAATTTTCAAAAGTGGGAGAAATAGATAAAAACTTCGCGATTTAAATCTGATTTTCACAGACTCGACTTTAATTCAAGGAATTATTTTGAAAATTTGGCTATTAAAAAAAGCTTTCTTAATCATAATGTAATTCAATACAACAGAAAAATATGGAATTCCCTGCAAATTTGGAAAAGGAAGTTTAGATGTTTCATTTTAAGAATTTTCTTTTCACTGGAAATCAATTCCATAACTCAAAACCAGTGGATGATTTTTGCAATAAACCAATGCATATTATTAAACAAAACTTGCAAAACAAACTAAATTCTAATTTATGTATGATTTTCAGCAGAATTATGTCTAAAATTTTGAAATAGAACTTTCATGCAAAATTAAAAGTCTGCGATCTCTTAAAATTTGATTTCCTCAACGAAATTGTCATCTTGATACTTTCTTCTTGATCGTTATTTCATTCACGAGCTGAATCTGAATTAGAAATAAAGATTTTTATGTACGATTAAGAATATCAAGCGAATCTGCATTTTGAACCCGAATTCCAAATTTGAATTTTGGATCTGTTCTCACATTTCAAAACGTTTCATATTTCAATTTCAAATAAGAGCAAAGAATTGCAATTTGTTTTAGAGCCCTTTATCATAAATCTATCATTTTAATTCTAATGTTTTGGGTTTCAATCTGAATTCATCATATAAAACATCTATTTTTGATCCAACTTGCGAATTTAAAAAATAAAATAAAAAAATGAGTTTTTAATGATGCATCTGATTCTCAGTTTTCATTGCATCGCATTTTGAAGCTGAAGCTGAAGTGTTGTTATGAATTTTGTATATTAATTGAGTTAAACAACTTCTAATCTGAATATGAAATAAAAATCAGGATGTTTTTTTCATATTTGTAGAATTATCATCTTAATCTTGGAAGTGTATATGAGTTTCGAAAATCATGAACCAAATTTTAAATGAAATGCAAAACCAAAAACGAACGATGATTTCAAAACAGCTTTTTCTTCTATTTTCTATCGATGATACAAACCGAAAATCAAGAATTTTAAAGTGGATACAGAATCTAAAATTTATAAAACAGAAATATAATTTTGATTTTTAAAACATGGAACCAGAACCTCTGAAATGAGTTCAATCTCATTCAAAATTTAATATTCTGAAATAAATTTCTATCAAAAAGTATGAAAATGTTGATATACTGTAGGGAAGGGTGGAGTAACGTGGGCCACTCTCAATATCTCAGATGTGAGTTGAGATAAAAATCTCAATCCAACTGTCATCGCCGTCGCTTTGCGTAAGCATATTTTTTATATGTTGTTTATTTAAATACTTATTATATGCATCTTTTATTTTGCAAGCTTAAAAAAAACTTACGTAATTAAACAAGCACCCGCTAATTGCATCCATGGGGAACCTAAAGTTACGCTTATTATCTTTGTACTGTCTTGTTCTCTCACGTGGAAAAGGAATTTTAGAGGAAACATCAATAAGTCAAATAAACGCTAAAAATTTGCAAACTTCAGCTTGTGAGGAATTGTGAGCCACATTTTGTGGGGTACCTTGGGCCTGGGTACCTATATTTTTATGATTTATATACTTTCAGAACGTAAAATACGTTTTTCCTATCTTTAAAGTTTTTTTTATGCTAAATGAAGAGTTATGAAAAATATTTTTTCCATCCTATAAACGGAATTTTGTCGAAATGTTCGCGAGCCAGGTTTTCAAAACTATTCGATCATACACAACTCACTTTTGACTTTCCTCGTATGAAATTACTTCAAAATAACGAAATGAATTATGAAATTACAGTTTTGGGTTAATTCATAAGCTTTGCATGTTATTTGGTCATTATGGATTTAGTGGCCCACGATTCCCCACCATTTTTCAAAATCCAAAAAATATTGCTATTATAAAATTTTCAGAACTTGGGGAAAATTAATTTCTAAAAATTAAAAACAAAAATTGCTGCTATGAATAAGTGTAAAAACCAAACCTTTTTTTCATTTTATGTTTCATAATGAAGAATTTATGGAGTATAGAAAAAAATGGCCCATGATTCTCCACTCTTCTAATACATAAATCTTAGCATGAGATTAATTTTGAGGTTTTGAATCAGTTCTGAGTCAATGTTCTTATACTTTACTCAAGCATCACAATTTGATGCAGAAACAAAAATTTTAAGTGTAAAGTAACAAACATCAATATTGTTTTTTGTGGACCCTCACGGGGAGGGGATCTTCCCGAAAATGCTTCTATTACATCAACAGGATCACGAATTGTTATACCTTCTGACCACCGTAATTGAAATTTTATTATGTCAAAAACTGTAAAAGACGTCGATTTTTTAATCAGATATGATGAAAACAAGACTAAAAGAATCAAGTCTCTCCATTTTTCTCTTTAATTTTCAAGAATAATTTCAAAATTATTTCAACTCTAGAAACACTCACATCGATACTATCACTCGGATTTCCTACCATCATTCAAAAAACCTCCTAGTGGAATATATGAACGCCACCATCGAAAAAACCTTCACAACGACATGGGGCTACTTTAACGCCACAACGGGAAGATTCGATGGAGTAGCTGGACAGCTGATTGAAAACACAACCGAGTTTAGTGGCACCTTGCTACTGCTAATCCAAGACCGCTTGAAGCACATTGACTATCTGAAAATGCCCATCATCGGTTATCTGCGGCTGATTTTCAAAGTTCCGAAACTGTCCATCACAGAGAACATTTTCCGGATGCCATTCGATAATGCCGTCTGGGGCTCACTGCTAGCTCTAGTTCTGACAACGGTGGCACTCTCCCTAGCAATGAACAAATTTAACATCCAAAAATCTAGAAAGGAACATCCAACCGATTCAGCTTTCGACATTGTCCCGGTGGCCCTGCAGCAAGGAACACTGCTGATCCCGAAATCCGTTTCCCAGCAAATTTTCATTCTCATCGGTCTCGTTGGGCTAATGTTTATTTTTACAAGTTTTTCAGCGAAGATAATCTCCCTAATCCAGGCACCGTCCGAGCGGATCAAAACCATTCAGGACCTGCTGGAGTCGAGAATCGAGGCCGGGGCGCACGACGTTGTGTACAATAAGGTTTACTTGGCGGTAAGTTTGATTCATTATTGTGGATATTTATTTTGATGGTTTTGTTTTCAAAATATTAGAACAATTGAGGCAAATGAAATTTCACATGCCAAATTTGTGAAAATCTTTAATCGTGCACAACTTTCTCGAGTGAGAATGTTTGCTTTATTATGGCCAGCACAACTTCGTAGGAGTTATATTTAGCGTTAATCTTCATAAAAAGCATCGCATTCTATACATCACCAGAACTTTAATAAGATAAAATCTGGCGATTTGACCCTGTTCTAGAAACGTCATCATGACCAATTTTTTAATCTTCGATAAAATCATCACCAAAGCTTGTATATAGCTTTCATAAAACATATAAGCAATGTTTTAACCTTATTATGAAAATGTTTTCTACTGCCGTTCAATATTTTTTGCAAAATGTTTATGAAAAAGTATCTCGTCAAATCTTTAAAACGAGGAAATTTCAATGATTTTTATTTTCAAATGGGAAAAAATAAAATTCAAAACATTTTTTGATAATTAAAACTGTAAAACATGACATAATGACATTGCGAAAATAAAGGAATTGTTTGATGTAGGCTAGAAAAAATATTTCCAAATATTTGACATTGTGCATCCATCAACATGGCTTCATTTTATGCCCTTTGAAATAGCTTAATCAATGCTTTATAGCTTTATTATGGTCAGATAAATGGATGTTTCGTTTTATAACGAGCCCTACAAATTGTTAAAATTTTACGTCTTCTTGCAAGCCAACTAATGACACGCGTAAGATAGGTTCCTTATTTTTGAATTGTTTATCATTAGTACAGTAAATGAGGATAGACTTTATAAATCAATAATTAAGGAATTTGTTTCGAGTATCCAGTGGAATGAAACCATGAGTTGAAGTTGAATTTCGTTGTCTGGTGCTACCTTGAAATCCAAGATGGTGGCTTCCGCTTAACTTTAAAATGCTGTACAAATCACATGAAACTCCCACAATATTCATATTGGGCGAAAATGCTAAAAGAGCAGAAGTCTAATTTTACTATCTGACGCCACCAAAGTTTGTGACTTCCGCTGATCTTTAATATGCTGTAAATCATGAGTGGCCAAACCAAAACCCGCGGGCCACATTTGGCCCACGATTGCCTTTTTGTGGCCCGTGAAGCTTATTCCAGATCCCATAGCTAAATTTGGGCTTGTGATATAGCTCAGTTGGCAAGTCTGTTGTCTCCTGAGCCGATGTCCGCGAGTTCGAGCCCAAGAGTAAACATCGAACACAGTTGTACCGGATAAGTTTTTCAATAACGATCCGCCAACTGTAACGTTGATAAAGTCGCGAATGCCACAAAGATGGTAAAACGACTATAATCGAAACAAAAAAAAAAAAAAAAAAAAAAAAAAAAAAAAAAAAAAAAAAAAAAAAAAAAAAAAAAAAAATAGCTAAATTTAAATTTATGCTTTAAAAGTTGATATTTTTTTCTTGTTATAGTTAAACCAATTTAAAGTGTAACCCTTATCAGTTTCAACAGTATTAATAAACTCGAAACAAAAGTCTTTAAAAACTTGTAAATTTCTAATTGTGTAACTGCACTTTCGAGTGTTCTACATTAAATTGTGGATTTGAAAAAGGTTTCCTGTAAGAATTTTTTCGTTCACAAGTCTCATCTGTATGTTCCGGTGGAGATTGAGGAAAAAGGAAGAAGGATTTGATATCTAGTTTCGAATAAGTTCCTAGAATTTGCAAATCAGTTAGTGGTATAAAAAAATATTGTCACTAAAATGGCCAAATATACAAAGAAGACCTTTAAATGCGACTGTTTTTCCATTTTTCTTCCATAAATAGCACTACTATAGGATTTACACAATTGATTTCCTGTTTTGTTTAAATTTGGAATTGCGTCATTATGGGAAAACTGAGAAGAAATGTCAGCAATATTGATTTTTTTATTGAAGAAGAGGACATATACTGAACTTGTCATAACTGCGATCCAATAAAAACGTTTGAGTTAATTTAAAGGACAGGTAGAAAAAGCTCCAGAAAATAGAGAACATCTTCCAAAAAATCTATTATTTGGAAAAAGGAATGATTCATAGTGTTCAGAAAAGAAAGTACACGTTCCGCTCAAAAATCAAAATCGACGCTAGATACAAAACCAGTTGACAGAGCATCACAAAATTTTTTGCATGTGAACAACACATTTCAATCCATGCTATCAAAAGTTATTTACAAAACAAAGTGTCGAGTTTTTTTCTAATACACTCTTCACTTTAGATTACCTGGCATTTTTTTTAACTTAAAAAATCAATATTTTTCTTATGTTCTGCAAATTTAAACAAAATGTGGCCCACCAACAATTCTAATCCTTTAAAGTCCATACTAAACCTAAGAAAAAAAATATTTGTCAGTTATTTAATCAAATATGCATTTGACTCACAATTATTCAAATTATAAACTTTTTTTTATTGAAGCGTTTTGATCTTTTATTGTGTTCTGTTTAAGGCAAAAGTGTAATATGATGGATAAGGAGTAAATATTTTTGGTTTTTTTTTTTATTATTATTCAATTATCACTTTAAAATTCACAATACACCGAGGTATTTTTTTACACTGATATAGGTACCGCGTAAAAAAGCCGTGCAAAAAAACCGTGTTAATTCCCGAAAACCGTGTGAAAAAAAAACCGTACTAATTGCGGAAAACCGTGTAAAAATAGACCTTTAAATTTATGCAGCTCTGGAACTTGAAACAATAAGACGTGTAACTTGACGTTTAAGACCTGAGACTTGACACCTGAGACCTGAGACTTGAGATCTAAAACTTGAGACTTAAGACATGAGACCTGAGATCTGAGACTTGCGAACTGGTACCTGAGAATTGAGACCTGAAAATTGAAACATGAGACCTGAGAACTGATAGCTGAGACCTGGACCTTAGACCTGAGACCTGAGACCTGAGACCTGATAGCTTAAACCTGAGACTTGAGACCTAAGACATGAGACCTGAGACCTGAGACATGAGTCTAATGGTCTAATGTTTCAGGTCTCATGTCTCATGTCTCATGTTTCATGACTCAGGTCTCAGGCCTCATGTCTCATGTTTCACGTTCTTAGTCTCAAATCAAGATTTTCCCAACTTCAAAAAGATTCTAAGTGTTTTCCTTTGAAAAAGACTATTTTAATATTTTCTCTCAAAAACCGTGTAAAAAAAGTCGTGTAAAAAAAACCGTGTAACAAAATCCGCGTAAAAAAAATCTAGGTGTACGTTAAACTTGGACGGAAGAACAAACAAAAATTTGGAAGGGTAGAGATGATCACAGGCATTTCTGAGTCCGTTGCTCAAAAACAGACAAAAAAAACCATTAAAAAATAACTATTTTCGCTCTTGAATATAAAGAGTTTTTGTCGACATGACTCGACATGAGTTATCGACAGAAATAATATCTGTGATGTCTGAAAAAATCTGGGACGACTATTTTCAGAAATTTCAAATCTTAATCATGCCAAAAATCGCTAAATTCAGTCACTTTACTTTGAAATTAGCCATCCACATTATCAAAGTTAGATTATTTTAAGAAATAATATCCCCCGTCAAAATATTTATTTAAAGATTTTGAAATCGTATGGTTTGATGAGTATTTTTGCTGAAGACTCGATTTGTATATCTCTTATAGTATCTTCGTTATTAATTTTGTCACGATAAAGTTCCGTCCTGGACCACTGTGCACTGGTATTTAAAAACAAAATATTAGAAAAACCCATGAAATATATAATCAAAATCTGTGAAATTATGTTTATTTAACTCTGTAAAATTTTAAATCTGCCAAATTATGTTTTTTTTCTGTGTGATTTAAACAATTATGGTAAACATCTAGATTCCCCCCCCCCCCCCCTTCAAAATGCGATAAAAATTATTATCGTTATTTAGTCAGCCGCTCAGGTTGTTGATAGTGTTTTTTCTAAAGGGATATAGCTTGGAAGTTTATCTGAGATTCAAGAAATCAAGATTCAGAACTGAAACTATCGCGAGATTAGCTTCAAAATCAGTGAATTTAAGACTTGTTTCGTAAACTTCTGTCAACATCTTATCTCAAACGGAGTAAATTTTAGAAAAAATTAAAAATACGTTTTTAAAAAGGAATTTTTGTCGACGAAGATTCAAAATGTTACGCTTTAAAGAGAGTGGTTTCCAAAAAAAATATGTTTTTCTTACTGTCACTTATTACTGTGGTATAGCTCCAGCAGACTTTGAAGTTATTTTTATTTTCGAGAAACTGTTCAAATTTGTTATGAGTTTTACAAAGGCATTTTTGCATAGTTTTGTTTCACTTTTTTATTATGTTTAGATCTCGTTGAAAAAATCTTGCTTACTGAAAATTTGTTTGGAGTCAAAGGGATTTAAGTGCAGCACTTATACCCCTTTGCCACCAAGTAATTTGCATATACCCCTTTGCCACCAATTTTTATGTCATTTCCACTCCAGAAGTGTTTTTTTCATCGGGACGAAAAATAAAAAAAATTGGTAATTTAATTTACATTTGAAAATTAAATCATGATTGAAAATTTACCATCAACAGTTAATCATTTCATTGCATTAAGTGATAATTCTAGTGAACAAAATATTATCAATTTTTGTATTTTTTCAATTCTTACTCCAAAAAATGGATTCCAAATTCCTGATTGCTGGTCATAATTAAATGGAGTATGCCACAAATTTAGGGCTGGGCTCAATATGAGTTTGTATGAAATGATTGGTTTAACGTTCAAGCGCTAATCGTGAATATACTGTTAAACATCAACTCATAATGAGCGGAAGTCTAATTCTAATGTCCAATTTATCAGGAATAGACGCAGAAAACATGCAATGACTGACAATTCATAGATAAATACCTTTCGCGAGTTATTCTTATAATTATCCTGATGAAAAATTGTTGTTTGAAGAGATTTACTCCAAATGACAAGACATGGCTGATCTTTAGACATGAAATCTCTCGATTAACTAGATCATAACAGTAAAAATTTATATCTTAATAAATTATTTGACTTTCACCTAATGAAATCCTTATGTTTTCTGAATCATATCAACAAGACAAAATCGCCTTTAAATTTTTTTGGTGGCAAAGGGGTATAATTGCATGTGTTTGGAGCCAAAGGGGTATAAGCGCAAAAATCAAAATCATGTGTCGCCTCAATTATTGTGAAATAAACGTTGTTTTTTTAAAAAAATGATATCAAATGAATTGATTTTATTTCAGAAGATGAAAGTTATTGAAAAATTTCATAAAAAAATTTATGGAATTGATTGGAAGAAAAGTGAACTTTAAGTGCTTTTTTCTCAAAATCAGCTTTTATGCACTTATACCCCTTTGGCTTCAAGGGCTTCAACTGTTGTTCTAAAAAAATATTTAAGCTTGATATACCAATCATTGAAGCGTAGTTTTTTTGCATCCAACTTTTGATTTAATAGACTTTACTACAAACTGGTGATTGACCTGACGTATTCAACTATGAATATAATAGATTCAACTATAATTGTAAAATTGATTGAATTGTAAATGTGATACATTCAACTACAATTGTATTTTTGATTTTATGCATTCATCTATGAAAATAAAAAAATTCAACTATACATTTCTGGTTGACCTCTCGCATTCAACTTCAAATATGATAGTTTCAATTGAAATGGTATAGCTGATTGAACTGTAAACATGATAGATCAACTACAATTGTATGATTGATTTTAGGCGTTCAACAATAAATATGATTGATTCAACTGTAATAGTATAACTGATTAAACTGAACATAAGATACATAGATTCAACTACAAATGTATGACTGGTTTTAGACATTGAACTATCAATAGAGTAAATTCAACCATTTTTTATGATTGAAAGTGTGATACTTGAATAGTAGCTAAACACTGAATGTACCTAAGTGTAGCTAGTGTGCCCTTAGCAGCAGGCAGCTCGTGTTCACCAAAGGCAAAACAGGAGATAATTAGCAAAGCAGGTATAATTGGATATCACATTTGCTTGTTTAAATAAAATTGTAACAAAATGTTCCCTTCCTTTAGATTTATTCTAGCCAAATGCGACATGAACTGAACTGCAATAGAAGGAAACAATGTCGTTGGAGAAATCAGTAGTTGGACATTCCGGTTGGATGGCACTGAGTAGCGTATCATCGGGAATCAGAAATGGCTGAACAATGCGAAAACCATTGATGTACTGACCACAAACCCAAACAAAGCATTATCATATTATTCGTTGTTAACCTTTTTTTGTGTATAAAATCAAAATAAAAATAAAAATTAATGCTAGAAAACAACAGGAAAAAACTTAAAATATAGTTGAACGCTTGAAATCAATCATTAAAGTAGTATAATGAATCAACAATAGCTGTAAATTTGAATCTGCAATATATTTAGTTGAGTTCCCAAAATCGATCAGTATATATTGTTGAATTTATTATATGTATTGTTGAATCAATCACACAATTGTTGTACAATATTCATAGTTGAACTCATAAAACGAATATACTTTTTTTCATGAAGAAAACATTTGTATTATCATCAGTTTGATTCTGGAAAACATCCTTTTAAAAAAATCTTCATCAGTTTTGTGATAAACTTTTTTTTATCTTTCTTTTTCATGTACAGGCAGCTACTGAGCCGTCGAAGAAAGCGTTTTACAAGAAAAAAATCCAGCGCCGAGATGGATCCTTGAATATGTACAAACTGGAGGAGGGCGTGGCTAAACTTCGTCAGGTAGGAGGGCCGAACAAATATAGTCGATATGAAATTTCAGCAATACCGGAAATATTTCATATCCGATTCTTTTTTGAGATAGTTGCGTTGTAATAACTTTCGCACATATATTAAAGGTAGTTTACTTTTAGAAATTGAGTAAAATGGAAGAATTTCTTTTGTTAGTATCAAATCAATTTAATGCCGTTGCGTGCTTCAAACAATTACATAATTAATTTTATTCATTAAAAAAAATGCTAATTACCAGTATGGTACAGGAACGAACATTTTCATTTTTTTTTTCAGGGTCTTTTCGCGTTCCATGGCTACACCCCGGGGATTTACCACGTAATCAGTGAAACGTTCGACGATGTGGAAAAGTGCAGTCTGCGGGAGCTCAGCGTCATCGAGAGAACTCCCGGCTTTCTGGTGATGCAGAAAAACTACACCCTCAGGGAGCACTTGCAGGTGGGCGATACGCGAATCTTCGAGGTCGGCGTTTTCAACAGGGAACATCGCCGGATTATGACCGGGAAGCCGGGATGCGTCAAGGGGACCGTTTTTCAGCCGCTCAGTGCCATCGACGTTCGGTTTTCGATGCAGGTGATGGCTTGTGGGATCGGGATAGCCGCCCTCGTGCTGCTGCTGGAAATTCTTGTGCGATGGTATCAGATGCGGCAAATACCACTATTTCAGTACCTTGAATAGGAAGGGGAAATATTGCGTTAATGAGCTTGTGGCACGCACGCACGTAGAGTATACGGTAGAATGAAAGATAAATACATAAACGATACGTGGCACATTCTTGCACATGAAATATCTCAATGGAATTGTAAAAAATTGAGGATGATTCAAATGGCTGAAGGGCTTGGAATAAAATTACCTAACTATGCTCTCATCATTTATCTGTAACTTTTTTATTGCAACCAAACCTCACTTTGTGTGCTTGAGAATTTGAAGTGCAAAACATATTCGAAGTAATATAAAAATTATCTCGAAACAAATTTAATAAAGAAAGTTATTTAGTGGTATGAATAAGGTTTAGCAATTGCTTCGGCAGCTTTTACTTAGCTCGAAATCAAGCAAAGCAAAAGACCAAAGCATTTGCTTAGTTTGGTATGAATAAACATTAGCTTAGCGGATGTGTACTAAAGTCTAAGAACATAGCTTTTGCTTCGAAAAATAGAGCTATCCAATCAGCAGAATCTGACGTTTTCTTAAGTTAAATGAAAGAAAACGATCAGAAAATTTAAAAGTACGGCTAAAATAGCCATGAAATCGACGGTGCGGATGGTGGGTGTAAGAACGACCGGAAAGTTTTTGGTTAATGCGTGCTCGTATGTTTATGTTTAAAGAAAAATGAATACATATTCGAATATAGTCAAACAACAAATGGCCTAACTTTAACATTTATCATAGCTCTCCCACACGTATTCGGATCGGGATAATCCGATGCATAAAAAATAGGCAATAGGCGCGCATATTAATTTAAATTTTTTTTCAAATCTTAGGATTATAAAAAAATCATATAAATATGGAAGTCGTAATAATGTTTTAAATTATTACAATTTTCTTCCAATTTCAAGCCAATTGGGACTTCTTCCACTATAGACGGAATTTTTAATTTGAAATATTTAATGATTGATTTGTTTAGTTTCATCTTAGACGAATCATTTCATACAATGACAGGAAAACGAAAAAAAAGCTGGATTATCACTTCGACTTTTCTTTATCCATGTTGAAAATGCCTTTTTGAATTGTATTGAAGCGTAATATTGCTAATTTAATAAATTCATGACATTGCTAAAGAATTTTTTATTGGAAAAGTCTGCTACCAAGCATGCTTAGAAATTCAATGATGTATATAGTGAATTTGATTTTAATTTGTCCAGTGATACATTTGTGAACCGCTTACGAGCTACAATGCTGAGTTAATTTTTGTTTTGTACAGCGTTTTAAAGTTTGCTTCTATTTTGTTAATCCATTAGTGCTAGTTTTGTCTCCTGATAACTGTTATATCGTTTATGTAATCTTCTTAGATGGGTTTTTTTGCCTAGTGCTTTTTACATCACATCCATTTAGACTTTCGGTCCGATGGATTAAATAAATAAACAATAAACAATAAACAAAATATAGCAATTGCTAGGAGATTTGTCGAGCGATTACTTTTGATTTGGGCTTTATTCATACAAAATTAGCTTGTTCTAAAAGTAAAAGCTCCTGACAGAGAAAGCAGCTGTCAAAAAAAGGTTTTTTTCATACCACCTATTGTTACTGAATTCGAAACAAAATATAAATTGATTTAATTTTTTCTAACTGAAAAATATAGACCAAAACAAAAATGTAAAAAATTAGGTTATTGTTTCTTCTGAGGAACCGAGGCTGTTAATGATTTTTGAGCCAATTTATCGATTCTCTTAAGGAAATTTTCCGCTCAATAGCTGATACCTCGACTGTATCTTTGTATCCTATTAAGCAGAAAAGTTATTAACTGTTTAACAGGGGTATGTCTTTTGGCATTGAAAAAAATCACATTCATTTGACATCACTGCTGGGTGCCTAGCGAAGTATTGCATGGCCACTTTTCATGCAATATTTTGCGAGGCCCCAGTAGTGATGTCAATTGAATTTATTATTAAACAATGCCAAAAGACATGGTACCCTTATTAAACAGTAAATAACATTTATTGTCTAACAAGAATCGAAGTAACGGTCTTCGGCAAAGTTGTTCAGCGGATAATTTCCATCAGAGAATTTATAAATTGGCACAAAAACCATAAGCAGACTCGGCTCCGCAGAAGAAACAAATACGATGATGACTTTCAAGTACAAAAAATTAAATTTAACTTTAAGTTCACATTATTCACATACATAATTCACATACAAAATTAAAACGTGTTTGACGTGATTTGACAATTGACAAAATGGCTGATCGATTGACACATGAAAAAAATATATAGATATATCTGTTGAATTACGCGTTTTAAAGAACACAAATATAGTTGTTTAGTTTTGACCCGAATATTCGATCAAGCCAACCATCAGATGATGCGATGCAACGAAAAAATAATTGGCTGATTAAGCGATCACATTGATACCAAGCATCAAACAGGAATTTTTAGTTGATTCTTTTTATGGTAAATGTTGGTCTCGTGAACGCGGGACATCGTAGAATTAAAATAATTTTTAAATCAATTGGTTACATTGCTTTTTCCGTTTTTTTTTTTTTTTTTTGAAACACATTCCTGTTTTTTTATATAAATTACATTTTTAATTCTTATCACTCCATTGTTTGTTTTTTCGCTGCTGCTAGGCGAACCGCCGCCATGGCCCTGCAACAAAATTCTGTTGATTATTCGTGGCAGAATTTGAACAGGCGGCGCCCTGAAAAAAAAGCTCTTGGTTAGAAATGATTGTCTTAAAAATTTCAATTATTTAATATTTTATCAATACTCGTCAAATTTACGCTCGATTTTATCACGCTTTTTAAGAAATCATTCTGAAACCATTTCCAGGACCTTAATTTTCTTTCAAAAGCTTAGAACATTTTTGTCAATGACTTTTTTTATGGTTAATAGTTAATGGTATGGTAAATAATTTTTCAATAAAATGAAAATTCCATTGAACTGCATACTTTAGTTGTATAGTGTTTAAAATCGTCATTTGCATTTTAAAAACATTCGCGATAATCGACTTAAGTATTTTAACGTCACGGTAATGCTAGTGTGTGTTGTCATTTGTGCTTGGTTTTTTTTATTTATTTTTTTATTTATTTACATAGTATTCCGTCATATGACATAACTTGACGAACATAATTCCTAAAATTCACTCGGTTCATAGCAACCGTTCTCCAATTTCTCGGGCACCCCACGTTCGCCAGATCACGCTCCACTTGGTCTTACCACCTCGCTCGTTGCGCCCCCGCACGTCTTGTTCCTACCGGATTCGTAGCGAACACTCGTTTTGCGGGACAATCGTCCGGCACTCTCGCAACATGTCCCGCCCAGCGTATCCGGCCAGTCTTCACCACCTTCTGGATACTGGGTTCGCCGTAGAGTCGCGCGAGCTCGTGGTTCATCTTTCGCCTCCACACTCCGTTCTCCTGTACGCCGCCAAAGATGGTTCTTAACACTCGTCGCTCGAATACTCCAAGTGTACGCAGGTCCTCCTCGAGCAATATCCATGTCTCGTGCCCGTAGAGAACAACCGGTCTAATAAGCGTCATATACAGGTTACACTTCGTGCGAGGGCTAAGTCTTCTCGACCGCAGTTGCTTGTGGAGTCCATACTAGGCACGACTTCTGCTGATAATTCGCCTCCGTATCTCACGGCAGTGCAAAGCTGAATTTAGGTGTAGGAATTGTTTCAAAAATCCGAATTGATGAAATAATAGAAAAACAGCTACCTTTGAAAATTCGTCATAAATTATGTATTTCGTATTTTAAAAAATATAAAGATGCCAAAATGTGACAAATTACGTCAACATTCCAATTCATTTTTTGAAATTTTTCTACTGGAACAGGAACAGCTTTGGCGGTTGATTGATTGAAAAGTACGGGTTTCACACAATTTTTTTACATTTTTTGTGGTCATGATCTTAAAAAACATTTGATAAAAATTTCCGTATGTGCAACATATAGCTTCTAACTTCAGCTTTCTCATGCACTAAGTGTAATTTTTTTCGAGCACTGACGAACAGATTTATAGTAATTTTCCTGAAGCATGTTTTCTCATAAAAAATTTCTTGGACTTAACATAACTTTAAAATAATTTATTGTAGCTGAAAGTTGTCTGAAAACATATTTGAGTCACGTTATAGGCTTTTTAAAAATATAAATTTTAAAGAAATCGTTTGAGAAACAAGAAAGTTTCAGCGAAAACAGTGTAAACCGTCATTTGACCGCTCGCGGTATGAATAGGTATATCACATGCGTTATTCGAAAACCACAACACATAGAAAAATTTTAAAAACGCAAAAATACTTGCATTTTGAAAATAAAAATTATCCTGTCGTTAAATTTGCGAAAAAAAAATATATAAGGTGTAATCATCATTCAAAGTTCAAAAACCGCCTCCAGTACGTTTAGTGTTAGCTTCACTCATCGTTGGCTGTGGCTCCTCTACGTCGTTGGCTACGCCGGCGATATACCTTCCCCCACCGTCTTGATCTCCTGCATGTGCGCCGTTCAGGTGTTCATCGAAGTGCTGCTTCCACCTTTTGATCACCTCACGATTGTCCGTCAGGATGCCTCCGTCCTTATCCCGGCACATTTCGGCTTGCGGCACGAAGCCTTTGCATGCGTTGAGTTTCTGATAGAACTTTCGTGTTTCTTGGGAACCTTGCAGCTGCTCCAGCTCCTGGAGCTCCTCCTCCTCCAGGCGGCGCTTTTTCTCCTGAAAATTCGGACTCGCTGCCTCTTCCGCTGTCGGTGATTTTCCACATTTCAACGGGTGCCTCTTTGCACTACTGCCGCCCGCGCGGCATTCTCTTCGTCCATCACCCTCATACACTCCTCGTCGAACCAGTCGTTCCGTCGAGATCGCTCCACATAATCGATGACGTTCTTCGCAGCACTATTGATGGGTGTCTTGATGGTATCCCAACAGTCCTCGAGAGGGGCTTCGTAAAGCTCGCCGCGTCAATATGTCGGAAAAATAATCCAACATATATACATCATTGGTGTAATTGACCATAATACAATACTTGGCGAGAAGCGATGAGAAAATTATAGTGGCCGATTAAGTTAAGCCTACGGAAACGTAGGTAACGAAGTTGGTTTCATCGACCGAAAGTTAATATGGTGAAGTGATCTCTAAAGCTTAGAAAACAACAAGTGATGAACGTATAAAAAGAAGTTTTGAACAGACATAATATTGTCTACAACAATGAACGCCGAGGTGACTGAAATGCATGATGAAGTAGGTGCCACATGCATAGATGATGACGAAGGGTCCGCGAAGAAGTTGAAACCGGGAAACACCGAAATTCAGCTATTTTTATTTCAGAAACCATTGAATGAATTTCTAAAAATTTAGTATCTTTGAGTTATCAGATGTATTTTGTTTGTTTTTGTCGAATATGGTTTGATTATTAAATTAATAACATTAGAGTTATGCTTCTAACCTTAGCACAGTCCCTGTGAACGGAAAATCAAGATATTTATAGTTCGCAATGTGTTTATAAACTTCTTAGGGGAAAGAACTCACGGTAACTAAAAACGAGAACAAATGACTTGTTCAAACGTCTACTAGAGGTTTTTTTTATGGAATTCGAAGTGTATTAAAAACTTCACCATCAAAGTTGAGTTATCTTTAAGAAGAACTTTTAGATAAAAGTGTTATTTTTATTTGTGACTCCATTGCAACAGACACCATGGAAGGAATAAATATCTCATAAATTGTATTGTATTGTATAGAATTTTTTATTTAAATATTTCACAGCAGGAAACTGTTAGGTAAATAAAGCTTGGTTTATATAGAAAAGGGCTCATTTCGAATTTTTCGGAAAAAATCGGGTAAATGACAAGAGATGTAGGTATTTGATATTTGTTTCGGCTTGAGCTGTACCGTCAACTGGGGCAACATGGAACAATTTTCAACTTCAATGGCTTCTGAAATCTTAATGCTTACAGATAATCATACCTCTTGTACATTTAAAGTTTTAAGGTTGATGGGACACCACATTGACGTAGTCAAAAAATTATTGGTTTAACCAATTATTTTAAAATTTACAAAAACATGCAATTTTCACCCTACTTAGAAAAAGGGGTAAGTTGCAACAAACTTTGTAATTAATGAAAAATCAAATGAAAATGTTTAAAAATTTAAAGTTTTTGATACATTTGTGATGTCATGACGCATAAAGCACCAATTGCAATAATTTTTGGTTTTGTTCGAATTGAATTTTACATTTTTTCTGTCAAAAATGTTTTTAAGAAAAGAGTGTTAATCTGCTGCATACATTTAGGGGTAAAAAATACTTCAAAATATTCTATTATCTTAAATCATGTATATAAATCTTAGGATGGATGAAATTTTAATGTTAACAAACGCATAATGCAAAACAATCATATCCCAGCATATGGAAAAGTAGAGATTTAGTTCTGATTTGCATTTTGTTGCATTTTGTCCCAGACGGCTAACTGAATTATAAAAATATTTATTTAAAAAAATTTGGAGATTGTCCGAAAAATATTCATACACCAACAGTGTTGGTTAAGGATAATGAAAGCAATATACAGTTTGTAGGTGATATCATTAAGCCAATCCGTCATACTAGGTAAAGTTTTTTGAGGCATTGAAAAATGTAAAAATTTGTACATCTATTGTTCGAATTTTTAAATTTCTTATGAGAATCAAAAAATTTGAAAAACTTTTTCACGATGTTAAAAACTATGTCATCATCAATTTGTTATCATTCATTGATAATTTTATTACAGCATATTGAAATAAAAATTGAATGAGTGTTGTGGGATACAAATGTTACATCTAACCCTGCTTTTGCATGATGCCCCGTTTGACGGTATGTCAAAAACAGTAAGGTTTTTTTTTGCACTGATATACGTACCGCGTAAAAAAACCGTGTTAATTCCCGAAAACCGTGTAACAAAACCGTGCTAATTGCAGAAAACCGTCTAAAAAGACCATTTAAAATCTGCAGCTCTGAAACTTGAAACCATAAGACATGTAACTTGACACTTAAGATCTGAGACCTGATACCTGAGATCGGAGACTTGAGTCTTGAGACATGAGACTTGAGACCTTATAGGTGACGAAAAATAGTGTCGCTTGTTCGCTAGTACAAGCTACAAGTGTTAGTACCGTGAGAATTTAGTTTAGTTCCGATTTCAACTGTCGACCAGTCAAGTGAAAGGATTTGACTTGTAGGTGACGAAAAAAAGTGTCGCGAGTTGCCTAGTACAAGCTACTTAGTGTAAGTACCGCGAGAAATTAGTTTAGTTTTGATTTCAACTTTCGAACGGTCAAAGGAAAGGGTTTGCCTTGTAGGTGACGAAAAATAGTGTCGCGAATTCCCTAGTACAAGTAAATAGTGTAAGTACCGCGAGAAATTAGTCTAGCTCCGATTTCAATTTGCGACACTATTTTTCGTCACCTACAAGTCAAACCCTTTCACTAAAGGGGTTGAAAGTTAAAATCGGAGATAAACTTATTTCTCGCGTCACTAACACTAGTAGCTTGTCTCAGGTCTCAGGCCTACAGTCTCATGTCCCATGTTTCATGGCTCTTGTCTCGTCTCATGCTTCAAGTCTCATGTATTATGTCTCAGGTCTCAGGTCTCAGCTATCAAGTCTCTTATCTCTAGTCTCAGGTCTCAAGTCTCATGACTCAGGTCTAACGTCTCAGCTCTAATGTCTGAAGTCTCTGGTCTCAGGTATCAGGTCCTTGGTCTCGTGTATCACGTTCTTAGTTCCAGAGTTTTCCTTTGATCCCTCAAACACCGTGTTAATTCCCGAAAACCGTGTAAAAAAGCCGTGTAAAAAAGCCGTTAAAAAAGCCGTGTAAAAACCACGTTAAATAAACCTTGGTGTTTATTGATTCCGGGCATTGACGAGCTTAGACGAGACCAACTCACTAATGAATTGATTACTAAATAGAAACATTAGGTACTCATTCAAAACAAGTTCAACTGCTTCCGCAGATTCCAATTCGATGAATAAAATCACAGTTCCCATCTCAAAGGCTAAGAAACAAAAAAAAAGGAACCTTCCCAATATCCGCTTTCAGGCGGATGCTTGCATCCGGCAAAAACCGGCAGGAAAAATGATCGAGTTACATGATTTTTCCGCTTCGCCCAGCCAACCAAAGATGGCTCCTTCAAATGTCAGTCAGCCATGTGCACAAAAACCGCCCCAGCTCGTTATATCGTTGGAAAAAGAGCTATCGGGCACAAACTCGTTCCTATCTAACAGGGGCTGGCATTCGAAGATGAGAGAATGGCATTGCCAATGGGATTCCGAAGAAAGTTTCACCAACAAGTTGAAATTGAATAGGACAAAGAAGTGCGGTGGCAAATTGAATTGCATTTGCATGAAACTTTGAGCGAAACTAATCTTACACGTTCCCATTGTTTCGAAATGCTTCAGCCAGCCTCCTCGGAGGCGATTTGCTTTGCCATTGAAGCGGTTGTGTTGTGTGTGAGCAGCAGTTTGAAGTTAGTTTCTAGCTCGGGATAGTAAGATAAAGGAGAAAGGGATGAAGAAATCCCGAAGCAGTAGGTAAACTTTTCTTCTTCCCTTCTTAAACGGAACTCTCGAGGGTGGATTGTTGGTATATTGTTTGGTTCCGAGACAATAGCTGCAGGAGCATTACCGATGTGTGCATTTGATAATATTTAACAAAAACAAACATCCATATCTGCATACTAATAAAATAAAATTTGCATTGAAGTCGTTACAAATGTGGCTCTCAATTCATTTTCAATTCTGAATCTAGATTGCAGGGTTCTGTGAAGGGCCGGAAGATATTTTCTGAATCAATTGGTAACAGACAATATTTTGAATGAATGGACCAGTTTATTCATTTCATCAACAAATTTAAAAGAAAAAACAGAACAAATTAAGGAACGCAACAATGCAAGTGGCTCCAGAGAGTAGAAACGTGAAATTTCAAACAGGCACATTTGATCTTATTTCCAGTTATCTAAAGTCAATTTTAGATGGTACAAATTCTCATATTTACTTCAGATGTATTGAAATTAAGCCATCAAGATGTAGAAAAGAAAGAACGCACAATCGATAAAATGGCTCCAGAGAGTAAAAAATCGTTTATTCAATCGGCACATTTGAAGATTTTTCAAATTAAAAAGAATTCATCGTATTCAATACTTATTTGGCAAAAATAATCAAGAAAATGCACGTGCCCAATTTTTTTCATGAATCTTTAAAAATAAAATGATAACATTATAAATAGAAGTTTCAAGACTGCTTGTCGATACGTCTCATCTCAGCGAAACTCAACAGCAGATCTGTGACATTTCGGTGAATTGACATCGATAATGTTCGTAAATACAGCAAAAAGAATAAAAATATCATAAAAAGTGAGGGAATGAACAATAAATATTTAGCGCCATTTCAAAAAAGTAATATCGAGCTACAAAGTCATTTTTGTATTTCATTAGATGCCAATTTGTATTTCATTCATTGCCAAAGTATAATTTCTCATTAATTTCAAAAATTCTTCTGTAACATGAAGGTGAGGAGATATTATTGGTAATATCTCCACACTTCACCTCATCTCTGTATTTACATATAACATTGAAAAATAGTAGTTCCAAAGGCGCGCAAAAGCAGAGAAAACATCTGAAAAAGATCTGGAAAACCGTTGATCATAGTGTTGACACCTGAAAATAGGGTTATCAAAGTATCTAAATAGTAATAAACTCACAACAGGTTCAGGTTACCAAAAGTGGTAAGAGTTGAAGTTTTTGTATTTGAAGGTTAAAAACTTTTGTACCAGAAGAGAAGTTTTGTTAGAATGCATTCAACGTAAGCATTTTATATCATAGTTTAAAAAAAATACTTAACCTTTTAAATTTGCAGAAATATTTCAATAAAGTTAAAAACGTATAAAGAAAAAATTAAATGTTGCTTTCCGAAAACTCAATTAAAAGAAATAAATAAATAAATTTCAATAAAGTAGCATGGATAAGACGATAAACGATTTGATTTGTTCTTACGAAAACTTACAAAAGTGTAAATTTGAATTTAATTTTTTTAAGGGAAATTTTGAAGTTAAAAAAATCAGCCTTATATTCTTTCAAGGTGAGGAGAACTCACGCTCATCAAAAACGAGTACAAACGACATATCCAAACGTCTACAAGAGAAAAAAAAAACATTTATATCTGCAATTCTAAGTGAATTGAACACTTACTCAACAAAGTTTGGTTGGCTATAAGAAGAACTATGAGATACCTAATGATTTTTTTTTTAATTGAGACTCCATTGCTTCACGTATTCAATTAATATTTACTAGGGTGACTTATGGTTTCGAATTTATAAAACTTTTTCCAATTAAAGTTTACTTAACCAACTTTCACTTTACTAAGAAAAAATGTACTTTTCTTTTAACAAATTAAAAACTTACGTTATAAAAGTGGCACCAGAAAGTTCAAAAACGCTCTTTTTAATTATTTGAAAAAAAATTCTATGAGAAAGATATCGATTTAGCTAATCTGTTTTGATAAACAATTCATTGCAAAACTTTTGATTAACAAAACCATGAGAACTTATCATTTTTGAATCATTTTAATTATCGAGGACAACTTTTTCAACAGTTTCAGATACGTTAGACATATGTGATGAAAATACCTTTATCACAAATAAGATTTTCAGCAGAAAAAATTAGACCCCAATGATCTAACAGTGTTAGTTAAATTAAAAATCTGTTTTTTTTCTGAAACCTTCTAAACTTCTTAATGTATATAGTAAAATGTTTGTACTTTTCATTTCATTATTATAATTACAATTACAACTAAATATAACAGGTTTTTTTATTCGTAACCATAATGAGCCGAAAACTTCTTATGTTTTAATTTGTTTTTTTTTACACATAGGTAATTAATTACTTTTTTTTGTCACAAGTTAAATGTATGTTTTTGATCGCATGCCATTTGAGATTATTCGTTTGACCTATTTATGCTCTCATAGTCCATAATTTTTTTTGTACACCACGAAAAAATGCTGGAGTAACACTAACTGTTTCATAAATATTCCATTCAATGAAAAGAAAAACTATGAAAAGTAAGAAAAAAGAAACTATTTTTTCATGCCCTTTATTTTTCCATATTGAGAAATATCAAACAAGCCAGACGAACGAAGGATATTTATTTTGTTTATAAAGTAGGCAATAAATTTCTTTTTGAAAAAACACAGTCAATTAACAAAATTTCACAGTGGCTTCAGAAAGTTGAAACATAAGATCACGGTAATCTTTGTATAAAAAAAACCCCTTATTAATTTTTACATATCCGAGAACTTTAAATGTTTGTTCTGTCAGCCAA
This sequence comes from Uranotaenia lowii, assembly GCF_029784155.1. Classification (NCBI taxonomy): domain Eukaryota; kingdom Metazoa; phylum Arthropoda; class Insecta; order Diptera; family Culicidae; genus Uranotaenia; species Uranotaenia lowii. The sequence continues at coordinate 311,824,699 of NC_073693.1, forward strand.
TAAATCTTTGTAATTACTACATGCGGTCCCTTCTGTCCAAGGTTGTCGAAAAATAATCTCTGTTTTTGATAAAATAACTTCTCGAATCCCGTGGTTTTTATTGAAAATTTGATGACGAAATTTTTTGATTTTCATCGTAAACTGTAATGCTGTAAAACACAAAATGTAAATAAATGGGTCCATTTTTTTTTATTCTTTCAAAAAAAATTGTATTACTATGCACAAAATGGTAGAATCTAATGCTTGTTTTATTTTAATAAATGGCTCAAACATTAAACTCCGTAATCTATCTATACTGATGCTAGTCATTCTTGCCATCATATTGATAAACTCCATTAAGCAACATTGGTAGATTTTACGTTTGATCTACCAAACGTTAGATTTAAGTACCGAGCAGTTAAACACGGTCTGTTTCCAGATTTCTCTGGAATTCGTGACTTTTCACAAAATTCTGTGATCTGTGGAACAGACTTTGTGATGAAAATTTCCTCATAATTCTGTAAAATTACAGATTAATCTGTATTTTATTTTTCAACAACCTAGTCCTGAAGGAACAGCTTGCAAAAAAACACCAAAGTTTATTATTTTCAAATAATTCAGTCAAGTTTCAGGATACGTAAAAATTGATAAGAAACTTTTTAATACAGAGCAGTCTTATGTTCTCACTTTCTAAACCCACTTTAAAATTGTGTTTATTGTGTGTGCTATTTTGAAGAGAAATTTTTTACTACAAAAACAAAATTCAAAGCCTTTGTTCGTCTGGATTGTTGTTTTTTTTTTTTCAATATTGAAAAATAAATTGTTTCTGTTTTCTCACTTTTCATTGTTCTTCTGTTTATTTAAAGGAATATTAACGAAACTATAATTAATAATGCTAATTTTGTTTCTGCTGAAAATCAAAGTCTTATTTTTGGTCAAGGTATTTTCATATAATATGTACATATGTGAGTCTTACATAACTAAAATTGTTTGATAATTTGTCCTGGATAGTTTAAATGCTTCAAAATGATAAGTTCGCATGGTTTTTATATCAAAAGCTGAAATATTTCATTCAGATGACTAGAACTTTAATTGTTGATCAAAACAGATCAAGTCAAATTTAATTTTCAAAAATAATTTGTAAAAAACGTGTGTGAACTCTATGATGCCTCTTTAACTACGTAAGTTTGAAATTTGGTTTGAAAAAAAGAAGTGGAAAATAGAGAACTTCAAATTTTTCCTAAGTAATGTTCACTTTGTTAGTCTTCATAAAATATGTACATTTTATTGATCACTTTAAAAATCAGCAACGAATTTAAGGAATTCTTTTCTAATTTTGAAAATATTCAGATGTGTCGATTGAAAAGGAAAGGGTTGTTACTCTTTGAAGCAGTCCCGTGCGAAGGTCTGGTCCATGGGGGGGTTTCGAAATTCAAATTTCGATAGATATAATAAAAGTACCAAAATCATGAGGCTTATAACTCATTCATAAGTTTAAAGTCTCTTTAAAAATAAATAAAACAAACAAAACAAACAAAAGTACCTAAATTGCATAAAAAATGTGAAAATAGATTTCTACAACCATTTTCTTACTCCTGGCCATCACACGAATTCAAAACACAAAATAAATCATGATCAAAGTTAAAAATAAGTGCTTTTTCCTGTAAGTCATCAAGAAATCATTAAAAATTATGTTCCTTATTCTGAACTAAGAATTCGCATGAAAATAAATTAAAAATTTAAAATTTAAACTAGACTTAGTTTACAAATATGAACCAATCAGTGATGGTAAATTTCGCCCGTCACGCTTGACCCGACTAGTTTTGTTTCATCAAACGACTGGCACTGTTCTCAATTGACGGAGCCTCACTACTCGCATGACGGATAAAGCACGACAACAATCAACATTTTTCCATCATCGACTGGCGAAGCTCCTACACAAGGTCAAAATTTCTCCTGAGAGTGACTGGCAAATCTCTTCACACTTCGATCGGCTGCTGACGGCAGGTACAACTAATTGAACGACTTGCTGGCAGAGAGCAATATTAGCAATAAAAAACCGAAAACGGGCTTGCTGGCAGAAGCAACAATAATAATAAATTCTTTTCTTTTTCGTCTTCGGTCGTCTTCGGCTTGCTGGCAGGAGCAACAATAATAATAAATGCGTTTCTTTTTCTTCATCGGTCGCTTGAATGCGATTGCTTGACTAGGTTATTATTTAAGCTTCAAATGAATGGGGAAAGAATGACTGGCAAACGAAGTGACTGGTCGTTAAGGAACAGTCAATTGAGTTTGACGGACCAAAAGGCTTCACAGTCACAGCTTCACGCCTCATGACGATGACTTTTGCCAAGCCTGAACCAATATTTCTGAAATGTTATCCTTCGGCCTTAAGAATAAGTGCATATAAAAAAGCACATGAAATATAAAACCAGATTTGAGAAATACATATCCAAACCTATATCATATCAGGTCAGAAATTATCAATGATTAAAAATTAGAGAACACAGAATTAAAAAGCTTATTATGACTTATTTTGGAACGTTAAGTTTTAATCTATCAGCACTGACCATACTGACTGGACAGTCGATTTCGTTTTTTGGATAATTTACGCACTCTGGAATCGATAGTACGCAATATCGATTCCAGAGTGCGCATCGATCGATTTGAAGAAATGCTATCCCAGTTAGAAAGTGCCACCCGACTTTCGCAAAAAAACAGGCAATTCAGACGATAAAATCGTGCAAAACATTTACATTTTTCCTACAGGGCATTTCTACTGGAAAAACTATAGGTTCACAACCTGCCGTCGGTATTGCGAACCTGCTAAATTTGACGAAAAAAATTAGCACAACAATATAGATATTATGAAAACATGGTTTTTTGACTAAATGAAAAACTTTCCCAAAGACCGTGAATAATGACTTCTGTGAAAAAAATTACTAAAGTTTTCTTCTTGTAAATTTTTTCCCAAATTTTCCAAAAAACCGGAATTTCGAAAAACTGCCAAAGAAGATTTAAATTAATTTAATCTTGGATATTTCTTGAAGCATGAGTCAAATTGCTTGTTGAATGAGGAATTAAGTTTTCATCAATTTCATTTAATACAAATCAGTAGCTGAAGTTCTAATCATCTTAATTTACAATTTCTACATCTAGAAGTGAAGAAGTGATTTAAAAAAAAATTGTGCAATATCTTGAATTTGAAAATATAATCAATCATGGCTATAAACTAGGAATATGAACTCTCGATTTAAATTACCTTTTTGAACTTAACAGATTCTTTTCAAAACACATAATTAAAAATTAAATTCAACGTATACAATAGGGAAAAAATAAAAATTAAATAAAATTATCAAGCGCAGGTTTAAAAATGAATCAGTTTTGAAAAAAAGAATCTATATATACTTCAATCATTTTCGAAATAATGCAGTTTTTTTAAATTTAGAAAGATATCATTACAAGTACTCCTGATCATACTGGAGAAAGTGAAAAAGTGAAAAATGCTTATTTTATTTAACAATTTTCTTTTAAACCTACAAAACGATTTGATTTTTGCTTTAAAAAAATTATCTAAAATTCGATTAAGTCTTAATTTTAAAATTAAGTTAAAACCTTTATTTTAAAATTTGTTTTAATGTTTTAAAGTTTTGTCAAAAAGTTAAAAATTTCTTAAACGATTTTGACTTATTTTTAAAAGTTATTTTAAAAAACAAAAGCTTATAGACAAAAAACATTGCATATTTGGACTCAAGGCATCCAGAGTAACCAAAAGAAACTCTTAAAGTATTTGCACTTCGGAAAAATGTGTCTTTGTGTAATTATTCAAAATCTGTTGGAATGTAGAGTTGAGTATTTTAATAAAAGAACAAAAAACAAAAAAAAATTGTTGTCAAAATTGGTTTCTTAAAGAATGTTTGACATCAGCATAACATTTGAACTGCTAATTTGTTTATAAAAATTTCTTAATAAAAACCCATTCTTAGGTCGTGGAAGTGCTTCTGTATGTCAAAAAGGAACTATTATCAACTTATAAATCAAAATTTACAATTATAAATTAGTAATGTCAAAAGTAATCACGGATTTAATTCCGCCGGGGGCGAGCCACTTTTTGCCACGTTTGTAAATATTTATTTTGTTCTACGGTAGATTCTTTACTTCATCTGAAAATTGTATTTGGAAAAAATCTCCATGGGGGGGAGGGGTGGGGGGTGTTAAACTCCTTAAACCCCGACCGTTCGCACGGCCTTGCACTTAAGCTATTTTAACAATTTTGCATTTTTTTTTCTATTCTACAACCAACGTGTTTGAATTTGTTTAGGAATCTATGTGGAGAGCAAAAAATTTCTATCAAACAGCACCAAAGAAGAACTGAAAGTTCACTTTCAATAATAGCAAAGCAATCAATAACTCAAAAGAATGTTTATTTGGAGTATAAATGAAATTTCTGATGTGCAAATATGTAGAAATTTCTTTTCCCATGAGCAATGAAACTCGATGCGCTGATTCAGGATCCAAACAAATAAGCACATATTTTACTTTCAGTTACTTCTTTGAATAAATAAAATGAAAAAAAAATTAGGACGTGAAAATAATTTCTAGAATAGAATCATTTTATTTAAATTGTTTTTAAACTTTCTTTACGTGAATGAACTAATCTACATAACTAACGGCCTTATGGCATTAATTGTCCCTAAATCAATGTTTAACAGCTCAAGAACTTTTGTTTTGTATAAAAGAAACTTTAAACACATTAATGATTTTTGTGGATTTCTAGGTATCGATTTAAATAAAAACATGTTCAAACTCTCTGGAGCCACTTGGAACATGTTCCTAAAATTAAAATCTTCGTCATAATATCTGTTTACAGTATTTTTGAGCTGATGCTCTCTGCTCTGATGCTCGGCAAACCGAGGATTGCCGTGGAATCCTTCAACCATGGAGCAACTGAACGACCTTGACCTGGCAGACGATATTGTTTTGCTCGCCCAAACACAACAAGACATGCAGAGCAAACTCGACGACCTCACCGAAAGCTCCAAGGCAGCAGGTCTCAAAATCAATGTCGGAAAGACCAAGTCGATGGAAATCAATACAGAAAATCGTTCCAATTTCGTGGTAGCTGGACAACAGGTTGAGACAGTGGAGTGCTTCCAGTATCTTGGTAGCCAGATTACGCCTGATGGTGGTACCAAGAAGGACATCGAAACCCGGATCAGAAAAGCCCGATTTGCGTTTGCGAGTCTCCGAAACATCTGGCGGTCACGCCAGATCTCTCTACGAACTAAGATCCGAATCTTCAACTCAAACGTCAAATCCGTATTGCTGTACGGGTGTGAGACTTGGTGCACATATGCGGTGACGACGCGAAAACTGCAAGTTTTTGTGAATCGGTGCCTGCGGAACATCATCCGCGCTTGGTGGCCTGGCAACTGGATCTCAAACGTTGAACTTCATCGCCGGTGTCATCAAAAGGCGCTAGAAATCGAGATTCGGGAACGTAAGTGGAGATGGATTGGGCACACGCTGCGAAGAGATGAAAACGAGATTTGCAGAGAGGCGCTTGACTGGAATCCAGATGGGCATCGAAGAAGAGGCAGGCCCAAAAGCTCGTGGCGGCGAAGTCTAGCCGCTGAAATCCGCACAGTTGACGAGAACCTTGGCTGGCAGCAAGTGAAGACGCTGGCTCCGGATCGCCAGCAGTGGAGATCTTTTATCTCAGCCCTATGCGCCGGTCAATCGGCGCTGGACCCTTAGGTAGGTAGGTAGGGGCTCTCTTTCAATGCGAAATCGTACGCTGAATCCGAAAAAAATATTTTCAAAAAAATGACAGTAGAACAGTTTTCGAGCTGTTCTTCAAATATGAAATTTTGTAATTACAAAAAAATACTTACACTTAGGTTCAAATATCTCGGACGGCATAACATTGAATTGAAATATCTTTTTTAGCATAATAAAGGTGATGAAAAAAGCTTTCGATCATTCGATCTTTATTTTTGCGTAAGATCAACATATTATGGCGAAGTCGTCAATTTTAGGAACAAATTCCCCGTGGCTCCAGAGAGTTTTAAACATTTTTTTTTCTTTTAACACTAGAAAGACCGCACCAGTCAAAATGACTGGTTGGACACTTTGTTTGTTGAATATCTTTAAAACACTACGCTCTAAAAATTCGCAAAAAATACGACTTTTCATGAATTTTGAATCTCTACAAAACTGTGTATTTTTTATTTCACTAGCACTTTTAATAAGCGAGAAAAATTTCGTCATGGACACTCGGACCGCGACCAGTCAAAATGACTGGTAAAATTCACACTCAAACAAGACAAATTTTTTTCGCTTGCTTTTGGTTTCATTTGCAATCTACATTCAAGACAATGAGCCTTAGATAATTTATGGTGGGCAGGAGTGTGTCATTCGTAATGAAATTATTGATTTTCGATGCGAAGTCATGAAAATTTGTAGAAAAAGTTCTCGGATTGACCGCTGTGTGGCGCTTCAAGCACTTGACTCTCAATTTTTTTGGTCCATTTTGTTGCTCAACTATAATCAAACTTTCTGTCAAAATTTGGCGTAATTTCATCAAGATTTGTAAAAGTTATGTTAGATTTAATACATGTCGATTCGAGAAATCGAGTAGTTTTAGGTGATAAATATGTTTTATACTAAACTAGAATGAGTAAAATAATTATGAATTGTGTACTCATTTATTCAAATTTTTAGACATCAGCTATGAAACTGAATATTTTAAATGATATTTCAACATGGGTGCACGGAATATTGTTTATATGTTTTATCCATCATGGGTGCACGGATGCACCGCAGTTTCTGCCCAAGTATGTATTCACATGCATTCTTAGATTATTAGGTTCGACAAATTTCCAATGGAAGTTCACTTACAGGTATTCCGGCACCCGTGTATATACCTGGCCAGCTGGCAGTTGATTGAATATTCTTATTGAACATTCTTATCATAAGAGGAAACACATCTTACCAGTCGGCAACTTATGGGGTGTGAACCCAAGTGTTTTCTTGCCGATACCAGGAATCGAACCCAGTACGCTTGGCATACCTAGACCAGACTCGCCGCAGGCTATCTGAAAGACCACATCGGCGCTAAGATATTTCATCATGGGTGTACGTATTGGCTGTAAATTCGCCGTTGAAAATTATATAGAAATAAATAGTTTTCAACTTGCTTCAGAACACAAAATATTTTTGCGTTAGATATGATTGGTATCTGAAATGCAATATTGATCAATCAAAAAACTTTTTAGGAAAAACAATTCAACGTGTTTATTTGACAATGTTGATTCATTATTTTTATTTTCACTGTTCCCGTCGCACGACATAACTTGATGCATATAATTCCTAAAATTCACTCGGTCCATGGTAACCGTTTTCCAATTTCTTTGATGTTGATCAGATCTTATCAGATAAATATACGATCGCAAAAACCTGTTTTTTAATAACAAATAAATCAATTTATTATTTCAAGATATAATTGAAATATATTTTTTCCAGGAATGAAAAAAAAAACGGAACTAAAAATAATAATCGTTATTTAAATCATTATGTCTCAACATGAAAGACATGGTTTCGACTTTGGTATAGTTAAGATTTGTAAAAATGCTTTTTAAAAATTTGCAAAAAGTCCAATATTTGATTAAAGCGCAGTGAATCCGTGCACTCATAGTGAAAAACCATGTATTTAACACAATTTTTCATTTGAATCTATAAAAGTCTTTATTCTTTATCATTAGCATGCAAAAAAATTGATTTTGGATGAATAGCGGTAAATCCGTGCACCCATGGTGAATTGCTCTACTAATAGAAAAAGTATGCTTCAAAACCTACAATATCAGGTATAATTTATAGGCAAATTGTTGAAAAATTTCAGAGCGGTGGATGCTAGAAAATATCTACTAAAACAAAACTGAAGTGAAACCGTGCACCCATGGTCAAAACCTATAGCCATCTTACATGATTTTATAATTAAATTGATAATGTGTTTCAATTTTTTGATAATTATTTGAAATATTGATTTTATGACATACACGCATTTGTCAACTATGTGAAAATAAGGTGATTCCGTGCACCCATGGTGAAAAAATATTTCCATTTTATAACAAAAATGATATCGAATGAATAACAAAATAATTTCATAAGAAAAAAGTTAAAAATATTATGATAATAAATTTTTTTCCTTTACCAGTCATTTTGACTGGTCGCGTTCCGAATAGGTATATTCAATTTGCCGGTCCTTCTAGTGTTAAATCGACACATAAAAATTCACAAAAATCATACAGGTTCTTAAAGCTTGCTTTTTACCAAGAAAAATGTTAAAGAGCTGTTATACATTGATCAAGGGAAATTTTAATCCGACAGCAAAAAAAATATATTTTAAAATCAATTTAAAAAAAACTATATTTTTTTATCAACTACTAGAAGAGACATACTAAGCATCACTGAAAATATTGGAAGTTTATTATTCTGTTACTTGATTGATCAGCCTCGATGAAAAGTTATGTCCTTTTTGTAGGGACATCTGAAGATTATGAAATTTTACACACGGATAGAAAGTTAGAAGTAATAAATTTCCTCAAGAATGGCAAAGGCTCTCTGGAGCTACTTTCATATATGATATTGATTATAATAACAATAAAATGTCTCTTTATAATATGTTGAATTCGAAGTCAATCCAAAAGCTCATAAAAACACGAAAAAAGCTTAGCTCGAATCACAGAATGCAGTTTTGAAGTGTGTCTGATCAACAAGAGTTAATTTTTTGTCACGCTTAAAACCTTTTTATGTTCAATTAAAAGTTAGAACTTGAAGGTTCGTACAATTGACTGATTTGATGCTTGTAGAATGGAGTTGTAAAAAATACGAACAGAGCACAGAAAAAGTTTCAATGAAACATGAAGTTTCCTCGAAGAAATTCTATTCACTTAACACTACACCAAGTGTACATTTTTCGAGGGTCACAATGGCCCGCATCTTACAAATGCTAATATAAGGTTGCCAAAAAATTTCACTGACGCATATGGGCCGGCCAAATTCGGACAATATTATCAAAAACCTGGCAAAATCGAAGCATTTGCTTGTCAAAAAACGTGCAATATCCGAGCTTTTTTTCAAAATCCAGAACTTATCCATTATAAGTTGAAAACATATATAGTTTTTGTACACAAAAATCAAAATTCATAGCAACTTTGTCTGAGTTTTTGTGTGATGTTGCGTATAAAGTTAATAAATCCGGGCATTTTTCAACGAAATCCAGGCAAGACCGGACTTTTGCAAAATTTTGTTTAAAATTTTCTGGCAAATACGGGGAACACCGGGCAATCTGGAAAGCTTATGCTAAAACCTTCAGCCCATAGAAAATGTAATATTGGATATATAGGATTCGATCTCATGACCATTGGCTTTTAAGACATGAATGCCTTCCTCTTTGCCACGGGTGGCAGCTAAAGTATTTGAAATTCACGATTAATAAAATAAAAACGGACAAAAGGATTTAAGCATCATTTTTACCGATGACATAGCAAAGATTAATCAGCTTCCCGCTACAATATCCCGACATCGAATGGCGTGTCGTTTGACATGAAAATTACTTTGTCAAATTAGAGGCACCACGGGTTTATGAACAATGACAATAAAAAAAATCTCATTTTCGCGATACACAATCCCGCATAAATCATCTAAATGGGCGATGCAGCAAGGAGTGGGAAGTGCAGGAAAAAAACAGAACTGAATAATGAAATTTTAAATCATGCCATTTTCAGCTGAACCGTTTCATTGGGCAAAATTGAATATTCCCACGAGACGCCAATGGTCTCGATGAAAGAGGATCTCATCTGAAGGGGAGGCAGGGGGGATGTTGGCTAGTGGGATAGCGTACACAAGGTATGAATTATGTCTTCTGGTGATGAAACTTGGGATTCATTCAGCTTCTGCAATAACAATAATGGAACTGGACCAGTACCTACGTGTCGTGGGCGGACGATCCCTGGCGTGTGCGGCAGGTTAGTAGCGAATGGCAAACAGCAGTAATGACCGCGTGAACATCAAAATGAGCATGACCTTAATGTGGCCACTGTGAATAGAAGTGGGAATGGATTCATCATCCATCATCACGCGAGGGCTTTGGGCGATTTGCGAATGGGATGTACCTTACTTCAGTTGAGGAGAAGATGCTACCCCGAGAGTTGTAAAGTTTGCAATTTGCAGCTCAACGTTTGGTTTGACGATCTGTTGGGGTGGGTGTTGGCGATTTTTTTTTATTTATTTTGGTCCCGTTGAGAGAATGATATTTAATTTCGTTATTGCTTCATTTACAATTCCATTACGCGAGAATATGTGAGGATTCATTTTTTAACGGATAAGTGGGGATTCATCTTAAGAATGTTGTAAATTTTAAATGAATACCGTAAAGAATTGTTAGCAAACTAAAATACTCGTCAATAAATTAGGAACATTTTCAACGGAACATGAGTTATCATTCTTCCGATATATCATTCAGCCCAAGTGTCTTTCTAAACTAATGTTATCTAGAATATGTTTCAATGAATATGATGCAGTCATGAAATTTCTTGGGTGAAGTTATTTTACAATGGTTTATGAGTTCCATTTCCTCTTAAAAGTTCGCGCAGAACAAAAATAATCCATAAAACTTCCCAAAAATAATTATATTTGAAATAATTCCAAAAATTTATGAATACGGTGTGTCTTTTTGCTACTATTCTCGAATTTCAAAAACTATGTAGTCTTGAATTTGTAATTTGTAATTTTTATTAACTTTAACGCAGCCTTAAAAGTTTTCTATTCGGGTCAAAACGAACGACAGAACTGCATATTATTGAAATAAGAATTACGTACCCGGGTTTCGATTAGAAATTAAGTAGGGGGAAGTGTTTCTAAATACGCATATTGGGTAATATGCGCATACAGCCGATTGACGATATGGCTGGAGATTCAACGTATCTAATCAGTGCAGTTTGAGGGTAATACGCTATTGAAACATGACATGAAGAAATTTGATTGTTATATAAAGTCAAAAAAATTTAAAAATTCAAACAAGATTTTTGTCAGTTTTGTTAAAATATATTGAACTTTAATTATCGTGCGTACAGATTCTGTGAACATAAATTTTAATGGTTTTTCTTTCTTATTCATCTGGAAATCGGAAATTCCACAAATTGAAGCTTTTGGCAAGGTTGTATATGATAAGATATTGAAATAAGAGACATGTTCTGAATGCCCATATCAAGACAGGTTAAATAACTATATCGAGAAAAATAGATTAGTCTTATAATTTTTTTTACTTTTTATCTTTGAAACATCAAATCTACGCTAAAATCACGATCTTACGGCGAAAAAAAGAAGAACTTCATGTTCGGGCTCGGCCGATGGGGGGGTTCGGATTTCGGGGTATTTCTTCCCGTCTCAGTCGACGGCATCCACCAGCAGCAGGAATGAAAGGTGAGTTGCGCCTTCACTTAGCACCAACAGCTGATCACCCGCTCGGGGGGAGATTTTTTTTGCACTTCGGTGTAAGTTTGCGAGAAAGCACCAAACTGTAGGTACGCGCGATCGATTGTATTGCCACTGCACTTTGATTTTCGGAACTTGTATATTGAAGTCGCTTGATTGGACTTAGATTGTTGATTTATTAATAGTAGAAGTAAAAATCCGTGCGATTCGTTTAACGTTCTAATCTATTCTACTTATATCTAAAAATGGCTTACTACACTATTATGTGAGAACTCTCTCGGCGAAAGTTGTTATGTTGCGAGAGAGTTTTGCTTATTCTAAGGTACGTGCACAGATGATGAGTGTTTGCGAACAAATGGCTTAAAGTGTCAAGTGAACATATAAAAAACACACATTAAAAGTAATTCATGACCGGTGTAGTACCGATCACTGATCCGATAAAAATACGATATGAACAAAAGATTACCATGAAATATGGCCATATGGCCATATGGCATACCTTACTATGTTTCATGCAAATGAACTAGTTGTGTAAAAAATTTCACCAAAATTTCAGCCTTGACGTATGCTTAACATCCGTTTCTACCATTTTCAATTAAAAAATATCAAAATATTGCAAGTGTAAATAAAATATAGCTTAAAACATAAATATGCACATTTAACCCGCCGGTTTCGGAAATCGGCTTTTTACGCTACTTTTATTATACGATTATTTTCACAAAACCTGTAAGAGATTTTGTAAAGTAAAGCGTAGGCCACCATTTATATCTCGGATCTCCATCCAATGGTCATCGTCCTCGCTCTGCATATATTTCCCTATGAAGTTAAATTGTGTACGCATCATATGCTACATTAATTTGACATATTTAAAAATCCAAATCTTTAAGTTTTTTTAATAGTCAGAAGTCGAGGAATATATAATTAAAATTGAATTTTATTGCTAAATAAAACGTTAAAAATTTTTAAAACCCTACCATTTATCTTTTTAATTCTCATCAACTATAATATATAATATTGAAATTATGTAGAAAAGAAAAAAAAATGCCCTAGATACCCCATTCTATCCTTAAAAAAATTGTTGTTTAAGATTCTCAAAGAGTGACCAGATGCCGCGGTTTTACAAATATTGAGTTGAGCTTTCTATACTACTTGTTCTAATCACAACTTGAATTAAGTTTGAACATTTTCAGATTTGCAGCTTGTTGGGCTCGAACAAATTCATTGCTTTTTTTCAAACGAGTAAACCTTGACTGACCCAGACAACCAGAAGTCGTATTTTATTTTACAGACTAAATCGTATAGAATATAATTTAAACTCATTTTCGTATATCTGTACCTACAATGTGCGACCCATTTCTATAGGGGAGAGTGGGGATACTTGATCCCCTTTTCTTATTTTCACCATATCTTTTTGAAAAAAATTAGCAACTCACCGTCTTTGACATTTTCTGACAGCTTGTAACTTCAAGTTTCTATGCTCCAAAAATTAGAACGATACTTGAACCCGTTGATGAACTAGAAGCATTTTCGTGGGAGTAAAAAAATTGCGATTTTTCTGAAGTTAGGGGAGACTTGATCCCCTATTGAAGAAGACTTGATCTTTTATTCAGGAAGCCCTAATCCTTGTATAAAAATCAAACAAAACCCCAAGATAGAATGTTTATTGACTATTTTGGTCATGTTTGTTCTCATTTCACAATTTATAGCAGACATAAGAAGAAAATTCTATAACTTTGTCTCAACGCTAATAACATTGCATACTCAAAGGCGCTATTTTATATAATTAAGAGAAAATTAATTATTTTTGCTCTTTTCTTCGGACAATTGTTCGATAAATATTAGTTTTTGGATAAATATTAGTAATTTCGTAATCAGCAATCATAACGATCAATTCAGAAGAAGAATATGCCGTTTGAAAGGGGGATCAATTGTACCCAACTCTAGGGGATCAATTGTACCCATAATCAACATTTTAGAAAACTTTTTCTTCTTATTTAATTTTTGGCATTTTCGGCGAGTTGTGAAAATTCAAGGTAGAATATTTAGAAAGAACATGAAAGTATTATAGGTGGAAAGATCAAAGCTAGAGCGCTTTGGGTAGAAGAAATTGAATAGTTGGTGAAAATGTGAGCAGGGCTTTTGTTGTGTGAACAGCTTTTGAACTACTTGCGTGATTCTTTGCCGCGCGCCGTTTCAATGTTGATAGGAAGCGATGAAGAAACCCATCGCATTCCTACCCACATTGAAACACGGACGGGTCGAACACATGTGAGATTGTGTCCGACCGGGCAAAAAATCACCCAAGCAGCGCTCACATGTGCTGTTCTATTGCTAAGCCAATTCTATCTATAATACTTTCATGTTCTTTCTAAATATTCTACCTTGAATTTTCACAACTCGCCGAAATGCCAAAAATTAAATAAGAATATATCCCAGCGGCGATTAAAATAAGATAACGAAAACTTTTTCTGAAAAAAGTTGAGAGTTTTCCATTACTTTGAAAATATGGCATTATGAAGTTCATTTTACGCTCGAGCGATTGATACATTGGAACAAATATTTTTTTCATAATTATCCCAAGTAAGGAACATTTTAAATGATGAAAAAAGATCTTCAAGTAACATTTTGTGAAATTTTTCAAACAAAGTTCAATCACTCAAACAATTATTTTGTTAAAATTTTTTAAACTACAAACATTGTTATTTTGCTCATTTTGGCACATTTTTCTAGAACATTTGATCTTTGTAAGACATCCCAGTTTCGAGATATAGCTAAGGAATCAAGTATCCCCAGGGATCAAGTATCCTCGTCCTCCCTTATCGTTTAGAACGCATTGCATGATTTTATTACGACAAGATGAGAGACTCGTATTTATGTTCATATGAACTCTACCTTTGTGTACGACAATTAGCAAAAAATCCGTGAAACGATCGATATACGATGAACAGCCGTGATTGACAGATTTTGTCGTGCTATGCATAAAATTATTCAAAATTAAGATGTTTTTTAACATTAAATTCGATTAATATTATCATAACCACCAGGTGTTAGATCTTATCAGAAAAAACATTTTTTCTATCAAACCCATTGATCGAACAAAATTTTTATATAGTTTAAAGTTTACGATTACAAATCTTTTCAACAATTGTTGGCTTTTTGCCGAACAGTAAAAAAACGATACAGAAAACGATACAGCGAATTTCAGTCTTCCTCCCCCAGGTCGTGATATCTGCTCTACAGGGCTACCAACCATCACAACACACTCCTGCCGAGACGTCATCAACCAAGCTGGCGATGAGGCAACCATCTTGATGACATCGGCCTCTTTCATCTCCGGGCCTTTGACGAAACAGGACGCTTAGCAGGAGCGTATGAATTACTCTATTTTGCGGCTCCACAGTTGGTAAACAAACTCCATGAGTTCCGCAGTTGCAAAGCCTAAATAGCAAAAATGGCTGGATCGGGAATTTGATATAGGGTAACAAACAGGCGCGGTCCTATGGGGGGGGTGATCGGGGTGATCACCCCCCCCCCCCCCAAGCGGAAAAAAACCGTTACAAATTACCCGTAAATGCTTGAATTTCTATAAAAACTTCGAACTTCCCCTAGTAGATAAGCTTTTTTATTTTCAAAAATTTTCCACTCCGTGGGGGTGTTTGCAACTTGCAATTCCCTGGACCGAATCAACTTCTGTTGAATTACTAAGGGTGTTGACATTGAATTTGCTAATCATTTATCTACTTAACATTTGAGCTAGATAATGAAATGTAGGGACATTTTTTTTTAAATTGTCAGTAATATCCCTTATATTCCTAAATTTACATGAGCAAATTGTGATAAATTTAGTTTTTGTTTCAAAATCTGAGCATCTTAATTCTCAATTATGTTTTGAATTTTAATGGAATGAAAAATTTGAAAAAGTCAAATAGGCCAGTGAATATTGTTGTTACACTGAAATACTTGAATTTTTTTTTCTTCTGAAGTCATATATTCATTGCCTTTATCATGCAGTTTCTTTTTATTTGGTCAGATAGAAGAAAACAATAAAGATACTCAAACGGAATCATAAGATTGGCAATTTCTTTTAATTTTCAGAAATTATTATCATGTTTAATGGATTTACAGATCTTGGACGCTCTAATAAGTCAAAAATACCTTTGGACTTTATGTGTTAAATTGTCTCATAAGTAAGAAATTAAAATTGTAGTTACATTCTCCATTGGAGTGATCAGTTTTCCAGTAGGCGCTGAAGAAACGTGTGTCTTCAATGGACAGTCTTTGGTACCTTTAAATTTTTCTGTTTGACAACAAAATTTCACAAAATAAATTCAATCGTAATATACAATATGTTGAGGCCGTATGAAATCCATTTTCAAGGAAGATTCCGGAAAGTTCCTCATTAGGATTTTTCTTCGTAGTTCAAAATATCTTAAAACCGAAAAAATCGGGACGAAATATTATAATTAAACTTTACTTCAAGAATAAAAAGCTAAGACGAATCCTAAATTCAAATATAAATTTGAATTTCAGGGTTGCTAGCGAACCGGGAAACCCGGGAATACCGGGAAAAACTTTGGAATTTCATCTCATCACCGGGAAACCGGGAAAAAACCGGGAATTTCGGTACATCACCGGGAAAATTGTCATGTTAGGAAATTTTCCGCAGAATTTCAAAAATATTTTAAAATTCATTTCTAAATTTAAGAGTAGTTTTAGGCAGCTTAGATATAGATTTCTCTCATAATCACTTATTTTCCTTCGGGATATCTCGTTTTTTCGCTCTCCGCAAGTGTGCTTCACTTACAAGCCTAACTCGAATGTTTTAAATTTAATAATAAATTTACAATCGACAAACTAAACACAAAACGTTTGGTAACTCAATAATACAATGTTTGTATAATGTGGTCCAGTGATTTCTGATAGAAACATATATACTGCCGTTCCAAGCTAAAGACGTGCAAACAAGAAAAACACGATTGAAATTTCGGCTATATTTCCAATATTTCTCTCAAACTAAAAATTCATCCACAGTTTTTTCGTAGTAAATTTTTCTGACGAAAGGAATGTCTTTCGTTTGAATCTGTCTGGGGTACGAATTTTTAAATATTTCGCAAGTGTTTTGTTTCTCAATCTTCCTACGTTGAACTTTTGCTTAAAGTTTCCTGAGCTGGAATATATGTATGTCTTTTTGTAAAATCCTGTCAAAATCTAAGAACTCTGCCATGATACAAAATAATATCTTAGATTCAAACGATTCAAGTTCAGCACTGTCGATTTTCAATATTTTCACGAATTTTATGTTTAACTGACTAATGCACTACTGAAGTTATTCATTGTGTTGCATGAAGAAAAACTTTTTTATATAACGTGTCTTTGAATTTGTATTTAAAAATATAACTGCACTAAATATTTCTCTGCAATCTAATGATTTCAAGTTTTGTAAGACAAATCCTCATTCAAGGTGACAAGATGATTTAAAATAATATTTTGATGAAAATTTGAAGATCGAGTAAGCCAAACTTGTTCTTGCCAAATTGTTGAAATTGTGGAGCAAAACAATGAATAGTTGCATTTCGTTGTATACGTTCTAAAAGTTTATGAAAAGCTGTAAATTTGATGCAAAAAGACTACGTGTTAAAAGACGTTGAAGTATAAGTCATGATTTCATACCGGTTAACAAGTTTCAGGAAATAATTGTTAGAAGTTTTAGGAGTTACCTTAATTTTTTTGTTGCACCATTATTCTATATTCAAAAACGAATATAGTTAATACCGAGAAAATAATTATTTTTGACCGGGAAAAAACCGCGAAAAATTTCCTTTTCTGTATTTTTTCTTTTGTTTACAGTTGTTTTATTGACAATTTTAAATCCTTACAAAGTGATGTCTAACTCATTCCAAAATCCATTGCAGTATTATTCTCACTTGCGTTTACAAGGAATTCATAATAAGATAGATTGCAAAAAAACAAATGAGTTTTTTAGTAAAGATTCTCTTGCACGATTCATCTCTCCCTCGATTTCACATCATTCAAATATGAATTATGAAACTTCAAACTAACTTATATTATGAAATTCAAAAAAAAAATGCGATCCTATTTAATTTAATTTGGTTTGAAATTTATCATATCAAGCATTCATATAATAGATGACCGTAACAAGATTCAACTACATACTACGAAACAGAAATCGAATACAAATTTTTTTAATTTTAATAGTAAAAGTTGAAGTTTTAAAAACCTTTTAAAGATTTCTAAATTTAAGTTAATGCGTTTATAAAACACAAGATATTCCAAAGCAACAATACATCAAAAGAAGAAATTGTGGGCAGTGTTTGTAATTTTGGCGTTCCCTATGAGTTTTCAGAGGCAAAAAGGAATAAAATCTATTTAAAAAAGCTGTTTAAATATGAAGGAATTGGTGTTTTGAGAAAGAGATTTAAATTCATCTTCAAAACTCAAAATATGATCACAATTATAACACAAGGAAACAAAATTCATATTTTCCGAGGTGCAACGAAACTGACTTTGACTTATTTAGAGGTATTGAATATAAATTTGTATTTTTCTATCTGCTCTGTTTTTCGGTATAACTTTTGAAAATACAAGGTTAAAATTTATTGAAACAAATTATGTACTTTTAAGCAAAAGTGTACAGTTTCAAAAAGATTTAGAAAAAACGGTTTTTACTTCATAATCAATTTTTCTGAAGACCGTGAGTAATTTACCGTGAAAATTATAGAATTTAAAAAAAATGTTAAATTTATTTTTTTTTCAAATCGTTGTTTTCAAGGAACGAAATCTGCATCGTTTTTTCGGGAATTTGGCAATTAGTGGCATTCTTCCCTAAAATCTGCATCGATGAATGAATAAAAGATAATTTAAAGATTCAAAATAATTATTTGTTGTTCATGTAGGTCGGTTGCTTCATCAGCTATCATTGATCGATTAAACTCTAAACTAATTAGTTTTCTGACAAAAAATCGAGCACGCAAAAATTTTCCAAAATCAGTTTGCCTATGTTTTATTTTTTCCCTTGTGGATTAAAACTTTCCCGTTATCAGTCGATTATTTTTTCGGCAACAAGGCAATCCATCAAACTAACATTCGACAGAGCTTTTTGTGACTTTTGACTTATATTGCTGGATTTCAAGATCTACACCAATTATATCGCCGAATCTGCTTTCAGCTCATCCACATAAGAATTTTAAAATTTTGAAGTAAAATCCAGTTTAAGGTTTGATACTCTACATCTGAATGATTGGCTATTTCAATTGCTATTGGTGAATATTCTTCACGAAATTAACCCTTCATGGCTTCATTCCATGTGTTTTATTATAAATAAATATCATTTCAACAGTTTTGAATAATGAATAGTTACCTACATGAAAAAAAAAGATGATTCACTTTATAAACTGAAATTCAAGAGCAAATCAATTAAAATTAAGATCCAGATGCTTCATACTTCAGTATCTGATTTTGATAATCTTATTTTCAACTAAATTTATATTTAGAGTGTTGATATTTTATTTTGAGAATTTAATAAAATCAAAACCAGAATTTTGAACAAGGATTGTGTTTCCAAATTGAAAATAATATTACAAAATTTTATTAAAGTAGTAGTAGTAAGTTATTCCAATTTAAAATATAACCCTCTTTAATCAGATTGAAATTTGAAGCAATAATTAACTAAAATTTATCTGAAAACTATACTTTTTGTTTGGCCTAGCACAAATATTCAGAAGATCAACAACGTGTGCATAATTTTCATTTGTAAAATGACATTGATTACAAGAAATCTTTAAAGATCTTTAAAAGTGACAGTTTTGAGCTTCCAAATATACAAATAATGACCATTTTCTTTTTATTAATTTTTTTTAAAGTGCATATTATAGATTCGCTGGTTGTTCTATAAATAATGAAAAAGTTTTTTAAGAGCTTTCATTATTCTTCTCTTATTTCATATTTTTCGAAATGAATCTGATTTTGATCAGTGAAAAGTGGGGGAGGAGGAGCAGTGTGCAGCTTATATTGTACTCATTTGAAAGTGCAAAACCCTCACCCCTCCCCCCGCCACTCTCCCCCTCTTTTCACTTTTTTTTAAAATGGTCGTTTTTTCACCAGATATTACGTGCCTTCATATTGACAGATTTTCGAAAATTTGGAAAATCACCCCCCTCAAGAGCCAACTCTAGGACCGCCCCTGGTAACAACTACTATATTATTATATTCTATATTGATTCTTCGGAAAATAGTTGTATGGAAGGGTCCCTTTCATAAGGTTGGGAGGGCCTAAAACTATCACCACGAACTTTCTCAGGTCCAATAGTATTGAAAGGTATTTCTTCAAATAACTGATCAAGATTTAAGTCTGTAATAATGACAGATTTTTGTCATATTCATTTTCCGAGGTGATGGTGTTCTTTTGAAACAATGAATGATTTTGTTGTTCGAAAATATACAAGTTTATCAAATCTAAAAGTATTCACGGGAATAGTGATTAAAATATATTTTATTATGATTTGCTATGAGAGCCCGTGGTGGAAGGGGTCTTTTTTGCAATGCATGAAATTTCTGTGAAAAAAGGTACATCCCGAGTACCAAACACGTTCTATTGAATGGTTTCTTAAAAGCTTATTCAGCCCTGATTGAAGGCATTGTAATCAGCTGAAATTTTTAATTCTTATGGACATTTTCAAGTCTCATAATCAGAGCTGAGTAGAAAGCTATTCAGCTTTCAAATGATACATTTAATAAAAAAAAAATTAGCAAAATAAGGTGTTTTGAAGCCGTTTCTCGCTTTGCATACTGAAATGCTTTAAATTTAAATATTTTCTTATAATTTGATTCAATTTTTGTTGTGATGAACAAATGAAACGGACTACTATTTGTACCGGAAACAGATATCTAAAATAATCACATTTATTCTCGTCAAGTCGTGTAAAAAGGTCAGGTTACAATAGTGATTGATATATTGGATTATTCATTTGTAACATTAGCAACATTTCTCTAATGATTTCCTATCTGTTTAACTGACAAAAATTCAGTAAACACTACGAATTCACTCTTCGTCGATTCTAGAGCAATAGCAAATTGATGTTCTCTCTCACTTGCGACTCTCTGTCATTGTTTACATTTGCCACGCGGATCAAGTTCGGTTATTGTAAGTGAGTTTCAACTAGATTTAAACTTACCAGAAAAAATTTCCTACATGGAGATTTAAACTTTGTACGACTCGACGATTCCCGTGTTAATAATCAATTTTCCCCGTGTCGAACTCGCAACATATGAAATTTAACGTAAGCGTATGAACTAATTATCATTTTTTTTATGTGACATTTCATTGTATAATTGAATATCATTGTACAATGTTCTTTTTAATTGCAGTTCGAAAAAAGAATATACCTAAATATATGGGCTGATAACAAGCCGCTACTATCTCGTTAGAATTCCATTTTGAAGATCTGCATAAACAATTTCAACAGTAGGAATTTACAATCTGTTTCTAGTCTGCTTTTTGTTTGAATTTTTTTCACTTATCGAATTTTTATACATTTTTGATTATTTGGCTGAAATCAGAAAACTAAATAAACGAAAATCAACTGAATTGCACGTCTTTCACGGCTTTCACGACAATCGAATCAACCGAATCAGACACGCCAGCTAGTTTCCAATGTATAATGGCTCCTACCAAATCCTACCACTCTCCTCTATGTGTTGCTTAAAACACTGATAGACGTATTAACCTTTCAAAGCCGTTCGCAAATTATCCGATTCGGGGAAATTTGAGTTGTAATTTGATTTCGTTTTCCTGGCTGTTTATGTTAACCGATTTTATGATATTATGTTCATATTGTAGGTAATTTATTTTTATTACTCAACATTTCAAAATAAAGTCGATATTTATTACCAGATTATCAGAAACTGGTTTACAAAGTAAAAAGTCAGAAAAATCAATTTAATTTTAAAAACACTCGTAACTTCTGACAGCTTTCCTGTATTTAAGTGTTTCATTGATGTTTGAAATTGCCAAAAATCCATCTATCCAACAATGTTAATGTTTGGGTTCAATGAAAGTTTTGACCGCTATCTTCCGGTAGAAAAAAATCTTACTTTAAAAAAACGACATCCAATTTTGGCTTTGCTTAGTTGTATTTCATTTCCCAAAGAACCGATTTTAAAGTCTCAAATTTTAATTTTTTGTCGTTAATTTGATTTTTATTTTCATAGAATAAACACTTGGTCTGTCAAAATACCCTGTTCTTCAGTATATTGGAATGATGATAAAGTAGTTAGAAATGAGCACTTCGGGTCAAATACATCCAATAATAAAAATGTTGTTTTCTCAATATTTTTTGTCAAACTTTCCAGCGAACGTGAACGACAATTTAAATTTTTGAATTAAAACAATCAGATACGCTAGATAAAGAACAACCATGCCCCGTTCAGCAACAGCTTCAGAAGTCTGACAGCCATCTGGAAAAAATGCTCCCCGAATCAATTTGTCATGCTCCATCAAAACGGTGATTGCAATCTCGTTTTCCACAGTAGTCTACATAGTGTCATCCGATTGAGAGCAGCCTCGAGGACTTCGATTTTTCTCACCCGTTTTGGTAGCTTTTCCCTTCACCTTTTCCCTCACTTTTACATGCACCCATATTTTCTTCCCCGTTTTACCAGTTCAGTTGGATACAAAGTCACGTTTTATGCATTATTTTTGCATTTCACTCGAAAGGAAACACGACTACACTACCTACTATTGATGCAATATCAGAAAAGTAACGAACCTTGAGGATTGATCGGAAAATCACCTCTCACAATTTTTGTCGCTCCTGGAGTTTCCATTTTCTTGGGATTCAGAAGTTGATTCATGGAATTTTATTTTTTTTTTCAAGTTGCCTCTATGAATTATTATGCGGATTGAGTAGAAGTATAAAAAATGAACGTTTTTGAAAGATAGAATTTTGAAGCTGGTTTGGTATTTGGGACAAAGATGCTAGAAAGGCAGACAGTTTCAGAAGTTCAGGAGTTTTGTATATGAATAAATTATTAAAATTATTTATTTTAACATATTTTGATTACTAAAAAAATAAAAACGTTAATGTGATTCTCACTGAGTTTTAAAAATAACATTCAACACATCGACTGTCTTTCTGCGCTTTTAAAAAAATAAGTCACCGAATTTTTTGAATGCAATCAATTGTTATTTGTTTTTTTTTTTTGCATGGATACTTGCTGATAAAGTTGCACGCATAAATCAATCAAGTTTTAAAAAAGCATGATCCAGTTCCAATAACCTTAATAAATTACATAGAATTTTCACTAAAATGTCGTTGGGAAATAAATATTGCTCTCATGATAACGATGCAAATATTAAATACCTGGTTAACCCCTTTCTAGTTGATAACACCCGATTGAAAACCCTAAAATGCGAAAAACGCAATAATTCATACGATTTTGCCATTAAATAAAAACCGCAAAAAGTCAAACCAATTTAATCATTCCTAGCTGAGAGAAGAATTCCAACTTAGTTTTTTTTTTCCTGTATCGATCAAAATATGCAAATGGTTGCATTTGTGGATAATTGAGAAATTCCCACTTTTTTCATCAACCTTCTGAACCCTGCTAACAGCAAAACTGATAAACTGCGCTTCCACTCTCGGTTTCCAAGGATTAAACACTGAACAGACAACAGGCCTGGTTTTGTTTTGAATGATTTGAAAAAAAAACTCCGGCACGCTTGCATAAGCTAGCTAATTACACCTGATGCTACCGATGCGATTTGCATACATTAATTTCTTTTCCTCGCCGGAATTCCCATTGAGTCCTCCGATTGCACAGCCTCTCCAGACTTCCGGTCATATTGTTTATATTCCCACATTAGCTTGTGTACATCGAATTATGAATAAATTTGCATTCCATCAAGCGACGGCGACAACGAGTATTCGGTGCTGGGAAAGAAAAACCGGAAAAGTTGAATATGCAAAACCCGCAAAACAGACTTCTCAGTAAACTGCAGCCGGATCCGGAATGACCTTTTGAATGTATGGAGAGACAAAACTTGGTCACTACTACTGGGCCGGCAAAAAGTCTGCAGCAGAAATTGTGTACTTGTGTTGCTACTTTTTGCGGACACCTCTGAATGGCTCCATTTTCACAGGACCAAAGACTAATTCGCGTGGGAAATTAAAGCGTTTTTTCCTGCCCAGCCCACATCTACCGGTATTTCATATTTTTGCGCTTGATTGCCACGGCTTCGAGGGCGCTTAGAATTTTAGTTTTCCACTTTCCCGAGCTCTGTCATCAGACGTTTTTGCTGCTGGACCCTTGATGGTGCTCGGCTAGCTGGCTAGGGCTCCATTGATCCTTACCTACTGTTCGTTTTCAATTACTAGCTGTGCAAAAAAAAAAAATGGGAAGCCAGGACCAACATACAAACATACACATAAAACTCCGGAGCGGTGTCGAAAAATATACAATCACATGGTCACATAAACACACTGGACCATTCGTTATTCCAGGTCAGCGACTGATAGCGCAGATCTTTAGGGTGGTATTGCTCATTAGATTTCCGTATTCGTGAAGTGATTTTTAAAATGATTGTATTCTAAATACTGTTCAGTTTAAATGGCTGAATAAAAAAAAGTTATTCTACTTTCATCTTTTAAAAAAAATGCAGCTTGGAAATAATTAAAAATTTCTTGAAATTATTCATGTTGCTGCAGATGAAAATATGAGATTTTTGTATTATCCCACATTTTGTTACAGGGACCTTCAGATTTCAGAATTTGAGGCTCATTTAGGCGAGTTTAGAGATATTTGAGCCTGAAACACTTTTTAAAATTACAAAATTCGAGAGAGCTGTGGAAACGTTTTCAGCATCGGCGTACGTTCTTAGGGAGTACATAAACGACCAATCGCTGTCCGCAAAGCTTTTATCATAGTTGTTCAAAAAAAACTCTGACAGCTGGGGATTTTTTTTATTATCTGACAATTTGCGCCGGGGGTCTTCAGATTTTCCCCAAAATTGAAAATTTGGTTCATTTTTGCGACTTAAAAACACATGTATTTTTTCAGATTTCTAACATTTTTATTTTTTTAGTTAGCTTCGGTTAGATATTTTTGTAAATAAAAAATAACCATTTTTCAAAGCTACATAACTCTGTTGTTTCTCAACGGAAATTATAACATAGCACATCAAAATGCATTGAAATTTTATCAGCTTTCCAAATAGAATAGTTGAAAAAAATTAAATTATGACCTTCAACATGGAAAGTTGTAAATAAACTTTAAATGGCGTCTAAAAGTACCGTCTGCATCACCATGATGCAACTTTCATCTGAAGACACCAAAGTGGGCCATTAACACCTTGAATAGTTATGAAAGAAATAATGACAACAAATCTCTTTTTTTACATCGGAAACAAACAATGGTCGAACAACTGCACTCACATATGAGACCCTTAGAGCCAAAGGGGTATAAGTGCATAAAAGCTGATTTCGAGAAAAAAGCACTTGAACTTCGTTGTGTTCCAGTAAATTCCATAGATATTTTTATGTTTTTTTTTCATGTGAATGATTTTCCTAAATAAACAAAGCATTTTACAACATTTTCCCAAAAAACAACGTTAATTTGACGTTTATTGAGGCGTCACATGTTTTTAAAATTTGGTACTTATACCCCTTCGGCTCCAAACACATGCACTTATACCCCTTTGCCACCAAATAAATTCACTTATACCCCTTTGCCACCAACAAATTTTCACATCCAGGTTTTTTGATCTTGTTGATATGGGTAAGAAACCATAAATATTCATTGCTACAAGAGTCAATTAGTTTTCGTATAAATATATTTTTTGTTGTTTTGATGAGAAATATACTCTGGTACAGTAGGTTAAGAGATTTCATGGCTGAAGATCGAACTGGTCTTGGCAACTTCTAATAAATCTCTCCAAACAACGTTTTTTCATCAGGATTAATTTCTAATAATTCATCAAAGGTATTTTCCAATAAATTCCAATCACCACGTGTTTTGTACGTCTTTACCTAATCAATTGGGTATTGGAATGGGACTTGCGGTCACTCTGAGTTGGGTTTTTTTTACAGTAAATCAGCGATAGGCGCTTCAATATTTACCCAATTACGAGACAAATAGATTTGTACGAGACAAATAGATTTTTTTGTACTTTATAAGCCTTTTATCCGTGACACACTCCATATATCCAGAAATCAGGAATTTGTGATCCGCGAATTTGATATTTAGAGTGTCCGTCCCGGGATTTCCCGGGCGGGAATTCCCGGGAATTTGAAAAATTCGAGAATTCCCGATTCCCGGGAATCACAGTTTCATTCCCGGGAATTCCCCACATGTATAAAATTATTTCTCTGGAAAAGCCTAAATGTCTCCAGAATCATTTTTATTATTCTTTTTGTAAATGTAGTCATACAAAACTCATTGAGAATATGGCAATTCGTGTGGCAGTAGACATATTGCAGCCATTAGGTGTAATTTTTTTTATTAAAATATATAAGTTTAAAAACATTATATGTATTTCCACATCGTTTTCATGGGACGAAAACCCACAACAGCTCGAAAAATATATGAAAAATTGCGCAGCAGGTAGACAGATTGTGTTTTTTTTTTAAAGTAACATTCATGCACTTGTTTTCCTTTGGCTTGAAAGGCAGGTGAATTTCAAAACCTTAAAATGAAGAATACATCGTTTTTTTTCATATGAAGAGCAAATATGTATTCAGAAAAAAGAAAAATAGTTGGAATGAATAAACAAATAAAAACATAGTTTTTTTGTCAACCCCTAATTGTTTGGACTAATGTTTCATTTGATTTATTCAAGTTATTTTATAGTTCGTTACACTGTTTTCAATTTAATTAAAAATGTTTGATTCATTTGATTGAAAATGAGTTTGAAAAACATTATGAAGAGTACATTTTGAACAAATTACAGGCTTGTATGCACGCAATGTTCGATAAGCTTTGTATATTTGAATCGAAGTGCATATATTTTACATGTTTTTGAATATTTCCCGGGATCCCGGGAATTCCCGGGAAACAGGCCATCAGATTTCCCGATTCCCGGGAACGGGAAAATGGCCGGGTAATGGACACTCTATTGATATTGAAATAAAAAAAATAATTAAAAATATTAATTTTATTTTCTACTAGAATAATCACTAAATGCAATCAGATGAATCACAGTTGATGGTAAATTTCTAAACATCATCATCTATTCAAAAGAAAAGTGAATTACATTTATTTTAAAATTTTTTGGTCCTGATGAAAAAACATTACTTTCATGAAATCAAGTTAGGGTTGGTGGCAAAGGGGTATATGTACATCAGTTTAATGGACTTTGGAGGCAAAGGGGTATAAGTGCAGCACTTATACCCCTTTGGCACCAAACAAAAAGGAAATGTCAGTTAGCAGGATTTTTTCAACGAGATCTAAACATATCAAAATAGTGAAATAAAATTATGATTAAAATAGCGTATGATGATTGACAGTCCCGGATTCGTTCTAGATGGTTATCTCGATTTTTTCCATTTTGTCACTTATACCCCTTTGGCTCCAAGGGCCTCATATGGAGATAGCAAGCACTTCTAACAACATGGAAACAAAAGAACTTACCAAAGCAGGTTAAAAACACTACTTTTTCGTGCTTTGTAGAGTGTTTGCAGCAAAACTGACTTTAAATTTTAACCCAAATTCTGAGTATCGTATTGTTTAAGTGATATAACTTATAATGGGAATGTTGCTTTTACAACCTGATCATATACTATATAACTTATTAATTTTTCGATCAAAGATCATTGTGAAGCATAATCAATGCCAACAGTAGAAGGTTCCGTCCCTATGTTTGGGATCACAAAAATGTGATTAAAAAAAAATGAAAAATAGACGTGCTTTACATAGTTTTTATATCGGGAGCTAAGCACTGGACACCAAAATCCTTTCCCATTGATCAAAAAGGTATGAGAAAGTGGCACAAATGTTGTAGAAATAATCCAGGCTGTAAAATGATGAAAATATGATAGTTTTACCGTATTCGTTTTCTACATTCGCCCTGTTTTGAGGTTTACCATACTAGAACGAACATAATTCGTTGTCAGTGTTTTGCTACCTCGATCGCTCACACACGAATCTTCAGTGTTCCACCGTCCATTTTAAATCAAATCTGGGGAACAACGGATGCAAAACTTAGCGCATAATCTTATAAAAATTACAGTAAAATGTGCATAACTTGTTGTGACCTGGTGCAAAACTGGGTATAATCGAATACGTTATTAGATTTTTGGATATAACATGAAGTCAGTTAAGCTGCAACAATCTACCGCCCCTTCTTTCATAACAGTCCCATATACAAAAATAAGCAAGCGAGACAATCAGCTTTTTCTGTTTTGCAATATATTTTTAAATTGTGACCACCACTTTCAGTATAAACGAAAATCGTTTCTAGGTTGTCATAATAAATCGTTAGGCCTGAAATTTTCGAAATTGGGTTATTGGTAAGGTCGAGAGCACCATTTTTATTCATTATAGGACTGTTAATCGACCATATTTGAAACCTTTTTCGAATCTACTAGGATAAGACCAAGCCCACCAATGGTTGCTAAACCTCGAATCGAGTACATTCAGCAACATATCTATCAACCTATCATCGCACCAACAGTCGCTAACTTGATTCGAAAAAAAGCATTCGAGCAGTAGGTTGTTACAGGATGCGTTTATGTAGCAACCTGGTAGCAACGCAGCCGGGAGTCGCTATCAGAAAATAAACAAACACATATACCAAGCTGGATGACAACAATGGGAGCGAAAATCAGTAAGTAGATAAAAACGCAACGTCAAAACATCTAAAATACTGACTGAAATAGAAACGCCCGGTGGGTTTGGTCTAACAGTCCCATACAAAATATATTTTTCTCACCAAGCTACTTTCTAAGACTTAAATTTGATCATTTCTGAACTTCTAAATGCAATTGTCAGAAAAAGAAACATATTTTTGCAAAAAAATATCATGAATTCCACATTGTAAGTTGAATCTTTTTACGATTTTTGATTGCATCCGATAGTTTTTGCTCAGGAAGTCATTCTTAAGAAAGTCAGACCTGCCTTCGAAAACTAGTGTGCATCATTCGACATCAAGTGAGTTCAAAAAATGTTTAAATGAATCAAAGCAATAAACCAAAGACTATTTCGCCGAAAGAAACATTGAAAAGTAACCAAATCCGTAGTATTTCACATATGGGACTGTTATTCAGGTATATTTCATATAGGACAGCCACGAATTGATATTTTTTTACAAAATTTCTAGAACAAAACCTCTTTTTGAGTCTTTTATGTTGAAGCCTTATGTTGACCTAAAATGACGAAAATTCATACTGGACTGTAATGAGTCAGGGCAGTCTGAAAAGGACGAAAAAATAGTGTTTTTTACCAGCTTTGATAAGTTCTTTTGTTTCCATGTTGTTAAAAGTGCTTGCTATTTCCATATGTGAGTGCAGTTGTTCCACCATTGTTTGTTTTCGATGCAAAAAAAGAGATTTGTTGTCATTATTTCTTTCATAACTCTTCAAGGTGTTAATGGCCCACTTTGGAGTCTTCAGATGAAAGTTGCATCATGAATCGAGCTATACAATGGTATTTTTTGCAAAATATTCGGTGGTGCAGACGGTACTTTTAGTCGCCATTTAAAGTTTATTTACAACTTTCCATGTTGAAGGTCATTATTTAATTTTTTTCAACTATTCTATTTGGAAAGCTGATAAAATTTCAATGCATTTTGATGTGCTATTTTATAATTTCTGTTGAGAAACAACAGAGTTATGTAGCTTTGAAAAATGGTTATTTTTTATTTACAAAAAAATCTAACCGAAGCTAACTCGAGAAATAAAAATGTTAGAAATCTGAAAAAATACATGTGTTTTTAGGTCGCAAAAATGAACCCAATTTTCAATTTTGGGGAAAATCTGTAGACCCCCGGCGCAAACCCGTCAGATAATAAAAAAAATCCCCAGCTTTCTTGTGCATTGAAGCTTTTCGAGGGTACATAGGCTGATCACACTTCTCCAGACAGACAAGACAGACAAGACAGACAAGACAGACAAGACAGACAAGACAGACAAGACAGACAAGACAGACAAGACAGACAAGACAGACAAGACAGACAAGACAGACAAGACAGACAAGACAGACAAGACAGACAAGACAGACAAGACAGACAAGACAGACAAGACAGACAAGACAGACAAGACAGACAAGACAGACAAGACAGACAAGACAGACAAGACAGACAAGACAGACAAGACAGACAAGACAGACAAGACAGACAAGACAGACAAGACAGACAAGACAGACAAGATAGACAAGATAGACAAGACAGATAAGACAGACAAGACAGACAAGACAGACAAGACAGACAAGACAGACAAGACAGACAAGACAGACAAGACAGACAAGACAGACAAGACAGACAAGACAGACAAGACAGACAAGACAGACAAGACAGACAAGACAGACAAGACAGACAAGACAGACAAGACAGACAAGACAGACAAGACAGACAAGACAGACAAGACAGACAAGACAGACAAGACAGACAAGACAGACAAGACAGACAAGACAGACAAGACAGACAAGACAGACAAGACAGACAAGACAGACAAGACAGACAAGACAGACAAGACAGACAAGACAGACAAGACAGACAAGACAGACAAGACAGACAAGACAGACAAGACAGACAAGACAGACAAGACAGACAAGACAGACAAGACAGACAAGACAGACAAGACAGACAAGACAGACAAGACAGACAAGACAGACAAGACAGACAAGACAGACAAGACAGACAAGACAGACAAGACAGACAAGACAGACAAGACAGACAAGACAGACAAGACAGACAAGACAGACAAGACAGACAAGACAGACAAGACAGACAAGACAGACAAGACAGACAAGACAGACAAGACAGACAAGACAGACAAGACAGACAAGACAGACAAGACAGACAAGACAGACAAGACAGACAAGACAGACAAGACAGACAAGACAGACAAGACAGACAAGACAGACAAGACAGACAAGACAGACAAGACAGACAAGACAGACAAGACAGACAAGACAGACAAGACAGACAAGACAGACAAGACAGACAAGACAGACAAGACAGACAAGACAGACAAGACAGACAAGACAGACAAGACAGACAAGACAGACAAGACAGACAAGACAGACAAGACAGACAAGACAGACAAGACAGACAAGACAGACAAGACAGACAAGACAGACAAGACAGACAAGACAGACAAGACAGACAAGACAGACAAGACAGACAAGACAGACAAGACAGACAAGACAGACAAGACAGACAAGACAGACAAGACAGACAAGACAGACAAGACAGACAAGACAGACAAGACAGACAAGACAGACAAGACAGACAAGACAGACAAGACAGACAAGACAGACAAGACAGACAAGACAGACAAGACAGACAAGACAGACAAGACAGACAAGACAGACAAGACAGACAAGACAGACAAGACAGACAAGACAGACAAGACAGACAAGACAGACAAGACAGACAAGACAGACAAGACAGACAAGACAGACAAGACAGACAAGACAGACAAGACAGACAAGACAGACAAGACAGACAAGACAGACAAGACAGACAAGACAGACAAGACAGACAAGACAGACAAGACAGACAAGACAGACAAGACAGACAAGACAGACAAGACAGACAAGACAGACAAGACAGACAAGACAGACAAGACAGACAAGACAGACAAGACAGACAAGACAGACAAGACAGACAAGACAGACAAGACAGACAAGACAGACAAGACAGACAAGACAGACAAGACAGACAAGACAGACAAGACAGACAAGACAGACAAGACAGACAAGACAGACAAGACAGACAAGACAGACAAGACAGACAAGACAGACAAGACAGACAAGACAGACAAGACAGACAAGACAGACAAGACAGACAAGACAGACAAGACAGACAAGACAGACAAGACAGACAAGACAGACAAGACAGACAAGACAGACAAGACAGACAAGACAGACAAGACAGACAAGACAGACAAGACAGACAAGACAGACAAGACAGACAAGACAGACAAGACAGACAAGACAGACAAGACAGACAAGACAGACAAGACAGACAAGACAGACAAGACAGACAAGACAGACAAGACAGACAAGACAGACAAGACAGACAAGACAGACAAGACAGACAAGACAGACAAGACAGACAAGACAGACAAGACAGACAAGACAGACAAGACAGACAAGACAGACAAGACAGACAAGACAGACAAGACAGACAAGACAGACAAGACAGACAAGACAGACAAGACAGACAAGACAGACAAGACAGACAAGACAGACAAGACAGACAAGACAGACAAGACAGACAAGACAGACAAGACAAACAAGACAGGCAAGAGCTAGGCTAACGAAAAGGAGAGGGCTTCGATTTTGCGTGGTGGTCATTCCTGGACATGAACAACGCATTCATCCAAACGAGGGTCCCGGGATATCGGTATAGGCCAGCGGTCGGCAACCTTTTGAGACAGAAGAGCCAAAAATTGCAAATGTAGGAAATGTCCAAGTTTCAAGGAGCCGCAATTCATTTTATCCTTGCTACAAATAATGGTGATCGCTAAGATACATTGCATCCTGATGCTAACTCAGTTTTATTATCATTGTTCACAACGCTACAGATTTTCGTTGTTTTATTGGAAAACGGAAGTGATTTTCATTTTTCTGAATCGATAAATTTTCGTAACGGGTACAGCTTAGTAACGTTGAAATTTCGGCGATTTACCATTGTGACCTGATAAAATTTATCATTTTAAACTTTGGTTCAATTCTTTCCTAACAAATATTCCCAGACAAAAAATAGACTATCGATGTGTTCTGTTTAAATATTCAAAAGAAGCATTGAAAATTTTATATAATTAAAATGCATACTACAAGATGTAAATTAATATAAAAAAAACTATACGAGGGTTTGTCACTATTATTTTTTTTCATATTCTACAAATAAGCCTTCATTTTTTTGGGTTTTGAACATCCGTTAAAATCCATCGAGGTTCATTTGTTTGTTATGCACATAAAACTATCATTTTAAAAAGATAAATATTTTCTGGGCCTTAGAATAAATAAACCAAAAAATTTTAATTCATAAATGCTCATTTTACGGATTGAAAAAAATAAGTCAAAATTTTAAAAAATTATATTTTTCTATAACGAAAATTTAAGTTTAAATTCTTAATTCTGTTCAAAATCGTAACCCTTCCAAGTTGTTTCTTCTCCATACTTATGAAATTTTGAAAATAATGCCTAAACCTCTGTGTCTCAAATACATCATGGATTCAGACTGATCCTTCTGTCAAGGTTTCTATGAATTCTAATAACAAATTCATTTTTTAAATTTTTATACAATTAGTGATTTAGAATTTAATCTATTTTATTTTTTTCAAACAGATATTTTAATTTGTTGAATGAATTTTCAGTTTTCACTTGCGAATTTGTAATGTTAAACATTATAGTAGTTTGTTGGCGGTTCCCTGGTCGAAATGTTAGATAACCAATTTTAATTATATAAAATTCGTTGTGTGAATAATTTATTCTAATTTTTGAATATTTCAAAACAATATCAAATATTTCAAACATTTCAGTGAATCTTAAATTTTTGGAATCGTCAAGAATAGAATCAACCAATGATGTAGAAATATGCTGGGGTCTGATGAAAGTTTTGATAGCTATCTCGGATCTCTCACAACAATAATAAATCGTACATAATAATAGACATCTAATTTTGGCTTTACTTCGCTGTACAATTAACACACGACGTATTACCGGACACGAAACTTAACGTTCTTACAAACGGAAAAAAAGGATTCGAAATTACCTTTTTTGTCGACCGGTTTCGGGCTCGATCGACAAAAAAGGTAATTTTGAATCTTTTTTTTCCGTTTGTAAGAACGTTAAATGTCGTGTCCTGTAATACGTCGTGTGTTAATTGTGTAGTTAAGTTCTTACGTTGGCACAAATCCGCTTGAAAATGAGTTAATTCGCTGTATTTCATTTTTCAACGTACCGATTTTTTAAACTCAAATTTTAGTTTTTTGGCGTTATTTTGATCATCACTTCATAGAATAAACCAAAACCAAAATTCTGATAAAGACTTAAAAATCAAAATCAACTTTTAGAACAGCCATGACGTTTTAAAAATTATTGCAGAATTAGGAATTGGGTTTATAAGTTAAAAAAAAAAAGATGTAAAAGTTGTTAGAAGATATATTAACATTTATGGAAGAAAATGCTTCTTTACCCAATAAAGTTTCTCGTTCGAATAAATTCCTGAAAATATTCATATTTTACATGAAATTCTAAAATTAAACCACTCAGCTCCCGGTTTACAAAATATTTTTTAACAAACTTGAAAATTTTGTTCACTTGAACGCATGTTCAAAATTAGAACGAAGAACTTTTTTTTTTGTCTTTATTTTAAGAGACTTTCAGCCTTTGGCTGGTTCGTCTCTGGAAGAAGTTTATTCTAGTTTACATATCATCAAACAAATAAGATTCTTTAAGGAAACAAATTAGTTTTTCCTCTTCTACTTCGTTGTTTGAAAGGATATTCCTTATGGACACGCCAATCTGGTACGCCTCTCTAGTGTCCTTGGAGTTCAGGACATTCGATGAGTATGTGTTCCACTGTTTGCACTACGTTGCATAAGTCACACATCCTTGCTGGTTCCCCAGAGACATAATGCCGATGAGTATACCTCGTGTGCCCAACCCGAAGCCTCGATAACAATATTTGTTCTTTCCTATTCATCGACTTCAAAGCCGCATACGACACGATCGACCGTAGCGAGCTATGGAAAATTATGGACGAGAACGGCTTTTCCGGGAAGCTGATCAGACTGATCAAGGCGACGATGGATGGAACGCAGTGCTGTGTGCGGATTTCGGGTGAATTGTCGAGTTCATTCGAATCGCGCAGGGGGCTTCGACAAGGTGATGGTCTATCCTGCATGATGTTCAACGTGGAGCTAGAAGGTGTTATTCGACGAGCGGTGGGCGAAATGCGGGGCACGATTTTCAACAGATCCAGTCAACTTATCTGCTTTGCCGATGACATTGATATAGTCGGCAGATCATCTGCGGCGGTGGAGGAGATCTACCGCAAACTGAAACGCGAAGCAGGAAGGATTGGGTTGATGATTAATACGTCCAAGACGAAGTACATGCTGGCCTGCGGATCCGAGACCGACCGAACCCGCTTGTCCAGTAATAACAAGGTCACGATCGACGGCGACGAGCTGGAGATAGTCGAAGACTTTGTCTATCTCGGCTCACTGGTGACCGCAGACAATGACACCAGCCGTGAGATCCGGAGGCGAATTATCAGCGGAAGTCGTGCCTACTATGGACTCCACAAGCAACTGCGGTCGAGAAGACTTAGCCCTCGCACGAAGTGTAACCTGTATATGACGCTCATTAGACCGGTTGTTCTCTACGGGCACGAGACATGGATATTGCTCGAGGAGGACCTGCGTACACTCGGAGTATTCGAGCGACGAGTGTTAAGAACCATCTTTGGCGGCGTACAGGAGAACGGAGTGTGGAGGCGAAGGATGAACCACGAGCTCGCGCGACTCTACGGCGAACCCAGTATCCAGAAGGTGGTGAAGGCTGGCCGGATACGCTGGGCGGGACATGTTGCGAGAATGCCGGACGACTGTCCTGCAAAACAGGTGTTCGCTACGAATCCGGTAGGAACAAGACGAGCGGGGGCGCAACGAGCGAGGTGGTTAGACCAAGTGGAGCGTGATCTGGCGAACGTGGGGTGCCCGAGAAATTGGAGAACGGTTGCTATGAACCGAGTGAATTTTAGGAATTATGTTCGTCAAGTTATGTCGTGAGACGGAATACTATGTAAATAAAATACTTGTTCTTTCCTACTAACTCGATATTTCCATTTTCTTGGATCCCCTTTGATTTTCGCTGAGTTCAGGTACCTATGTGTTCTCCATTCCGATATCCATGCGTCCCAAATTTTGGACTTAACCCAGTAAGAGATCTGTCTTCGGAATTCCAACGTCGTATTGCTCTTCGTTAACGAAGAACTTGATTTTTTTTCATGGATTTGAAAAGGAACATTGAGAGATGGAATTCAACATTTGAAGAATTAAAAAAACAATGTTTTAAGAAAGAAATTTTAATGAACATTATTATCAGTATTCAAAGCATTATTAAAACCATCATCTGATATTCATATTTGATCAGAACGGTGGTAAAGAAAATTTATTTTTCAAATATTCAATTCAAGAAAAACAAACTCAATTTCATAATCTTAACAATGAGGACATTATTTGACAATTAAAAAATGCTCAGTTTTTATCAGATTAAATCAGAAAATCAATTTCAACGGAAAATTTCCCGTGCCAGCGAAGAAAAATTTCTCCAGGCTTCCAAATGCTATATCAGACTTTCATGAAGAACGTTATCTGATTTCTAAATCTCAACTTGATGGCAGTCTGATAAGATGCTGTTAATTTGTTCTATTTATAGTTAGTAGTTTTTTGGTTCCTTTTTGAATCCTAGAAAGTATTATTTGAACTGGAGGAACTTATGTTGCGTCCGTTTACTCTAGAAAATTTCGAGGATTTTCAAAATTTTCACACATTGAGCTAAAGAGCCGCAGTTGTACATCCAAAGAGCCGCATGCGGCTCGCGAGCCGCAGGTTGCCGACCTATGGTATAGGCTTGTGGAAAGTTATTCCCATAATCGCCAACTACAGTAAATGACCAGTGAGGGCTTATGAACACAAGAGGTTTTGGCGGGTGTGCCACATAGGTCAATACTTGGCCCGGTTCTGTGGAACATCACGTATGACGAGCTGAATGAGTCTCCTATCGAGAGCTGTACTCGTAGGAATTGAGGATTAAGTATTACTTTTGGCGAAAGGCTCCTCGACAGCGAAGGTACCGCTACTTGAAACAGTAGCTGTCCAGGCAGTGGAATTCTAGATGCACTCCTACCACAAAACCGAGATGATGGTGATAGGTACCATTCATTTGGACCGTGTGATATCGAGTCCAAACGCGCAGGTACTTAGCCTAGGGGTGATGATCGACGACAGGCTCAGCTTCACGAATCATGTCGACTACGTGTGTAAGAGAGCGGCAATGCCCACCGGCCGCACTCGAACGAATAATGTCGAACTCCTCGGCAATCCTCAGTAGCAAGAGGAGGATGCTGTGACGACCTTAATCTTGCGGCTCTGGGCTGGTAGTTCAACCTCCTAGTGGTCCAGGGCGGAAACGTGCCTGCATGTCCGGCGTATTGCAGATGTACGGCCAAGAAAACTATCACTAAACCCCCTAGAGGCCGTCGACGGGTCTGCCAAACCCACGCGGAAGAAGGGGTGCACCCGGGTACTTAGACCTGATGAGGGCGTTCTACAGCTCGATTTGCGCTTCGGTGAGCATCCAACTTGAAAATTGAGTAGTTGCGCTGAGTGGTGACTTAAGTCAACACAACTTGTGAGTTCGGAGGAGTCTGAGTCTTACACGTGGATTAGTAGTCTTGCCCTCCCTGACCCACGTATTCGAATGGAGAAAGTGTTGTCGACAACTCGCTTTGTTTTTCTGGACTTCCTGGACTAGATCCACAAATCTAGTAATTGCGCTAAATGGGAACCTCTTTTAACATGATGAGATGTCGAGTCCTAACTCGTCAGAGGAGGGGTCGCACATCGAGTTGTATTAGAATGAGGTATTTGTTGAAGAGGATTCGAAAACGAGTATTGCCTTGGAGCGCATTAGTGCGAATTGACCTCCCACTATTGAAGCATAGTGTGTCAATCAGTTCGAAGTGGGAACAAAGGTCAGTGGCCCCAGGTGGACTTTATAGCGTAGGGGGTACAGTGTTCCTTAGCATTGTATCATGACCCAGAGTAGCAAACTGGGGGGACGCGATGGCTCGCCGTGCCTTGGAATGCAATCCGTAAAATGTATTTACCACCTGGGTTAACAACTAATAAAAAAAATCTTGTGGTACGGAGCAACGACCTGGAAGCAGGCCCTGGGAAGACAGTGTAACCTGTAGAGACTAAGCAGCGTTCAACGGCTGATGAAGCAGCGGGTTATCATCGGATACCAAACCATCTCGTCTGAAGCCGTCTGCGTAGTGACGGGCGTCATGCCCATTTCGGTTGGAAGATGTAGGAGGAGGAGGATGTCTATTGCTACGACAATAAAAACCAGCCCAATGTACAAGATCTTGTCAATGAGGACTCGATGTCCAACTGACAGCAGCTGTGGGACAGCTCAGCAAAGAGGAAAGTGGACCCATCATCTGATTCAGCACATCGGGAGCTGGATCGGAAGAAGACACGCTGAAGTGGATTTCCATATGACACAATTTTTGACTGCTCATGGATGCGTCATGAAGTACCACTGCCGGTTTGGACATGTGGCTTCGACAGATTTGGGTGACGAAGAGGAAACACCCGAATACGTGGTGTTTTCCTGTCCGAGGTTTGCGGTGGTACGTACCAACATACTTGCCGACTGTGGGCTCGAAACGACAGCAGACAACGTGGCGCCGAACATGTGTACGGACTCCAACACTTGGCATGCGGTCAGCGATGGTTTCATCCGGATCGTGACTACCCTGCAGAGGAGCTAGAGTCAACGGCAGTCCGCGAACGATGTAGGATGACTCCATCGCCGGGGAACATCTGAGTGGTGTGCGTAAAATCCCTCGACCTGTGTAGAATACCCCACCACCAGAAAGTAGCGGACTTCGTAGCGGACTCGTAGCGAACTTAGCATGAAGAGTGTTAACCACTGTCGGGGGATACCCACGGGTAGAGTCGGGCAGGTGCAGGAACTTCCGAGTCATAGCGTTCAAGCTGCTCTCGATCTGGAACACGACGGGCAGAACAAGCTGCGGACCGCAAGTCCTAGGGTTATCAGCCAAGGGGATAGAAGAAGACCTGACCACCGTCGGAGTAGACTGACCCCATCGACGGTGGGCTATCGAGCAGTGTGCGTCCGACCTCACAGTTTGAAGCTTCAAAGAAAAGGCAACATCTTCTGCGTAGTGGATGCCATGGGCAAGCCGTGTTTGTGCGTAGGAAGCTCAACCTTCGGAGAGTATCCGAGTAGTGCGGTTTCCAACGACCGAAGCTGCGGGGATAAAACTTGACCTTCTTCGCAATGGAAATCGTTGGGAAATGGTTATTCCACGATCGGAGAATACCCCCGGGTAGAGTGGCTCTCGACACCGGATGAGCCATTCGACTCGGAGTAGGATGACGTCTTCGTCGGAAATCATCCGAGTAGTTGCGTTGAGTGTACTGTGACAGGCGCGAGTCTAGGATAAGCTGCTCTCGATCAGCACACGACGGGCAGAGAGGTGGCAAACCTCGAGCTAAAAGGTCGGGGTTCAAGTCGTTAGAGGAGAGGTCAGGCCTCGAGCCTTCAGGAAGAGAGGTTTGTGTGGTCAACCCCGAATCTTTATGATAAGAGGTCAGGTCTCGATTCACAAGAGAAGAGATCAGGCCTCTAATCAACAAGAGGAGGGGTATAAGTGGTTACCTTGAGTCTCTGCGAGAGAAGTCAGGTCTCGTGTTGCTAAAGGAGAGATCGAGCCTTGAGTCGTGCAGAGGAGAGGTATTTGTACGTCAACTTCGAGTCGATGCGAGGAGAAGTCGGATCTTGAGTCGTAAGACGAAAGGAGGAGAGGTTTTTGTGGGAATCTTGAGTCATTGCGAGGAGATGTCGGTTCTCGAGTAGTTAGAGGAGAGTTCAGTCGTAAGGATGAGAAGTTTTGTTGAAAGTGGTCTTTGCTATGAATATTGCCTTGGAGCGCACTAACACGAATAGACCTCCCACCAATTAAGCATGGTGTGTTAACACGTTCACCGCCATGCTCATTTTGGCAGTTTTTCTAGCCGGGTCCAAAGAAATTCTCGGAGCGAGAAAGTGAAGAAAGAGAGCTCCCAGCTTTGCAACATGTGGCTAAACTGAGAGGCTAACATTAGTAAGAGAGCGTGACACGTTATTGTGACGGAGCCTCCCATTGCGACGAAACAGTTCGAAGTGAGAACTAGGTCTGCAGTGGAGTCTAGAGAGTAGGACTTACACAAAGAGTATATCATGAGTCTTCCCATTGTACCCATGGACCCAGAATAGCAAAGTGAGGAGACGCGTAAATTGGGATTTAACAATGGCGGTTACCAAATAAAAAAAGACGAGACAGACAGACAAAAGGTCATGTGAGTTTAAGTCGCAAAAATTTACCAAGTTTGATATTTTTAAGAAAATATGAAGATCCCTGACGCAAATGATCTAATAATTTAATTTAAAAATTGAGGTGTTTTCTTTGTAACACCATCACGTATAAACGGACGGTCGAAATGAAGTGAAATTTGATATCCGATGGTTTTCGGGTCAGAGATGGTTTGTATAATAGTTTCAAGAATCTCACTTTTTATGGAAGGGGGGTCCCCATACACAATTATCTCTTCTTCACATCTTCTTATATTTAAAAATGGAGGCTTATTCTTTGTAACACCATCACGTATAAATGGACGGTCGGAATGTAGCTAACATTAGTATCCGAGGGTTTGCAATGCAATAAGCAACAGAAAACATTAAGGTCTTTTTACTACACAAAATCATAGAATGAAAGCAATATTCTATGTGAAAATTCGTAATTACTCTGAAATTTTTAAGGAAAAAAATATCACAAATTAATGTAAAGTAATATTCTGGAAAATCTGTTTGAATCCATACGATTGTTGGCGCTTGAATTCAAAAAGATTTTCCATAGAATAATTCCTCATGAACCACCCTACTGCGATGACAACAAGACTGCATCTGGTAGCGTCGAGATGCGACACATTGTAGTTTTGCCTGGACGTTAGCGCGGAGTTGATGAGTTATGGCCTCTGTGCCGCACCGCTGGGTCAGCAGGATTTTACAAAAATATAATCAAAACAAATTCTGCGAAAGGAATTGTGGAAAAAAAGCCCGGAAATAAACTCATTCTATTATCCAGCAGCTTAGGTGCTATATTCCGCAGCATCAAATGCTTTTGGGAAATACCGAACTGAACTCTACAAATGGTGCCTGCTCGAATTCGAACCGATGCGCATTTCACCAGATACTGCAGTTTGGGCAGCATGACTGAGCTGCCGGAATTCGAATGGCTGAAACATTTTACATTTTGTTTACTCACTATTGGGTCGTAAAAGGAAAATTTCGAAAATTAATTGCCGTTTCAATCCCTTTCGAGGATACTTGTTATGGTAAGTGACACCAAATCCGCTTCGATTTTTTTTAAACCGAAAAATCAGTGAAACAGATTGTAAAAATCCAACTATAACAAATTTTTCAATCATTGTTTTTTAACAAAAATTAATTTAATTTTATAAAACTGAAAACGTAGTTTTCATCTTGACTTTTGATGAAACAGTTTTTGCTTAAAAATACCCCGAAATTATACCCCTGTTAAACAGCTTAGTACTCAAGTAAGGGCCTTCAGCAATGTTGTTAAGTGGAAAATTTTATTTGATAAATTCATATATTGGCACGATAACCATAAGCAGGCTCGGTTCCACAGAAGAAGCAAAACTGATTTTTTAATACAAAATATTAAATTTTCCCATATAAACTGAAAAATTCGAATTTTCTCATGTAAATATTACTTGAAAACTTTGCAAAAAATCATGGATAAGTTTCGAACCAAAACGAAGCTTTTAAGATACCATGGTTTGCGAAATTCAAAAATGATCGAAAATCGATCTAGTTTAATATACAAATCTACTGTAATTTCAAAGATGAAACCCCTAAATCTGAATCCTTACCATTTCGAAAGCTTTTCCCAATGAAGTTATCAAGCAACAAAATCTTGTCAAACTAATGCTTAAATATCAACCATATCGATGTGGAACATCGGAATCCCACACGTGCACATGTCCCAAATCTTTTGTTAATTTGTGTCACCATTTCGCAGCTTGGATTTCAATCCCTTCTCCTTCCAAAACGTCTGCGAATCGTGCTCCAAATCATCTTGGAGAAACGTCATTCGAAAAGAATCCTCATCCATACCGAGACACAGTTTCCCACATCCAACATCCTTGACTCAGACACACTTCTACATGTATATTGTTAAGTGTGGGAAGGGGAAATTCATTTCCGCCCTGCATGATGTCCATCTTGCGTACGAGAGTAGACGTAGGTACCACAAGTTTCCATTCCATCCCAGCCAGTCGGAGTAAAGTGGTTTCCGTTTCTCGGCAAAATCGAAACTCTCAATCTCGAAAATGTGGAACAACACGCTTGTTAAGAGATTGGAAACCCTGCTGCTGGTTTGCTCTAGTTTCGGTAACTATTATTGCTGCTGGATCGTTTCTAGGTCAATGAAAAGCGTTCATTAACAGTTTCATAACATTTATGAATTGGCCTGAATCTGTGGCAGTAATGTTTCACTTTTGAACGAGGTTACTGTTCAACATGGCTGTATCTGCTATAGCAATTAGAAATTGATCATTTCCTCATTTTTTTTTAAATTAATCAAACTTGTGCATTAGGGTAGCAGCGCAAAAAATCATGTTGGATTTCGAAAATCGACCATATAAATTTTGTTCATTTAAACTGATCTCAACTTTATGGGTCCGAACGTAAGGGAAAGTGTTCCTTAATGCGCCTACGGCCGTTTGACGAAATGACTGCCGAAATGGCATATCTAATCAATGCATTTTGAGGGCGATACGCTTTGAACATAATGCTAGAAGGTATTTTATAATTCTACAAACTCCAAAAAAATTAAAATTCATAAAAGGTTTTGATACCTTTTCTTCTTCTTCTTCTTCTTCTAACACCAACAAGGCCAAAACTTGCATGCATCCTGGAAAACAAAAAACCTGCATTCCTGACTCTTCTTTTCAACTTTTTATCTTATACATTGCCGATACTACTACGGCCACGCCAACCATGTGATGAAATCGCAAAAGATGCAGCTACGAGGGAAGGATGAAGCGTGAAGTTCACTGCCAAACGCTTCTTACGATTATAAATGGTAAGGTCATAAAGAAACAATGTTAAATTTGTAAATAAAATTCAGAAAAAAAAATTAAAAATGGATTATTATATTCGTCGCCGAATACTGCCAAAAAACCGTTTTACCGAATATTCGGCTCACCAAACAATTGAGCTAAGTAATCGGCCAATAAGCCGATTAAGCCGAATATTTATTTCTAAAATCCGTGAAATAATAGACTTGTCAAAATATTTAAATAATTTTGGACTATTTATAAAATATCCATAAGTTATGTTGAAAAAGCTACACGACCATCAACACTTATGGTTTCAGTAAAACATCTTAGGAATATCCGTGTATTTATCACAATAGATCGTACAGGAGAATGCTTACAAATATCGCTTTATACTTTGACTATCGTTTATTCTAGGTTTTTTTTATGATAAGTCCAGATATTTATATTTTAGTGTTTACTGGTTTGAGTCTACTTAGGTGCAACTATTTCAAAACCTGTTTAGAAATCTTTACGAAATTTAGATTGGACACTCCTGCTATTCACGCCAGACTGCTGGAACCAAATCACAAAGCTAAATCTAGCGTTACATTTCATAAGGGCGAAACTAGTAGATATCTCGAATCAAGAAAAACGCGTTTGAAATTTCTGAACATATTATAAAATCCTATTTAAAAAATCGACCACTTTTTGTTCAACAAAACCAAAAAATGTACATTATATTCACTTATTGTTCGTTGGTTATGAAGAACTTTAACTTTTGTTACTAAATTTCAGATATTTTCGAGTTTCGCCATTTTTTGTTTTCAATTCCAGTTACGCCTGCAAGTTTCACCCAATTGATCGACCGTTTTTGTTTTGGTTTTAAAGTAAGGCCCTTTGGTCCTACACGCAAAAACTGATTAGGCTGTTTTGTCACACACGGTCAACTGAGCCTAACTCACCATTAACCATTCAAATATTACGTAACGCTTTAAGGGGGGGAGGGGGTATAGCAGTTTGTTACGCTTTGTGCATTTTGCTTAGAAATTTTGAGACGATTGTGTTACGTAGGGGGGGGGGGGGGGGGGTTGAAAATGCTCAAAAATTGCGTTACGTAATATTTGAACAGCCCCTTACGCCTATTGACCCTACACGATTGGAAAAATTTACCTCATTTTGAATAGGCGTAACTTCACGCTCCAACGAATATGTATCAGCATGAAGTCTCACCCAATTAAATTTTATCAATTTTTTGAAAGATTTAAGTGATTTTAAGATGAAACCGCGTTTATGAGGTAAAGTGCAACCGCGTACATCCGGAAAGCACTCCACGTTCTCAACTTGTTGTCCAGCTACCATGAAACTGAAGGGAATTTCTGTGTTGATCTCCATCGAGAGACCTGCTACCTTGGAGGTAAGGTCGTCAAATTTGCTCTGCATATCCGGTTGTGTTTGGGCGAGCAAAACAATATCGTCTGCCAGGTCAAGGTCGTTCAGTTGCTCAATTGCTGAAGGATTCCACGGCAATCCTCGGTTTGGTCTACAGTCAACCGATCCAGTCAAGATCGCATCCATTACGATGAGAAAAAGCAGAAGTGACAAAATACATCCCTGTCTCACTCCAGCAGTTACCGGAATTGGTTCGGACAAGACACCATCATATTGTACTTCGATGAGATGGAAAAATCGGTCGAATGCTTTTTTGAAATCAACGAACACCAGCAGAAGAGAGTCCTGGAATTCGTTGATTTGTTCCAGTATGATTCGTAGCGTTGTGATGTGGTCCACACATGATCGGTCATATCGAAATTCAGGTTGTTGCCGTCGAAGTGTAGCGACGATTTTCTTTTGGATCCTGTTCAGGATCACTTTGAGGGTTGAGCCCGAACTTCGGAATTGCCGAGAGACGGAACAGTCAAAGAACAGTGGTGTGGAATCAAGAATGCCTTTATCACGACAAGCCATTATTAAGGTTGCTAGAATTGCCACAAATCCGGGCCAAACAATTCCGGGCAATTTTGTATAAAAACCCGGCAAAATCTGAACACTTGATTTAAAAATCGACGACCGAAAATCCGAGCAATATCGGTCGAAATACCCATAAATTACTCAATAAAAGTCAATTAAAAACTTAAAAAAGATTTGTTTTCATCAAAACTGATCAACAGATTTTAAATCGTATTCAAAGCTTCCAAAAAACCTTTCATGATTATTTTTATAAACGTGAATCAGAAAATTTCGTTTTAGAGTTATAAAAAAAATGTACAAAACAATTCGTTTTTTTTGTTTGATTTGGCAAATTAAGTGAAAAGCTCCGGGCAAAATCCGGGTATTTT
Source organism: Uranotaenia lowii (assembly GCF_029784155.1). NCBI lineage: Eukaryota > Metazoa > Arthropoda > Insecta > Diptera > Culicidae > Uranotaenia > Uranotaenia lowii. The sequence goes on from NC_073693.1 coordinate 311,869,613, forward strand.
TCAATGAAATCAGGGTAACCGAACCGGGCCGGACTGTTCCCAAATTTTGTATTGAGTATCCGAGCAAACTCAAATAAAACTGGGCAACCTGGCAACCTTAGCCATGGTACTCTCGGTAAAATTTGTGTAAGATTACTTAGGAAGATACTTCTCGCTGCCTTAGTGGTGCAAGTACTAATGCAAGAATGCCGCTGAAAGACCGAGTAGGTCAGCTGCTGACAGATCGATCTGTTCGATATCGATAGCTCAAGCATTGGACTCAGCACCTCGAACAACTCTGTTACCGTTCAGTTACAAATTATTATTGATTTTTTTTAAGGGTGCATGATTTGTTATATTTATATACTGTCACGATTCTTATTTGTTGTTTTAATTTGATTCTTTGTGTAGAGGTAATTAATTATATGAATGTTTGTAATAAAAATGTTAATAAAGTTGTATAGCACTATTGGGTAGGGTGACGAGAGCAGCGAAATATTAGTGGGCGGTCGTCTCGTCACCGCCTGAAATTCGCTTTCGCCTGGAAGTCACTTAAGCCAAAAGTTCGCCTCGCCAGCACAAGGTTTCGCCTCGCCCAGGAAGGGCGAAGGCGGAAAGAAAAAAGGTTACAAGGGTCAATGCCCGGAAGAGAGAGGGCATTCGGGTTCAGGCGTGCGTGTGCTCAAGATCACTGGAGCTAATTTGTCGTGGTAAAGGAAGTGAAAAAGTGAACTTCCATAGGGGTTAAGCCAAACTATTCCCCATCTTTGGTATCTTTGGAATCAGCAGGGATAAGCACACGCTTCGGCCTAGTAGATACTCCGTATCTGCTACGTCTAACCGTCGAAGAAGCAGCGAGTTCTCTGGCCTGCGGGCCATCACCGTAAAGGAGAACATACCTCTCTCGGTTCGGTCACTCTGGCCAGTCCTGGATCGAACCGATAGCGCCTACGAGATAAGACGCCTGCAACCATCCGGCTCCGCTCCATCCGTTATTCGGGCCGGTATTGTAACTCGAAGTACGACCAGTTGTATCCAAGCCACGTGTCCCACCAACCTATTAGACACAACGAGGGCGCAACGAAGGCGGCAGCAGCAGTAGGAACGGTTTCCCCCAGCAACAGTAAAAGTTCCGGTACGTCACCCAAAAACTACACTCAAACCCACACCCACACTAAACACCCAAAGTGCTACAATAAATTTTGAAGCTAGTTCCGTAAATTTTAGTCTTTTTTTTGATTCAATGAATCTTCTTAAATTAAACTTTCATTGTTTCAAATTATGTGAAAGGATTGTGATCGTATTGTAATTGTTGTTGGCGTAGGTCCTCCGATTACCCAGCAGTAAGCCGACTCTGAGACCCAGCTCGAGGAGTTTCTTGCTACTGAGCTAGCTTGACGGGATTTTTATTAGTTACAACTCTTCCGAGTCACTAAAGCGATGGCCAACAGAACTCGCAGCTCGAAGCGGCAATCAAAGACTTGAAATCCAACAAAACATCTGGGATGATCGATTGCGTCCCTACTGAAATGCTGTAAGCCGACCCTGCCTTGTCAGCACAAATGTTGCACCGTCTTTCCGCTGCCGTCGGATACTGCAACATTCCCGGCCGACTGGATGCAGGGTATCCTCGTAAAGGTCCCGAAGAAAGGAGACCTAACAGAGTGCGGTAACTGGCATAACGTTGATCTGTATACGGGAATATAGCTGTTCAATGTATGCTCTTTTTATCTCTCGATTCTCCAACCGGTGGACGTCGTATCGACACCCGACTTTCTCCTCGCGCCGTTGGTCACGAGCAACTCTCAGTCGTATCTCGCCAAGGACGAGGTGATGGTCAGATGCAATGTCCGCGCTTCGTTTGTTGCGGACATCAAGGAGGTTCCTTCTCCATTTTTGACTGATACAGATGTCGTCAATTTGATTTTCTGTTCAGGCATCTCGGGATACCCAAGTGACCTTATGTGCTGGTCGATGGGGGAAGAGCGATCCACCGATCACCATGTTGTAGTTGCCACAAAATTCTACAAACAGCTTTCCGTTTTCGCTCATTTGTCCTAGACCATGACGACCCATAGTGTGCTCAAGGTCCTGATCGTCGGAGCCAATCTTTGCGTTGAAGTCGCCCAAATAGATTTGAATGTTACCCTTTGGAATTTCCTCAACCACGCTATTCAGTTGGCTGTAAAACTGCTCTTTCTCCTGCAAATCGACAACGTCAGTTGGCGCATAACACTGAACCATTGTAAGGTTTCTAATCCGTGTTCTAAATCTGGCTACGATTATTCTATCGTTTATCGATTGCCTTTTAATGAGGGTCGCATGGGTCTGCGGGCTCAACAGGAAACCAACTCCTCGTTCCCGAGTAGCGTGTTCTCCTCGTATGCCGCGTATAGTTAAGTAGGACTTCCGGGCAAGTGTTTTGTGTTCTCTAGTGTTAGGTCAACGGACTTCGCTTAGTCCCAGAATTTCTATAATAGTACATAACTTACATTGACCATTCCGTAGTAGTACATAATGTCGGAACTTTAGAATAGTTTATCGAACCGTTGTGTACTTATTTTTGTATAGGAATAATTAAACATGATAAGCTTACCAGAATAATAAAAATTGACTCAAGCAATCCTTCCCCATGGTCAGATCTTGTTGAAATTTTGCCTATGACCTTCTGGTAAGCTTATAACCAATTAAATCTTGAAGCGAGTGAGTATACTGAGATTAGTACACTGTGGTTTGTTAAATTTAAAATTGGCATTTGTTCTAAAATGATAATATTATTCAATGTTCGGTTGCTTGATTAATGTCTTTTTTTTTTCCTTTTTGATAGGAGTTTAACCCGTTAGAGTCATTCTTCCTCGTTGATTAATGTCGCTTTTTCATCCTTCTCATGAAAAACACTTTGTACAGCATTCCGGAAACCCAAAACCGTTCACTATTTTTGGTTCATTTCATTTTTTTTTATTGATTTGGCTGAGTCGAATCGGCCTTCCAGTATGTTCCAGTGAAAATCGAAATCGCTAAGCGTTGCGACATGGCCGGTCCGAAAAGTTTATCTGTCCGTCTCTGAAGTGTTATTATTATTTTTACGGTTTGTAATTTAATAACGTTTCCATTTCGTGGATGAACCCAACAATGTTGGCTCCCAATTGAATTTATGGGCATCATGTTCATTTGGTACCTTGTTGCTGTTTTGTTGAGCATTTTTATCCGCTCGACTAATTTTGTTTTCCCTCGAAATACCATTCCAGAACGATCGCTGCCAACAGCCAGATGCTTCGATTATCATTTTGGCGCGCCTTTGACGTAAGGAGAGCCTTTGAACATTTAGTATGTATGTTTGTATGTATGGTTCCCCCATCGGTAGCAAGGTCCAGCCTATGTCTGTGTGGCTTGGCCTTCAAATTGCTTCTCAGGCTTCCACGACCGATGGTTCGTCGAGAGAAGGCATCCAACCTTCAGAGACCTACAATGGTTGGCAATCCACTCCACTTGCAATAGTCTCTCCAGATTAACCCAAGATGCATGCAGGAGAGCCTTTGAACATTTAGTAGCTATTAAATCATTATTAAATCAGTATTAAACCAATGAACCAGTCAACATTACTATTGATTGTTATTTTTTGCTTTACAGACATTTTGTTATCATTCAAATTAAAAAAATTGATAAACTTTTTTCCATTGTGGTTTTTTATGAATTGACGTATTTTTATTGCAAAATTTGGCAGCATCACTGTGAGTCGACAGTTAATTGAATATTGTGTAGAAATAATATTCGGCCTAAACGCAGAATAAAAAACAACGCTCATTAAACGTTATTTTCCCTAGCATCACATCATTTGCGCTAGATCATTGTGTTTGTCACAGAAATTGAATTCTGTTCCGCATAATTACCCTCGAATTCGAAGCGGGGTAAATTTTTATTATTATTGATAATTATTATTGTTATTATTATTATATTCACTTCCAGATCCCAGGTCTGATGCTAATTTTCTCCAGTACGCATTTCGTGCATCACAATGATTGTCGAAAGTGAGAAGCAAAACCTGATGCCGAGCCGAAACAAGTGGCTGAATCAGTCCAACGGCACAATTGATTGTTACCATTAACCCTTTAAGAGGATTTGCGTGTTTTGAATTATTAATTGTTTAGAAATTAACTTGTGGCGTGTTTTTTTTTTAAATTCTGGATACCCATCACTTTGATGAACAGAATTAAACTTAAAACCAAAACTAAAAAATGTGTAATGCCCTCAGTTCTAACAAGGATAGACAGGCGTAATTTTCATTCATTGATTGCAGGAACCTCATTCGACCCGAAAAAAGCCATTAACGTTGGTGTCCGATTGATAAACTGCTCCCAATTTCACGCGAAATTCACCCCAAACCCAAAGTCAAACATGGCAGTTCAAAAGAGGGGGAGGGCGGCGCGACGTGGGGCCAAAAAACTGCATCAAGTCATTGTTCATTTGTTTTAAAACCTCGCTCCGTGTTTCTTTGACATACACACATTTTCTACCCAGAATGCAGGAAATAAAATTAAGTTCTGGTAGAATGGACAAACGGCTCGGCGCGGCAGTTGTGTACACCTCATTGACAATTTGTGGGTCACTTTTCTGCTACCTCTATGCTCCAACTCCAAGCTCCAACTCGTGAAACCAAAGGACAAAAAGCAAACATAATTTATTGAATGGCTCTGCAAATGGAAGAGGGAAATCATACTTCATCCGTGTTTGGCACATATTTTTTGCACGTTCGCCCGGTTTTTAATGCATTCCAACTTTGAAGACAACAACTGTAATGGTCCAGAGAATGCGTTTGCCGGTTGAATGTGTTTGCCATTGTTTCGGTTAAATTGCAAAGTAAAATTTCAGATTGTTAAAATGAGTATTTTCATATTTTATTGTATTTTCAAATTCCCTCAATTTGAAGGAGTGGACACTTCAATAAGGAGGTAAGAGCCAGCGTAACATTCAATTTGAACATTCTAATCATTTCTCAATAAAAAAAAAAGTTAAAGTCAAAACTTTTTTTTTATTTCATTTCTTCGTGATCTATAACAACGATTTGGGCTTGTTATATACACAGAAAGAAAATCTGAATCCTTAACAACACTGAAATAGAAAACCTTTATCATTACATGACGTGGAACGCGATTTATTAATGTAAATTTACAAAATAAAAAAAAGTTGAATCCTTAACAGCACTGAATTCTAATGACACAAACATTACTTGACATGGAACGCGATTATTTGATGTAAATTTACATCACATATGATGTAAATAAAAAGAAGCATCATGTGTGACGGCATTTTCAGTGCGAATTAAATATTACACGTCTTACATATTTTACATGTCTTTCATATTTACACGTCTGTTGAAGTTTACAGACGTGTAATATTCAACTCGCACTGAAAATTCCATCATATGTGATGCTTCTTTTTCGTTACATCATATGTGATGTAATTTTCCAACATTTTTCTGGACACATAAAATTCTTAACAGCACTGAAATAGAAATTTCTTAAAATTACACGACATGGAATGTTATAGGATATTGAAATCGAAGTTAATTAATATTGCCAAAACACTGAACGCGATGATGTCATGTAAAAATACAGACTGTCGAAAACAGGCACACACAAATGTTAACAAAGTGTTGCGTCAAGTCGTGCACAAGAGTATTTTATTAAAACAGTTTTTCCGCGATTAAGTTAATCGATCTTACTGGTTCCTGGAGATCTTCGAGAAGCAGGAATGGAGTTTTTGAAGCGACGTTACTAAATTCTGGATCCGGTACTTCAGGGAAGAAAATAAAAGTAAGACAACAAAAAATATTTATGAGATAAAAAAATGCCACTTAATAAAATGAATAATTATAGAAAGATTTCATTTTTTATTAAGAAGTGAGAAAATTCCACTATTAAATCAAAATAACAATGAATGAAACAAAAAAAATTCTATTGGAATTTTTTTCTTCCAATATTCAGTGATTTTATAATTTACATCATTTTTATTTTACACGTTTCTACATTTTACATCATTTTTTATTTTACACGTAGCAAAATTTTAATGACATATAATTTCCAACAAGGACTGAAAATTCCGTCATATATGATGACTGGAATGACTGGATGACTGTCCTGCAAAACAGGTGTTCGCCACGAATCCGGTAGGAACAAGACGAGCAGGGGCGCAACGGGCGAGGTGGTTAGACCAAGTGGAGCGTGATCTGGCGAACGTGGGGTGCCCGAGAAATTGGAGAACGGTTGCCATGGACCGAGTGAATTTTAGGAATTATGTTCGTCAAGTTATGTCGTAAGACGGAATACTATGTAAATAAAAATAAATAATGATGCTTCTTTTTATTTACATCACATGTGATGTGATTTTACAGATTTTTTTCGTAGTGTGTAGCTCAGTTGGCAAGTCAGTTGCATCCTGAGCCAATGCCGTTAGTTCGAGCCCAAGAGTAGACACAAAAACAATTGTACCGTATTAGCTTTTCAATAACTATCCGCCAACTTCTTCTTCTTCTTTACTCTGGTTTGGAGCGAAAGGACTCTTAATAGGAGAGCCAGTGACTTAGACTATATGCCCTGTCCGCCAACTGCAACGTTATTATAAATTCACGAATGCCATAAAGATGGTATTATGAGATAAACTTTAAACCAAATAGCGATAGTTTTACTAGCGATATTTTTAACTTGCGAGATTGCTGCCATTTGCAGATTTGTTATACTTTTTTCATGTTTTTGACCGCCATTTTGAATATTCCGATTAACTGCTTTTTATATTATCACATTCAAGACCTCCCCGGCTTTCGGGTGCTCCTCAAGGAAAATTTAAATTTAAACATTCCTATAATCATACTGCTTTAAGTTCTTGAAAACTAGGAAAGAAAATGAAAATCGGGAATATAATATACCAGATGAAGGGGCTCCCTTGAGTAAACATTGCAGATTTTTCCCGCATTTTTGTCAGAACAAATTAGAACAAACATTTACAATACCAATATCTGGGCATTTGATCCCGAATTTGTTTTAATGAAGTCCATTTATTTTTTATCTCAACACGTTAACAGCGTTCGAATCTCTTTTAAAGTTCCAAAAAGTAATTAAGATAAAACAAGCATCGAAAAACTGAGCCTGATTTAGACCTTAGTTTGCTTTATTTGTCCACTTTACTCCGAAAACCCGGACATGTCGGAATAAATTCTAGAATTCTAGAATGCAGAAATTTTTTTTTTCAACTTTATTATCTTTATGAAACCTTCGTAAAAGCTGATATTTGTTTAACTTTTTAAGTTCATTTGAATAAAATACAAAAACTACCAAGTTTGGAGCTCCTTTAACCTTTAATTTTCAGAAGTCAAAATATTACATCAAAAGGTTTCCAAACTTTGAATAAAAACAGAGAAGGCGATGCCTTGAGCGATTCGCATGAGTTTTTTTTACATCCGTCCACGACAATTTTGATTATATTAAGTATTAAATACATAAATTACAGTTAAACGATGAAAAATGCAATCACCAAATACCAGCGGACTGGGATACATCATCAAAGTGATAATCTGAGGATTTTTTCAATAAAATTGATACGGAAATTCATTAAAAGTTCCTCCCCAGGGGGAAAAAATGCCTGCTGATCACCGGAATTAAAAATTGTTCTAAGAGCTTGCGTGTTTTATAATGATGAAGAGAAAAAAATGTTATCTATTTTGTTTATTTACACACTTTTTCAGAAAGAAAATTGAAAGGTGTTTTAGTCGTTGTTAATTAAAACCTATTCTTCAAGTTGTTTTGCTCGAGTTCGGTCAGGTTTCTTCTGTCACGTTAACAGTCAACATTTTAAAAAGTGTTTGAAATGGAGGAATAAAGACATCATTTAAGTGGCGGAAATGTGTGGTAAATAGTTTCTGTTGCGAGATTTATTTGAAGTAAGCGATTAAACAGCATGAGCTTTCCCCAATATACAGAGCTCAATTTTTTTTTCCTAGTTGTAACTTGTAAGCTGTTAATAACGCGCAAAACTTTTTGTGGCTTACTGCTTTTATCAAGATGTAAAAGGAATCTTTAAAAAAAGAGATTCAGTGGAAATATTGACAAGGACCTGAGAAAAACAGGAAAATGTTTTATAAGAGCAAGTTCACTGGTGTTGGGAAAAAGTGGTAGAAATTTTGACACTTACGGCACATTTTGAAAATTTTGCCATGCAAAAACATTTTCAAGATCTCTGGCCTTCTAGTTTTTTTACAACACGTGTTGTATTTTCGCATGCTGTGATGCAAAAATAGCAATATTTCTATCACATGCGACTGAAATAGAAACAGTGTTGAAAAAAAATACAACGCCCCAAGATCTTGAAAACATTTTTGCATGGTAAAATTTTCAAAATGTCAGAATTTCTACCACTTTTTCCCAACACCAGTGAACTTGCTCTTAGTACAGGGGCGAACACCGAATATCGATCTTTTCAATTATTCAGCCAAACGAATATTTGATCGAATATTCTGTTAAGTTTTTAATGAAGACAAAATTAAAGCGATAATTTAAATTTTATTATATTTCTTCTATTTTAAAGCCCGTCTTATTTTAAACCGGATGATTACCGGAGTATTACAAAATCTTTTTCAAGTAGGAGTTTCTCTGGTTCAAAAACAAATCCCCAATAACTGAAGGGATATCAGATAACTTGTAGCTTCTAGGGCGTTTATCACCAAATAGATTGGGTTTCTGTGAAATCTGGGACAAAACATGTCGAAAGAGGTGCCAAGCAATCTGGAATTACTTTTTTCTTATCAAATTAGGTGAGGGTCGAATTTCAGCAAAATATCTTCAAAATAGTTGTTAAAACAACAACCTTAAGCAAACTATACTTTCGACCACACGTATCCACAAGGTCTGACAATTTAGGACGGTTTTTGAAAATGCTGTAATAAAGGGCAAATTTGAACAAAATAAAGGCATTGTAAGGACTTCGTGGGGTTTCGGATGCAATTTCCACTTTCGCAACTAGATATATTGCACAACGATTTATTCGCGTCTTTCCTGTCCGCGTACCAAACTAAAACTCCCCGTTCTTCTCCCCTTTCCTCCTCCTCTTACTATCTATCTTTTCTCTTCTAACTATGACAAGGTAACATGCTGATCAATATATGTGTACTATAAGGTGCGCCTGTAATATGGTACCCTACATCCCCCTTGACAAATCTTTGACTTTGGCTTTGATATAATTTTCAAGCCATTTAGGTTATTTACGAATACGTTTCTCACCTACTCTATGAGTGCCCGTTTTATCGTTTTTCGAGTTCTCATCAGTAGTTTCTGTTGTCCTATCTTCAGAAGAGATACTTAACTTTTCATTTTCTTGAGGAGCCCATAGTTTTTTCAAGTGAGCAACGTTCCTACGATATATCCTATCAGAAACTGACGATTTAACTATAACATCCCCTCCATGTTTTTCCTGTACTATGTATTTTTCGTTTACAAAATCACCACTTAGTTTATTATCTTTCTTTTGCCTTTTAAACAATACCTTGTCCCCTACAACAATTGAACTCGGAGTAGCTCTTCTTTTCTTATCTGCATATTCACGACCTAACTCTTTTTGTATTTGATCACGTTTTTTGGTTTCTTCGTCACCTACATATGTTGGCATCAATTGTGGAATTTTAGATCTTATTTTTCTCTCAAATAACAATTCAGCAAGTGAACGCCCTGTTGTCGAGTGTGGAGTACTACGGTATGCCAACAAGAATTTCTGCAGTTCCATCTTCCAGTCTTGGCCCAGCTCCTGCGCAATTTTGAGTCGTTTCAATATGGTCCTGTTTTGGCGTTCCACTTCGCCATTCATTTGGGGCCAATATGGAATGGTATTAAGTAGCTTAATGCCTTGATATTTACAAAACTTAGAAAACGCCTCACAATCTTCGCTCAATTGTGGTGCGTTGTCAGCGGTCAATGTGAGTGGTATTCCAAATCTACTGAAAATCTGCAGTTCTTCCACAATTGGCATAGGATATCGTTCACGAAGCACAGCCTCATTTACCATACACAAATCGAGGAAAATCCTTGGCTCACCATTCGCTTTTCCCACCACAACTAGTGGCGGAACCCAAGATGTTGGTCCAGTTTTAATCTACGAAATAAATTGCATTAAAACATTAAACAATTTTACTACTTTTATGTCCGGATTGTATTCAGGATTCATATGAATTTGAACCTACATGTCACGAATTTTACCAAACGGTAAAAACTTATCCTCGACCTGGTTTATGTTTAATCCGACTCTCAAAACTCCCAGAGCTTTGGCCTTTGTGTCGCCCAACAAGCAACACTGTCCTTCACCAACAACAAAAAATTTAGCTGAGACCGTTTGATTTCCACAAGTTATGTTAGCCTGAAACGTCCCAACTATTTGAAGAGGCTTCGTGTTCCCATATCCTCTCAAAGTCTGTTGTCCTCCTTTGATCATGTTAGCCACGCTTCATTTCCTCCCAGACTTTTAACGGTATCAAATTAGCATCAGAGCCTGAATCAATCAGCAACTTCAAAGGGACATCGCCTACCACGCAATTCGTTTCCAGAGTAAAAACAATAATATGTTTTGCTCTTTTTCTCTGGAACATTCTCAGCGTCTTCCGCAAGAATTTCTTCTGCTTTATCATCAAACTCGTCTTTAATTTCAGTTATCAATCGAATTTTTCCTTCTTGGTGTTTGAAATTAACATCCCGCTTGTTGAAATATCGTTTTCCACACACAGCCTCGAAATGTCCCCTCTTGTCACATTTTCTGCACTTTTGATCGCGAGCTTTACACTGCAATGATTAAGAAATATAACCATCTATTCCGCAACTGAAGCATCTCATTTTCCGTGCATCATATGGTTTCTTTTCCAGTTTTCGCTGCGCACGACCTGATGTTGTTGATTTTCTTACGAATCTAGATTCCACTTTAAAAACCTTTTCTATATTGCTTTTATTTGGATTCAACGAGCTTATGTCCTTCATTTGCTGTTCTACGCCCTCCATCATTGCACCTAGCTCTTCCAGCTTGGCAAGCGATCTATCCTTTTGAAGAATGCGACGTCTGAGTTCTTCAGATTCGCATCCCTCGACTATAGCATCTGTAAGGAATATTTCGGTCAATATTTCCCTTACTTCCGTGGAAAATTTCTCCAAGCCACAATCGGCGAGCTGCTGACGAATGCGCATCATAAAATGTGAAAATCTTTCGTTTTTCGCCTGTTTCATCTTCCGCAGTCGACAGTTCCAAAATGTATTGCCTACCAGGCTCGAAATAATAGTCCAACTTGCTAATGGCCAAATCGTACCAGTTCACCTTAGTCGCAACCAGAGCGTAAAAACTTCACCGTCATCAGTCATAAAACTGTGACTGTGAAAAAATTAAAGCAGTCGCATTCATAACAGACGCCTTCAAATGAGTAACCAAGCAAACAAACTTGCCTCAACCTTCAGTCAAATGAAGCGTCGGAAAAATCATAGTCGCCGTCAGCCCGTCGTCGTCTTTTTGACTGTGACGGGATATTGTTTAGATTAAAAAAAATCTAAGACGTCATCGAAAAGGACACGTTCATCATTTCATTAGTCATGCCATACCATTAATGAAACTGAAACCCGTTACGGGTTTCGGTTCAGATAGACCAGTGGTTTTCAAAGTGGTCCCTACCGCCCCCTTGGGGGCGTTGGAAGCTTCTAGGGGGGCGGTGAGTTCAATTTTTAAATTTGGGGGGCGTTGGAAGGGCTCAGAGGGGCGGTGAGGTCGTAATTCTAATTTTCACAAATGACGAAGAATTCGAAATAACAATGAGTAAGTTCGATGCAAAACAACGAAATTACATAACAGAACTAAACATCAGGTTTAAGACTAAAATATCTAAAATTTCACAGAATTGCAAGCAAATTTTTGTTTCAGTATCTCATTTTTTTTTTTCTAAAAATGTTTCTAAAAGATTTTTTTAAATTGTCATAAATGTTGTATACGCTTTACATGTTGATCTTTTTTTGTAAGATTATTTTGGGTTATGCTAAATAGAATTAATTTTAGGTGGCTTGGTTTTGATTAGATGTTTACTGGAGATTTGAAGAAATATGAGGCCCTTGGAGTCAAAAGGGTATAAGTATAAGTGCATAAAAGCAAAGTTCGAGAAAACATGCTTATGTAATGTTTCGTCATTTTCCATATATTTTTCGAAAATTTTTATTTTGCCTTCGAACCAATAATTTGTAAATAAAATTCTAAAAATCTGAAAAATCACGAAATAAGGTTTGAAATATGAAGAATCGTATGACATTTTTAAAACAAAATCGACCATTTTTACACTTTTAAACCCCCCTACCCTTTTGTCTCTTAGGGCCTCATAAAATTTTAATAAAATTTGAGTTAAGTCTTAAAACAACATAAAGCTAATGGTTTTCTCAATGATTCAGATTATTATTTTTTTACAGTTTTTACAAAAATTTGCCCAGGGGGGCGTTGAGGTTGAAAATTTTGCAAAAGTGGGCGATGGGTGAAAAAAGTTTGAAAATCACTGAGATAGACATACAATGGAATGGAAACGTTTTCAACTAAGTTTCCGTTTTTGGAAATCAGTTCAGGGCAGTCAAGGCCCGGGATAAAATCGAACCAAACATCAACTATCTCAACCGAGGAGAACTCCGTAGGGACTAAAAAGGCCAAATATACCTTGCGGCTGTACGATCCTTCTTTTATTTGTGCTTTTTATTTAGCCTTTCAAAATGTTTAGTAGTATTATCTAAATCTGAATTTCATTTGTCCTCGATACTGGCAATTAGTCCAACAAGCAATCCATATACTCGAAATTTTTCGAATCATACACAAATGCTTTCAACCGACGCCGTCATCTTGCTTGACGACCGTCGTTTGAAAAATAACATGCGTCACGTGAACAGAAATCCATGACGATAGTCAAGCTTTTCCAGTCCCTTGAAGCATGACTGGTAGTCAAATGAGGTCTAAAACGTGATGGTGAAGGAAAATCAGCAACCACGTCAACTATGATGTTTGAAAAATTGATGCTCTGGTCGCAACCAAAGGAATTTTGTCGACATCAGGTAGATTTCCGAAAACTTTTTGTAACTGTCTTCCACCAAAATGCAAAAGAAGTGCTTTCATCTTCCGTTGGTCAACTACATCAAACGCTTCGAAATATACTTCCAGTGAAGATTTTGAACTCTTCCATTCTTTGGATAATTGATTTCGGGCTATTTCTTCACATCGAAATGGTGGATTCGCTCGCGACTCGCTGATCTGTAATGCAATTAATTAATATGTCAATACACACGTCATTGTCAAAACTTCTCAAAGCACAATGTTTTCGATTGTTAGTTCCTCAGAACTCTAGAACATCTTCTTCTTTGGCTTCTCAAAGCTCAATAATAAACAATGTTTGTTCCTCAGAACACTTGCGCATCATTTCATTTAGCTTCTCAAAGCTCAACACTTTCATTCCTTCGCTCCTCAGAGTTTGGATATCACCAACATTCTCAAACAATGTACCTCAACACAAGGAAAACAAACACCTAATTACTCATACTTCTCTCCCACCCCTCAGAGCCAAGAGAGCAAGAAATTGAGTCACGTATAATCGGGTGCCCCTCGGGAATTCTCTCACCCTTTTTTTTCTTTGGTCTCGACCATCAAAATGTACGCCATTTTGGCTTTCGTGCCACCTTTAGGATGGGCTTTTTCCCAACACAAATTGTCTAATTTTTCACTTTTAATTCTGTTTTCCACTGAACTCACCATGTTTTCCGCCATCTTCGTCGCCAGATTAAGGACTTCGTGGGGTTTCGGATGCAATTTTCACTTTCGCAACTAGATATATTGCACAACGATTTATTCGCCTCTTTCCTGTTCGCGTACCAAACTAAAACTCCCCGTTCTTCTCCCCTTTCCTCCTCCTCTTACTATCTATCTTTTCTCTTCTATCTATGACAAGGTAACATACTTGCTGATCAATATATGTGTACTATAAGGTGCGCCTGTAATATGGTACCCTACAGGCATAGTTCTTAAACATACAAGAGAAAATAGAAAGAAAATGACTTGAAATTTAAAGTTTTCATTGAATCACATCAGCAGTGTTAAAATTGTATGTAAGAAGTTAACAAAAGTTTATGTTCATTTTTGATTGTATACAGGTTGTATCGGTGTTGCTTGTGAGGATATACCTTATTAATCGCGCACACACATGTCTCGGACGAGGTGTTGATCGACTCTAAAATTATAAATTTTCTAAAAATGTCCAAACATGGGTTCGGAATCTGCGTCAGTGAAGGAAGTCAACATACTGGAAAGCTAGATCAAGACTCGGGTGAGGAATTTACGATTATTCCCTGTTTTTTGTTTTATCATACACATTTTAATACTTTTAATATGAACCTCGAAGTTTTGCATCTTATTTTGAGAATTCATTATAATTGAAAATACTCTGATGTAAAACATTCTAGCCCCTGGGTGTAGCATAAGGTTGCCAGAATTTTTTCCACTCCCATCCGGGCCTAGCAATTCCGGGCATTTTTTCAAAAAAACCTGACAAAATCCGGGCATGGATTTCAATTTTTCAAATCCAAAAACCGGGCAATAACCGGGCAAAATTTAGGTGTTATTATAGTTCTAATTTATTTAAACAAAATGTTCGATGAATAAATATAATAATAATAATAATAATAATAATAATAATAATAATAATAATAATAATAATAATAATAATAATAATAATAATAATAATAATAATAATAATAATAATAATAATAATAATAATAATAATAATAATAATAATAATAATAATAATAATAATAATAATAATAATAATAATAATAATAATAATAATAATAATAATAATAATAATAATAATAATAATAATAATAATAATAATAATAATAATAATAATAATAATAATAATAATAATAATAATAATAATAATAATAATAATAATAATAATAATAATAATAATAATAATAATAATAATAATAATAATAATAATAATAATAATAATAATAATAATAATAATAATAATAATAATAATAATAATAATAATAATAATAATAATAATAATAATAATAATAATAATAATAATAATAATAATAATAATAATAATAATAATAATAATAATAATAATAATAATAATAATAATAATAATAATAATAATAATAATAATAATAATAATAATAATAATAATAATAATAATAATAATAATAATAATAATAATAATAATAATAATAATAATAATAATAATAATAATAATAATAATAATAATAATAATAATAATAATAATAATAATAATAATAATAATAATAATAATAATAATAATAATAATAATAATAATAATAATAATAATAATAATAATAATAATAATAATAATAATAATAATAATAATAATAATAATAATAATAATAATAATAATAATAATAATAATAATAATAATAATAATAATAATAATAATAATAATAATAATAATAATAATAATAATAATAATAATAATAATAATAATAATAATAATAATAATAATAATAATAATAATAATAATAATAATAATAATAATAATAATAATAATAATAATAATAATAATAATAATAATAATAATAATAATAATAATAATAATAATAATAATAATAATAATAATAATAATAATAATAATAATAATAATAATAATAATAATAATAATAATAATAATAATAATAATAATAATAATAATAATAATAATAATAATAATAATAATAATAATAATAATAATAATAATAATAATAATAATAATAATAATAATAATAATAATAATAATAATAATAATAATAATAATAATAATAATAATAATAATAATAATAATAATAATAATAATAATAATAATAATAATAATAATAATAATAATAATAATAATAATAATAATAATAATAATAATAATAATAATAATAATAATAATAATAATAATAATAATAATAATAATAATAATAATAATAATAATAATAATAATAATAATAATAATAATAATAATAATAATAATAATAATAATAATAATAATAATAATAATAATAATAATAATAATAATAATAATAATAATAATAATAATAATAATAATAATAATAATAATAATAATAATAATAATAATAATAATAATAATAATAATAATAATAATAATAATAATAATAATAATAATAATAATAATAATAATAATAATAATAATAATAATAATAATAATAATAATAATAATAATAATAATAATAATAATAATAATAATAATAATAATAATAATAATAATAATAATAATAATAATAATAATAATAATAATAATAATAATAATAATAATAATAATAATAATAATAATAATAATAATAATAATAATAATAATAATAATAATAATAATAATAATAATAATAATAATAATAATAATAATAATAATAATAATAATAATAATAATAATAATAATAATAATAATAATAATAATAATAATAATAATAATAATAATAATAATAATAATAATAATAATAATAATAATAATAATAATAATAATAATAATAATAATAATAATAATAATAATAATAATAATAATAATAATAATAATAATAATAATAATAATAATAATAATAATAATAATAATAATAATAATAATAATAATAATAATAATAATAATAATAATAATAATAATAATAATAATAATAATAATAATAATAATAATAATAATAATAATAATAATAATAATAATAATAATAATAATAATAATAATAATAATAATAATAATAATAATAATAATAATAATAATAATAATAATAATAATAATAATAATAATAATAATAATAATAATAATAATAATAATAATAATAATAATAATAATAATAATAATAATAATAATAATAATAATAATAATAATAATAATAATAATAATAATAATAATAATAATAATAATAATAATAATAATAATAATAATAATAATAATAATAATAATAATAATAATAATAATAATAATAATAATAATAATAATAATAATAATAATAATAATAATAATAATAATAATAATAATAATAATAATAATAATAATAATAATAATAATAATAATAATAATAATAATAATAATAATAATAATAATAATAATAATAATAATAATAATAATAATAATAATAATAATAATAATAATAATAATAATAATAATAATAATAATAATAATAATAATAATAATAATAATAATAATAATAATAATAATAATAATAATAATAATAATAATAATAATAATAATAATAATAATAATAATAATAATAATAATAATAATAATAATAATAATAATAATAATAATAATAATAATAATAATAATAATAATAATAATAATAATAATAATAATAATAATAATAATAATAATAATAATAATAATAATAATAATAATAATAATAATAATAATAATAATAATAATAATAATAATAATAATAATAATAATAATAATAATAATAATAATAATAATAATAATAATAATAATAATAATAATAATAATAATAATAATAATAATAATAATAATAATAATAATAATAATAATAATAATAATAATAATAATAATAATAATAATAATAATAATAATAATAATAATAATAATAATAATAATAATAATAATAATAATAATAATAATAATAATAATAATAATAATAATAATAATAATAATAATAATAATAATAATAATAATAATAATAATAATAATAATAATAATAATAATAATAATAATAATAATAATAATAATAATAATAATAATAATAATAATAATAATAATAATAATAATAATAATAATAATAATAATAATAATAATAATAATAATAATAATAATAATAATAATAATAATAATAATAATAATAATAATAATAATAATAATAATAATAATAATAATAATAATAATAATAATAATAATAATAATAATAATAATAATAATAATAATAATAATAATAATAATAATAATAATAATAATAATAATAATAATAATAATAATAATAATAATAATAATAATAATAATAATAATAATAATAATAATAATAATAATAATAATAATAATAATAATAATAATAATAATAATAATAATAACAGCAAAGGAAAAATGCAAAAAAAAATTAAATTAATATTTTATTAATGTAATTGCAGACTTCCAAAAACTTTTTGGAACACTTTTAAAGGTTTATAAAAGTAAATCAGCGAAATTATTTGAAACAACCGTTGAAAATGTCCAAATGACTCGATTTTGCTGAAACTTACTCAAAAACTTTGATTTTTTTTTTTGGTTTTTTTTATGAAAATTGTGAAAAAATCTGGGCAATATCCGGACTTTTTTCACGATATCAGGGCAACCGGGCCGGACCGGACTTTCTCGAAATTTTACATCAAATATCCGGGCAAACCCGGATAAAACCGGGCAATCTGGCAAGCTTAGTGTAGCAATGTTTTTGATAATTATAAATCTTACTTTTCAATATTCCCCCCCTTTTTTTAAAATTAATCTTCGTTTCAAACATTTTGTATTTCTTTTTCTTTTTCAAATGATAACACATATTACATGATTCTGTTTATCTGTATCGAAATGCATTTTGTAGGAAGCAAGCTGGAGTGGAAGTCGCCAATTCGAGAATACAGGAGAAATTAGCGGGCAACCAAAACGATTATTTCAATTATGCTGAGTAACACTTCTTTACTTTGGACCAGCTTGAGATTGTATCGCTGGGAAATATTTCAGTTTTGTGAAACATTTCAGAGCTGTTCTTCACAGTATAGGTTTAATGCTTCCGAGAAACGTTGCCGAGGACTGCCTTTAGGTAGATTAATTTTTTGTTAAAATAACTAAACGTATTTTTTCTTTTACTGTGTAAAGAAAAGGTGGAAATAAACAGCTGTCTACGAGATGCCTTATGTTTTTTTACAGATTTCTAGCGTAACATTTCAAAAGGGCGAAACTGCCAAATGTTAACAAATCGAGTTACCTCAAGTGTTAAAATAGTTATGTCTGAAGTTGCGCAGAATTTAAACACTGATGTAAACGAGTGTTTCCTTCGACTGCGAAACATAAAACTATAAAAACTCCTATTAAGCTCTGATTTTAAAAACTCTTAATCGATATGCATGTTTAAAACTGCAAAGAACTTTTCATTGAACTCAAATCTAAGGTATTCGGCAATCAATGATAATTATTTTGCATCAACTCATTGAAGCAAATTATGCTTCTGAACAATTTTTCTTCTATCACCTGAAATATTTAAATCAGCCAGGTCTCATGACATATAATATATTCGGCAATAATAGAAAAACACCACCCTTGAAAATCGTTAATTGCAGATATTGACACGTTAAAAGTTACATTTTTCTAACATTTAAAAAATTCCAATAATAAAATCCTTTGCTGACATAATTACCAGCGGCGCATGGAATTTATTATATTTTCTTCATTTATTGTATATTCCAATATTGGTCAACAATCATGCAAAGATTTTAGCACAGTAAGATGTTGATCATTATTGCTTCAAGTTTAATTTTGATGAACACAACATAAGTTTCCTAACCTGCTACCTTTCCGAAGCTCCGATTTATTTCATGACCCTTAAGGTCTCCCAAACCGATCGATATTCCGGAAAATATATTCATCAGTATCAGGGCAATCTGGCTGGCTAAGCTGACGAGATTGCTCCAGGAACATGAATTTAATTACAGGATGTTTTGCGGCGACCAGCTGACGTTTGGAATCCTCAACATCTTGGCATCTCCACATCTTCCGAATGCAATCTCATAATCCTTCATTTCCGACATGCATTGCCCGATTGCAGCCCAGCCAATCCCGGGCTGGTTGTCTAGACTCCAGTTGATGGTACGCGTCAACAGAATCTTGACATAATAAGACCTAAATAAAACAAATCAAATTCAAACAATGTGGTATTACGTAAACTCCCCGTAGGGACATTTTTACGGAGAAAAACATGAATTGGATTCAATTAATTTAAATAATAAAAAATAACTTTGATTGAAACCTTCTTGAGATGAGTATAAATTCTTCGAACAATTTTATGAACACTATAGTCACTTTCAAAGTAATTCAATTCTAGACTCGTCCTATCACGGTGTGGTTTATGATGTAGTATTCTGTGGTGTTTGGGAATGCTTTGGCAATATACGGATAATTAATTACCGGATGGCTTCCGGAAGTCATGCTACTCATGATTCACACTGAGTGAAGATGCAGAAGTACAGCAGCATGCATGTTTTCAACGCGGGAGATGGTTTATGGATGATGCATGAGATTTGTGTTTTGAAGTTAGGCGCCTTAAAGTTCCATGGCTTCAAACAGGCAAAGCTACGAAGAGCTCCCTGAATATTAGAAGATGTATTGAGTTTTGTCCGCGATGTCACCACGTCACATAAACACTAATGAAAATGCAATGATTTCATCCTTTTGCAATATTTACGATGCAGAAGTTAAACTTTTGCGAGGTCGACATTTTATCGCAGTTTTCGTGGTCTAAATCTTGCCGGGCCCACAACAGCTTACATGCTGATGAAGGGAATAAATTTTCGGAAATATTCTCATTCCAAACACCAAACTTATTTGCTCTGAATGTGCAGTAAACCACCCGAAGAACGTGTTTTCAAGAGAACCGACATCGACACAAAATGCATCATCAGCTATTTTACTCCTCACAGTAGCTAAGTACTTGTGCGAAAGTCAAATGCCAACCAGCAGCACATATGGGTCATATGAAGCCAGTTGTCTTACGAGAAGGTGCTTTCTACGCTTTTTCGAAAATGCGGGTGCCATCTATAGTTTCTAGAAAAATATCGCTGAATTGGCTTCATTCGAGTTTGGCGCGATATGGTTGAATGGTGGTTGTTCGCTCGATTTTTGGCAGCTGCAGCTTAACTTTTCAGTGACAGTGCAATTTGGCCGCAAGGGCAGACAATCGGTTGCTGTAAGAATGATCATCTTCTATACCTTACTTTCTTTACTGAGCTACTCATGTGAGTTGGGAAGAAAACATTCTGTTCGCGCCAAAAACCATCAGCGCGAGCGAACGTATCAAGTACCGATAATTGCTCATCACTCAGCCACAAGTACCTACGATCGTTTGCTATATCTCTGCCACATGCATCTGCATTGATGACAACGATTAGTGCGTGTGTGCAGAAGTATAGGCAAAGGAATGACCGATAGCAATTGTATCAACCCATTATTGCAGAGCCCTGTTGGTTAGCAGCGAAACGAAAAGACAGAACCAATAAAACACCCGTGTCAGTCGGTTGGAATTTAATACAGTCCACTATTGCTTTGTATCGTTGAGTTAAGTTCTTAAGAATAAACGTTACCTCGTGATTTTATCACCAACTTAGTGCCGTGTTTAATTAACCTTCGAGCCCTCAAACGTCTGGGAACTTTGCTGTGATTCCGAACCAGTTATTTAACGGGAATTGGCCCTAACATTTGGTCCTTAGCGACCGGATAAACCGCGAAGTTTGTGCGCGTTTGGGGTCGAGCCTTTTGTGCGTGATCGTCAAGTGTGAAGAAGAACCGTGATATCCTTTGTGTGCGGGCTTGGCTTGGCTTGGGTTTGCCCCATTTTACACGGGTCCCTTTTGATACCGGGTGGCTTGGTTTGATCTCTTTCTGGTTCTCGCGGGCTTGGATAGCCCCGTATCTAAAGAATTAATTTACCTGGGAAGTCTTGGCGGGCGGCTATTTTTAGATATGTATTGAATTGAAGCCAAAAAGAGTGTGCATAATTTGAAAGTAATTACTATTCTACTGGGAGAGCGTGATGAAAAAGTGATGTTGAATTAAAACAAAATCGCCCCGGAACAAAAGTATTTTACGTCGTATTTTGTGAACAAATTGAAAAGACTCTACTTTCCGTGGCTAGTATCTGAAGTACTGTTTCCGATTCTTGAAATTACTTTGAGTCTTCATAAAAAATTTGATCTTGTGTTGAAATACTTTGGGAATGGTAAGTGTTGCTTCTCGATTTGCGAGTTTTTGCTGCAGCTGGAAGACGTCGCAAGGATCGGTACATGTTGGATCTAAGTTGAAGGAGCTTGCTGGTTTGCGGAAGATCTATCGTTAACAGGAGGACATCAGGAATATTTCAGGATAAGTACTAGTAGTAAGAGTGTGTGTGTGTGAAAGATATTTTTGAGTGGTTGAGGTGGCTGGTATGCGAGGATTTTGAATGTTTGATTGTATCATATTTTCGTACTTCGGATCTAAAATACAAATATATTTGAATGTTGATTCAAAATTGTGAAAATTGGATAGCTTTATTCGGTTGCCTATTTGAGTAGCCTTTAATTAGGCAATATTAGGGTGATAAGAAAATTTATTTTCTTCTGTCAAATTGATTTAGCCGTTGAGGTCTCGGGAGTGTTTTGTTAGACGTGTGGACAGAAAGTGAAAGTGATTCAAAATGGCCAATGATTTCCGACGTTTGTCTAAACAAGAGCGTATTTTGTGGAGTTTGCTGGAGAGTATGGACGATTTTCTTCATGAATACCTCGATGACCGGGATCACGGAGAACTTCAACCACGGCTGGCTAAATTGGACGAGGCTTACATCAAATTCTCTGATGTGCGCATTCAAATCGAAGTCATCTTGGAGGACCTCGACGAAGGAAACGACGACGATGAAGACAGCCAGACTCGCGTGGAACAAAAAGAAACTAGAATGAAAGAAAATAAGGATACATTCAAAGAATTCGTGAACCGCTACTTTTCCATAAAACAACAGCTGCTTTCGAAAATGGATTCGATCCCAACTCAACCTGTTCGCCAAAGTTCATCTAATCCCGATCCACTATTGCCGTGCCACACAAAGTATCCTGAGCTGACGTTGCCAACCTTCAATGGGAAACTTTCAGACTGGATAAACTTTCGTGATAATTTTCGGTCCTTGATTCACGACAACCAACAGCTTAATGACATGGATAAGTTTAATTATCTCCGTGCTTCGTTGACAAACGATGCGCTCCTCCAGATTAACCAGATCCAAGTAGCAGCTATGAATTATGGTCTTGCTTGGAGTACATTGCAGTCTAAGT
The DNA here is from genome assembly GCF_029784155.1 of Uranotaenia lowii. Taxonomy (NCBI): domain Eukaryota; kingdom Metazoa; phylum Arthropoda; class Insecta; order Diptera; family Culicidae; genus Uranotaenia; species Uranotaenia lowii. The sequence continues at coordinate 311,892,659 of NC_073693.1, forward strand.
ACGAGAACCACAAACTAATAGCTCAAGAGCATATGAAGGAACTTTTCGCCGCAGTTGATATGCAAACCGAAAGCTTTGAAGGGTTAAACGCGCTTTTAACGACATTTAAAACTAACCTTCAACAGTTGGAGAAATTAGGCCAGCGGACCAGCGATTGGAGCACTCTGTTGGCGTTCATGCTCTCACAGAAATTGGACACCGAAACATACCGTCTGTGGGAAACTCACCACGCTTCTAAAAATGTACCAACTTATGAAGCCATGATTGTGTTTTTGGAAACTCAATGTTCGATTCTGCAATCCACAGCCAATCGACATCAGAATGATGAACAACGAAAATTTAGTGCATCCGTCAGTCACAGCATGATTGCGTCAGAGAGATTGTGCCCTGTTTGCAGAAATGGACCACACCAGATCGAGAGCTGCTCAAGATTCGGTAGGATGAGAGTTATTGATCGGAAGGAGTTAGTGCGAAGATTGAAACTTTGCTTCAATTGTTTGAACAACGATCATTTTGTCTCAGATTGTACACGCAGATCCTGCTCAAAATGTGAGCAGCGTCATCATTATTTATTGCACCCGTATTCTCCCAGTCGAAGCAGTCAGTCGAATTTCACCAACTATCCTCAAGACCCACGAAGACCTCAACGCGCGAACAGTGAATCAAGAAGTGAACCCTACACGCAACACGATCAGTCCCGAACGAACAACTACGAACATTCGCAAAATAGCTCCCAATCTACACAACAGCCACCTCCCACAAACACGCCAACAGTTAGTCACCACACCGCTACTGTACTTAGTACGCAACCACACGCCCACACTGCTATCCTGTCAACAGCCATTGTCATGCTAGCTGACAGCAGCGGCAACACCATTTTAGCTCGTGCGTTGTTAGATAATGGTTCTCAGATCTGCTTGATGACTAAGGAATTGTCCCAGAAGCTTAAGTTTGAGCGCTTCCAAGAAAACCTTCCCGTAAAAGGTGTAGGAGGGTCCACAAATGTATCGAAGGAGTCTGTCCTTGCTCGGATTGTGTCATGTTCATCCTCTTTTACTTCTGCCGAGAGGAAATTCTATGTGCTGTCTCAAATAACGATAGATTTGCCTCAACGAACTATCGATGTTAGCTCCTGGAAACTACCGCCTTCAATCTCCCTAGCTGATCCTGATTTCTACAAATCAAGCTCCGTTGATCTTGTGATAGGGGTGTCCACGTTCTACGATGTATTGCTCCCGAACCAGATGAGGATTGGTGATGACGGGCCTATCCTACAGAATTCTCATCTAGGGTGGATTGTCGCAGGAGAGCTACCGGAAACAACTGTTGTGTCATACAGCGCAATGACACCTACAGATTCTTCCGATAAAACAGCAAAGGATTTGGTTCGTGTCCAGTTTCCACATTGGAGAACTGTCTTGTTTGTGATCTATCTGGTTTCGTTCTTAACGTCCTGCTTGTTCGACGATTTTGTTAGTCCTACAATCACCCAAGTTAAAATGTTTCTCCAAGAGCTTTGGCGAGAAAAGCTTTCTTTGGATGAAACATGGAAAACCAAGCGCCAGTTGTATCAGCTGAAGTGTAAGGGCAAGCTGACTGTTTTCCACAAGGTTCCGATTCCCCGATGGATCACATTTTACAAAGATCTGCTAGTATGTAGAATCCGTGCACTTCATGACAGCCTGAGCAACCCCAGACAATCAGCCATAGTTTGAAAAATCCACCAGATTCACAACAGTATAGCAGCATACCCTGACAGCCGTTGGATTAAATTAAGTATTTTCCGCCCCCATAAGGGGCACTATTGGCACTGGCGGCGTATATGGCCGTATTTGCCAGGGGGCCAATATTCAAGTTAAGTTTCACCTTACCTGTTTGCTTGCGGAAACTTTAGTGTTTTTCCTCCGCCAGAGTTGTACACTGCACCATTTAATCCTGAAGTCCAGAACTGATGACATTCGAAGGACGACGCTACCTACCATTGCTTATCATCTATATTCTTCATCATGGGTGACACCGGTTTGCTTCTAAGCTGAGTAAAAAAGTATTTTACGCCCCCATAAGGGGCATCGTTGGCACTGGCAGCGTATTAGCTGTATTTGCCAGGGGGCCAAGCGTTAAGTTACGTTTCATTCTATGTTTATGTTTGTGGAACCTACAGCGTTTCTCCTTCACCAGGATTTATGTTTTATACCGTTACCTAAGATGTCCAAGACGGTTCACCCTTGAAGTGGTCCATTATAACGATTCATCGAACCTGTGTAAACACCATTCCATCGTCAGATAAGTATGCCCCCAATGAGGGCGCAAAAGGCTAGCAGCGGCATATTGCCGTCGATGCCTGGGGGCAATATTGAAGTTATGTTCTCTTCAACCACAAAAAGCATGGAGAAATTGTCGTTTTATTTTCTTCAACAGGGTACTATCTAGAAGACGGCACCTCAGATTCTCGTATCACTGCTCGATTGTCGGAACATCACACATGTATTTTCAGCCCCCACAAGGGGTACACTAAGGGTCTTAACGAGCTCCGTCGTTCGTTGATGCCTGGGGGCCACTGCTCAAGTTACGTTATATTTGCCATGAAACAAACCCAGTATCAACCGTTTTCACCTTTCCAGTAGAAAAACCATTCGTGCCAGCCAGGATATTTTCGATGAAATCCGAGATGTGGGCGACAAAGCTAAAGGATCGAAGATTCTTAATTGGAAGTCAGGGCGATGAGACTCATAATATTGAGTAAACTCAAGGCGGGCGGTATGTTCGCGCCAAAAACCATCAGCGCGAGCGAACGTATCAAGTACCGATAATTGCTCATCACTCAGCCACAAGTACCTACGATCGTTTGCTATATCTCTGCCACATGCATCTGCATTGATGACAACGATTAGTGCGTGTGTGCAGAAGTATAGGCAAAGGAATGACCGATAGCAATTGTATCAACCCATTATTGCAGAGCCCTGTTGGTTAGCAGCGAAACGAAAAGACAGAACCAATAAAACACCCGTGTCAGTCGGTTGGAATTTAATACAGTCCACTATTGCTTTGTATCGTTGAGTTAAGTTCTTAAGAATAAACGTTACCTCGTGATTTTATCACCAACTTAGTGCCGTGTTTAATTAACCTTCGAGCCCTCAAACGTCTGGGAACTTTGCTGTGATTCCGAACCAGTTATTTAACGGGAATTGGCCCTAACACATTCGTTTTCAGAGATTATCTAATCGAAAGGATTTGTTTGACCCGGTTTGGAGAAAAACACCTGTAGGATTATGGTAGAAAGAAACTATCAGAGTTACTTCGTCTGATAGCAAAATGAAGTTTTGGAAAACAAGTTGACTCCATGCGTTTGCTATTGGTGCATTAAAAAAGATATCTTAATGTAATTACTAGCTTCTATTTGGATTTTGACATTAGATCTTTAGTTATAAAAATTGCGTCCAAGCAAGAAAGGTACCAATCAAAATTTTATACACGCGTCGTGAAAATCCAAACTACATGCACAAAGAAATAGCCAAATTGTTGAATGTGGCCAAATCAATCGTCACCAAAGTTATAAAAGTGTTCGGGGAACGTTTGTCGACAACTAGGAAGCCTTGATCTGGGGAAAATCGAAAGCCGGGAGCCGCAGTGACGAACAGAAGAGTACATGAAGCTAAACACGATCCAAAATACGACTCCAAATAGCAACGATTAGCAAAATCTAACAACAAAAAATAAAATCGGGGAAGCTGTATACAAAATATTTAAAAAAAATGATTGCGTGGTAATGGACGGCAAAATCTACGCCAAGGCAGACTTCAGACAGTTTCCTGAACTATAGTATTTTACAGCAACCGGAAGGGGAAAGGTGACAGACATTTTTAAGCATATTAAACTATCAAAGTTTGCCAAGGATTATCTCGTTCGGCAAGCTGTCAGTACTAGTTGCTTGAAAAGCTACATTTTTGTTGCCACCGGGACCGTCAACCAGGAAATTTACGTGAAAGAGTGCCTTCAAAAGCGTTTACTGTCTTCCTTGAAGAAACATGACTTTTTTGTGCTGTTTTGGTCGAATTTGGAACAGTTGTTAGTTTATGTGGTCGTGATTCTTGATCTTCTTTCGGATATCTTGGACCAGGTCGATCGGAATCTTAACTGAGCATATTTCTGCCTTTTTTACATATAGAACTTCAAAAAAAAAGATACTATAATTTTTTTTAATAAACAAATAATCGATTTACACGCAATTTAAATTGATTCCTTTTTGATCCGAACACCCTTTAGATGCATAAAAAGGCATGTCAAAACTTCATCATGGGCATTCGTTGCACACATATGATATTGTAAATATAATTTGAGTGAAATGAAATCAGTTTGTCCGATGGGTGTTATTAGCGATTTAGTCTATTATCTTCAAACAGTGTTCCGAAAATCACTCATTTTCAATGAATGTTCCTGATTGCACTTCGCAACTGAACGTATAGCGATCAGGTTTTGTTATTGATTGCTACTGGACTTATCCGATCATCGATCGTTCTATACATCGCTAAAATACAGATCACCTCGCACGATGTTTGCTGTCAAAACAATGCAGCACTATCATCAAATTGGAATCTCACCATTGAGCGATGCATACGGCGAATCATGTTGGGCTAGGATCAGGAGTGAATGGTTCAGGCAGTGAGCGAGTGATACATGTAACCGATCATTAGCAAATGTTGTTTGATTTTAAACATAGCCAATTAATAAATTTATTTGATTTTACAGCTTTTTTTACTACAGTTAGAATAAAATCAAACTGTATAGTTGTGTTTGTGATGGAAAGATGGTCACAACCGCCGTCTTTTCAATTTCTAATCAGCCAGGCGGATACTGAGTGAGTGACATTCTTTTTTTTATTATTTTTTTATTTTTTTTATTTTATTTATTTTTTTTTATTATTATTTTTATTAATTAATATTACAAATAATTAAACCTAGAGTTGTGTTTTGTCACTATTAACTGTGTTTTGAAATTACCAACTAAATTCCACCATTTACTTATTCACTTCTAATGTAACGTAAAATTTTTATAATTTCATCAGGTATTTTTTTCTAAAGCACTTTCTTTAAATTTTTAACAGAATTACAGCAACATTACTTGATACCAAAAATTCCTGTCATCTCAAATTAACTCAACAATATTGAGTTAAGTGAAAATAACTAATTTTACTGCTTTTTTTGTTGCTTCGACTTCGATCTTCCACGGTTTAGCTTACTCTGTGCTAGCGAAATGCTAGCCGTAGGTACTGTCTTGACCGAGCCTGACTCGGATTCTGTTGATGTTTCGGATGATGTAGCTCTACCTTCAGTTTTTAATTCGATCCGTCCACGTTTCGGCCGCTCCGCAGTTACTTTCGTGAAAGCCTCTTCTTTCTCATCTATCGCCAAGTTAAGCTCTTTCATTTCGGTTTCCTCGAAAGTTTCCTCCGTTTCTTCAAAACGAAGAGTTTCTTCCTCGGTTGTAGACTGTTGCTGACCATCTTCTACCGCTGCTGTTGTTTTTTCCGATGTGTTGCACGACCCATCCGCTACCTCATTTTTCATTAAGGGCTTGGGCATTGAAATGCCAACTTCTTGTCTAACCTCTTGATTTTCCACCACGTGACTAGATCCAGCAGCAACGTCACTATATCGCATTTTCATCCGGCTACTTACAGTCACACGTTTAGGACAGTTAGCTTTGATGTGCTCTGAACTTCCACAAACAAAGCATTTATTTATAAGCCCATCATAATAAACGCGTGCTTGGAAGTTACGCACATGAACTGTCGCTGGAACCTCACTTTTTATCTCCATATGGATGCCCCGAACTGCACTCCAAATTGGAAAACCGGTCTCTGCCCCATACCTTTCGCGCACCATACGTTGGATAGTCCCAAATCTCGAGAACACATCTGAAATTTCTTTATCTTCTATCTCCGGTGGTAGATTGAAGACACGCACATATTTGAAAACACTAGATGCGGCAGACAAGGTCACTGTTGTCGAGCTGCTTTCATCGTAAAAGAATTCCAACGAAGAAGGCAACCGTTTCAAGGTCTCCTTCAGCAGGGCTTCGGATTTAAACTTCAGATACACGCAATGCTCTTTCGGCTCCTTATACATAGCCAAAAGGTTTTCAGACACCAAATTCATTTTCAGTCTAAGGAACTGAAATATTCCGCTATCCGATGGCTCAGCTTTGCCGTGTCCAAAAAAAATTGGCAACGTGTTGCTCCGCGCTTCCTCCAGTTTGGACGCCATTATCCCACAGATCGATATCTGCTATTGTTTGGAACAAAAGCGAAATTTTTAACAGTAGCTAGGCTACACACAGTTGAATTCGACGTCGCAGCAGTGAAAAAGTCGACTACTCGGCTAGAAGTCCAAACACCAACTGTTTCAGAATGGATCAGTAGTATCTCACTCATCTCCGATATGCGATGTTTGCAAACCCGATGATTCTGAATGATGGGACTCGGTTGGCATTGCTGAGTAGAGCGCTGATCGAGATTGCATACCAGTCGGGCGAAGCAGTTGCGAGAGGCGCTATCCCATTATACAATCAGAATGTATCCAACAGGAAACGCATCCTGAGTGTTTATTTTGATTGATTTTCGGAACATTGGCTTCAAACTTCTTAAAGGCGGCTTAAGAACAATTGTGCAATTCTTTGCAATTCCGTAAGCTAGGGAAAATTCTTCCAGAGTTGAGACTATCTAACTTTCTAAACACACGACATCAATAAATGAGAAATAAATCTGAAAAATATTCCAATATATAAAACATGGAGGAGAGTGGGGTAAAGTGGGCCATGTGGAAACGTGGGCCACGCGGGAATATCTCAGATGTGTGTGTGATAAAAATCACAATCCAACTGTCATCGTCGTCGATTTGCGTAAGCATATTTTTCTAGATGTAGATGACTTATGTTTGCATCATATGCTTATTTTATTTATCAAGCTTTAAAAAATTTACTTACATTATTAAACATGCACCCGCAAATTGCATCGATGGCGAACCTAAAATTATATCATCAACATGTTCATGCGCTTATGATCTTAGTTTTGTCATGTTCTTTCACGTGGAATTTGAAAATCATAGCTTGTGGAGCATCGTGGGCCATCTTGTGGGGTACCCTATATGTCGATGTTTTTATACACATTCAGAACTTAAAATACTTTTTTCCTTTCTGAAAAGTTTTCTTTTACCAAAAAAAAAGAGTTGAGAAAATAGTTTTTGTGCATTTTTTCCAATGCAATAGAGACGAACATAAATCCATATATGTATATAAAAATGAATGTTTGTCTGCCTGTCTGTCTGTTCCCTATAGACTCGGAAACTACTGAACTGATCATTGTCAAAGTTGGCATCTGAGGGTTTTTGAGACTGGAGAAATTTCTATAATAAGGAGTGTATCGAAAATTAACAATAAACATATTCAGGCCTTCTACTTACTAACGCGTGAACGCGCACAACTGTGTTCACCTGTCCAGCGCTTTGTTTACGTATGAAATATTCGTTTTTACCCGAAATGTCGCAAATTAAAAAAGAAGTTAAAATTCGTTTGTTGGATCATCACAAAAGGAAACGTCAAAAATACGGGTTTGTTTTGTTTTGTCGTTGTTTTTGTTCGCTTCTGGAATGTTTCGGTTCCGTTTACCGGGAGTGTTTGTGATTCGATTAATTCGGTATTTGAACACGACTTGGGTCAACACTTTCCCAGCCGGTTGCTGCATCGATCACCATACCAACGATTGCCAGAAGGCCAGAAATCAATGGTGCCGAACGAAATGATGTTCCCTGATGCTACGGCTTCTGTTCTAATTGCTGTAATGTGGCAAAACTTCCGGGACCGAAATTCGACGACGCAACTGCAGGAGAAAAATATCATGCGCGAGCTGTGGCAGTCTGTGGCAGAGCAGTAAGAACTGCGATGGAGCAGTCCTACAACCATCTTCCTCTCTGGAATCACCCGACGCATGTAAACATGTACCGGCTGTGGGGGGAAACTATAATTGTCAACAACATTCACTGAAAAAAATCAATTCTGTTCTTCATGTGCTTCCACAGAATATTAATTGATTCCTTCTCGGTAGAGGGAACTTCGCAATGACCGTAAGTCTTAACTTTTTATGTTTTAGATCCGGACAATCGTTTTCATTATGTGGTAAGCTGTGTTTAGCGGATGGTGGAAAACACTGCCACTTATCGCTAGGTTCCGAGTACATCAATCCATCGCCAAGGCAAAGACAAGACCTGATCGACATTTGATCCCTCTTTCAATGTCGCAAGGTAAGCGGGTGGCAGTCGATGTCACTACTTGAAAGTGGGAATACTTGACCTCTCTTTTCTTGAAATTTCACCGTTATAATATTGCAATACATAAATTGTAACAAATTTGCAAACTTTGCAAGTATAAGTTATGTGAAAAAGCATAATTCGATTCTGTTTTCTGGATTTTTTTATTTTCATGATAGCTCTGTTGAGGATTCCGAACCTGATGCTGACGTCAGCTAGTCAAGTGGCGTGTGGTGGGATTGGCTGCCTATAGTGAGACGCTTTGCTATGGGAGTAGTAGTAAGTTGTTTTCATATGGGCATTATTTTTAGCTTTAATTGTTCTTTGATATTTTTAGAACCCAGTCGATCAGAAAAACAACCGAGCATATGGATCAATAACTCACAGAATTGAGAATTGGGATTGGCTAACTCCAGATTTTTAATACTCTTTCGCTGAATAGAAAATTTGGGAAGTACAGCAAAAATTACTTGTAATTGTGTAGTAATGTCATGGAGCTGACCGGATGACATAGTGAATTATTATTTATTCAGTTTTTCTTCAGTTAGTCACATGTTGACACCTCATCAATTCATTTTCGTTGAATATCGGAAACTTTTCAAGAGATTCTTAATCACAGCGACAATGTTGACATGGTCAACGCTCAGCAGGTCCTAGTAGGATAGGGAAGTAGGGTAAATGTACACTTTTGAGAGAACACTGGACCGAAAATTATAAACAAATCAGTCGAAACGCAATATTATTTTTGTATTCAGAGGAACTAGCTCATGGGTATGTGTTTTGATCACACACACGCACACATACAAGCACACATATACACACAAACTGATTGACAACATTAAATGAAATTAATTTTTAGAAATAGATTTACAATACAAACTAATTGTCTAAGGCTATGATCATTTAGTATCCGGGCAGTTACAAACGATTGTATTTTAAAAACTATTCATTTGATCGAAAAACTTTCTATGGAGGAAATGAAGGTGTTAATATGACATTTAATATAAAAAATATAAAAAAGTATATTTATCAATGATTTCAAGAAATAATCTTACTTTTTCATAAAATCTTTTTTTTTATCTTTGCACACTTGTGTCAGTCATGTATTGATCTAATATTTTTACCACAGAAGTAAAACCTTTGCAAAATCATGATATTTTCAACAAACTCACCTGGAAAAAGCAATTGGAATCTGGTTGGAACCTTTTCATTAGTAGGCATCTCGAAAAATTTGATCTCTTAAATCCGGTTTTAACATAAATTTCTTTGTCCATCAGGACACATCTGTCACATTTTATAAAAACCGGTTGCACATGTTGCAATCTAAGGAACTGTTCACTTTTAGTTATTTACTAGGTGTCTACTAGTCGGAAAACACTTTTTGACTGACGGAAATGGACTAATTGCATTATTTAAGGGGTCTGCATTCAGTTATCCCCAATAACCATAGACTTTTTACCATATTTAAGACCAAGGGTTCCATTCCGATGGTTGATTTGAACTTCGTGTGGATACTAGAGTGGCTCATTATACTTCTTAACCATTCGGTCCAAAAAAGAATCAGAAAAAAATCAACAGTTTATGAGTTTTCAAGTCGAAAATGAAGAGTTTTCGAGGCGCAAAATGCACAAAAGGCGTAAATTTGTGCAAAATTATTTTTACCATGTCTTTTTGCATCGTTTATATCTCAAACACACATTAACTTAAAAATCTGGCAAAAATAGGCAAGATAATACTTTTCATAACCAGCACAACGCTGTTAACATTTTGCATATCCGAGCTCTAATAACGTGGCTATCGCCGAAATAAAGTGCCCGGATACTAAATGATCATAGCCTTAGTAAGTAATATGTTTGCGTTTCTATTGAAATTCAATCCATTTTCTTTATGGTTCTGCATTTTATTGTTGAACAAAAACGAATACATAAAACTTGTTTATAATGCGAACCAGGCGTTATGTATTAAAAAATTAATGATGACATAGCTACACTATTGCTTTCCAGAAATTTTTTTTTGTGGAAATAACATTATTCCCTGGTGAGATTGATAGTACATTAAGTTTATATTTAGCATAAAGAAGTTTGTTGACTTGATTTTAATTATATACTATTTATAGCTCAGAAATTGTAGTGCGTTGTGTAAGGTTTTGGTAGCGGAAGCTTTAGAGACATAAATTTGAAGAGGAATCAAAGCTATAGCATTTATTTCTTTTAAAATTTATGTTTCCGAATGCTTCTGTTGCCAAAATATTACACTAAGTAATATGATTTCCGTAGTGATGCAAATTTAAGTCAAAAAAGATGCTTTCCTTTTGTGCGTCCTATTGGACAGAAATTTACATCATTACTGATATAATATTATGTTGAATGAGTCATATAATTAAAGTCTGATCATTTATAGCTTCAAGCGTTTCTGTCTTTCAGTAATGTTATTTTATGTCAAATGTGATGCTTCAATTTTGTGCATCCAATTTGACATAAATTTACACCAAAAAGTTAATAGTGTGCAGAGCCTGGAAGCCTAATCATCGGATTTTGCAGAAACCAGATGCGTGCATTCTCATGGATGATGAAACTTATGTGAAAGAGGATTCCAGTACTCTTCCGGGACCACAATTCTACACTGCAGCTATTGGGAAGGACGTGAGTGATCACGAGAAGTCGATTGAAGTGGAAAAATTTGTCAAGGAAGTGCTCGTGTGGCAGGCAATCTGCTCCTGCGGATTGAAGTCGGCTAGTTTCTTCAAACAATAAATGCCGATATCTACCAAAAGGAGTGTTGGCAGAAAAGGTTGCTGCCACTATATAAGAAACATACGACTCCACCATTGTTCTGGCCGGATTTGGCGTCAGCCCACTACGCTAAATCCACTCTTAGATGGTTTGAGGATAACGATGTAGATTTCGTTGAGAATGATATTAACTTACCAAACTGCCCCCAGCTTCGCCCCATAGAACGATATTGGGCTATTGTCAAGAGAGATTAATAGAAGGATGGTAAGGCCAATAGGACCATGGCGGTTTTCAAGAAAAACTGGAATGCTGCGGCCTAGAAGTGTGACCAATCAGCTGTACAAAACCTAATGAAACGCGTCAAGTCGAAAGTCCGAGAATATTACCAATAATTATTTTTTTACTTGTATTTCTTTATAAACTGTAAGAATAAGTTTTTTAAAACACTTCTTTATTTGAATCATCAATAAAATCAAAACAATGAAAAAATGTGTTTTTAACTTATTTTCGATACACTCCTTAGTAAGAAATTCCTCTTACTTAAGGGAAGGGGGCTCCCATATAAAGATTACATAAAATATGACACAATTCATAAAATTGATTAGTCATTTTCATCAAATTCTTCACACAAACGTATTTTCACATAATTAAATAATTTATTATGGCAATGGACAGGTTTTGATATGTTTGGACCCATAATTGTATAAACAAATATTTTTCTAGGAAGGGGGGGGGGGGCTTCTTACATATTCATTATTAATTATAGCAGAATTCGAACAGTTTTCCAAATATTTTGAAGTGGCACATATTAAAATTCTTGATCTCATGAGGTTATCATAAGATTGATGATTGATCTCATAAGATTACTTAACGTTAATAATTTTTGTAAAAGGGACTCCTTCACAAAATTTTCAAAAATATGATTATATTCGAAGAATTTTTGAACAAATTTTGTCAAAAACTAATTAATATTGGCGTTTTAACATGATGAGATGATTCATTGATTTGGCAAACAGGTTTTGATATAATTATATGATATGTTGTATTGAAAGACTACTTCCATTTAAATAATGAGGGCACTCATCCATATCTATAAACATGATTTTTTATCTGTCTGCCTGTCTGTTCCCTATAGACTCGCAAACTACAGAATCAATAAATTTGAAATTTGGTATGTAAGAGTTTTGGGGACGAAGAATGTTTGACTTAAAGGATAGGGGGCTCCTATACAAAATCAATAAAAGTATAACACAATTCAAACAATTTGTGGAAACTACTTCAATAATCCTTGATTGATTTTTTGATTGATATACGTAAGCGATTCGACATAATTGAGGATTATTTATTGAATTGAGTATTAATTTTTAACAAAATTAGATGAGATATTTTATTGATAGACGCTTCCTATTTTTATGAATGAAGATTATCATATTCAGGAAATGTAATATACATGTTAAGTAGACACGAATGCCACAAGTATGGTAAAGTTTAATTATAAAAAAGTCCATGTTATTTATAAAATCAATGTCTTAGTTTTCATAAAGTTTGGCAAACTTTGTGATTGCGTGCAAATTTGCTTATATTTAGAAATTCCTCCCGTTTTAAAAGGGACAATTTTACTTATAAATTTTAAGAGATTATTTATTGTATTGCTTATCTCTCCTATTGTGACTCCTTCATCTTTGAAACATTCAAATTACGTTTAGACTCAAGACAATCTAGAATCTCAGGTACCATACAAAAAGTTCCGTTTTATATAATGTAAAAATTTCATTTAAATCTAATTTAAATAAAACAAATTTAAATTTTTCCATGGAAAGGGTAGCAAAGCACAGCAGTTTTGGAACGATTCGATCATACACAAGTCTCTTTCTTATTTCCTCATCTGAAATTGCTTTGAAATAACTAAATGAATTAAGAAATTTCAGTTTTGGGTCAACTCATAAACTTTGTACGTTATCAATTTAATTTGGATTTTTTGGCCCCCGATTCTCCATCGTTTTTTCAAAATCTAAAAAAAAACCTTTTTTAAAACAGTCATCAATTTTATTTTTAAAAAAATGAAAAAAAATGCCTAATTATACCTTAAAAATGTAGAAAACCTTACCATTCATTTTTTTATTTTATCTTTTACCAGCTGATTTTACCCCGCCTTGCTCGGGTACACATAACATAAAAATCAAAATGAATCGTTTAACTTTTTGAAATTTTGGAAGCTTTATATTCATCATTATAATCATCAAATTATAAAATAATTCAAAAGCAACCGCTATGAAATGAGAGCTGCAGCTAGAGTTTCGAATTGCAACACAAAGACGACTTAAACTAATTTTCTGAATCTTGATCTATAAGTTCTGATTATTTTAATCTGTTTCTTGAAGCTTCGCCCTTAAAAAGGAGGGTCTTAAATTAATCTTACGAAAACAGTCTATAATAAAATATGGTTGTTTTTGATTGATATGTTCTAGATCAGGGATGAGCAACCTTTTGAACCAACGGGCCAATTTGACATTATAATCTTTCCGGCGGGCCGCACCCAAAACTACGCTTATTAAAAATTTAAAGATCTTCATGGGTAGTGTTCGAATGATATTAAAATTGAACGTCATTCTTTTATAATAACAAATTATTGACAAATTAAAACTGAAAAAGGAAAGAAGCACCCTGAATAAAGGATCAAGTCTTCTGTAACTTAATTGATACAACAATTTTTTCAGTCTCATGAAAATGCGTCTAGTTCATCTACGGGTTCACATATCGTTCTAACTTTTGGAGAATGTAAATTTGAAATTACACGTTGTCAGAAAATACAAAAGACGGAGAGTTGCCAAATTTTCACAAAAAGTTATGATGAAAATAATAAAAAGGGGTCAAGTGTCCCAAATCTCCCTTACATATAAAAAAAAACAGGGGAAATGTATTTAAAGTCACGAATGTGTGTAAAACCAAGATGGTGGCCTGTGATCCTACATAGTAAGTGGCCCATGATTCCCCAAAAGCTAGTATTTGTAAATTTGTTACGTTTAAGTGATTTGTTGATACTTCATAATCAATTTTTATTCCGTTTAAAAAAGCAAGGCAAAACTATGATCATAAGCATAGATAAAATTTTTTGTTATGAACGTTATGTTTCCAACCGATACAAATAGACGCTTGACGCGGACGCTTGAGTTAAATTTAAAGGTCAAATTCATATATTTACAGAAGTTAAATAAAAGCAGCAAATGATGCGTACACAGGACAACAAAATCTAATATATAGGGGAGAATGAGGATACTTGATCCCTGGGGATACTTGATTCCTTAGCTATATCTCGAAACTGGAATGTCTTACAAAGATCAAATGTTCTAGAAAAATGTGCTAAAATGAGCAAAATAATAATTCTTGTAGTTTAAAAAATTTTAACAAAATAATTGTTTGAAAAATTGAACTTTGTTTGAAAAATTTCACAATATGTATCTTGAAGATCTTTTTTCATCACTTTAAAATGTTCCTTACATGGGAAAATTATGAAAAAAATATATGTGCCAATGTATCAATCGTTCGAGCGTAAAATGAATACAATTGATCCCCCTTCCAAATGGCATATTCTTCTTCTGAATTGATCGTTATGATTGCTGATTACGAAATTACTAATATTTATCCAAAAACTAATGTTTATCGAACAATTGTCTGAAGAAAAGAGCAAAAATAATTTATTTTTTCTTAATTATAAAAAATAGCGCCTTTAAGTATGTTATAGTTATAGAATTTTCTTCTTATGTCTGCTATAAGTTGTGAAATGAGAACAAACATGACCAAAATAGTCAATTAACATTCTATCTTGGGGCTTTGTTTGATTTTTATACAAGGATTAGGGCTTCCTGAATAAAAGATCAAGTCTCCTTCAATAGGGGATCAAGTCTCCCCTAACTTCAGAAAAATCGCAATTTTTTTACTCCCACGAAAATGCTTCTAGTTCATCAACGGGTTCAAGTATCGTTCTAATTTTTGGAGCATATAAACTTGAAGTTACAAGCTGTCAGAAAATGTCAAAGGCGGCGAGTTGCTAATTTTTTTCAAAAAGATATGGTGAAAATAAGAAAAAGGGATCAAGTATCCCCTCTCTCCAATAAAGATGAGTTGGACTATATATGTTTGTTTGTATGCACCTTATACAAATCGACACCGCACCGATCAGCCTGAAATTTGGTACAAAGATGTATTTGGACCAGGGTAAGGTTTTAGTAATAGTTTTGAGCCCCTCCCACCTAAGAAAAGTGACCCTCTCATACAACTTTCGTTTTTATTCCCACAAATCAAAAGTCATGGCACCCATTTGGCAGCCGATTTTCGTTTCCTTTGACGGGTTGTTTTCACCATCACCATGGGCCGGGCATAAGAAACGACTATCCAGAGTTCACGTGTACTGGAAAGCAAATCAAAGCTTGCGGAGCGTTAATGATTTGAAAGGGAAAATTTTGGCGGGTGTTTTTTTTTTGTACCTTCTACTGCTGAAAGCACGTGGTACCGGTGTTAGGCATTTGATTGCAATAACATTAATATATGTTCATTATGAATTGACTTCTTCAGTTGAATAACTATTTGGACTGAAAACTAATGTTCCAGCTTTTAGGAACCATCCATTTTCATATTTTCGGAACTCCTCATAGGGAAACAATTAATAAAACTGAGGGTTGTAAGTTCAAGGCTGCAATCTCAACACTTTGATTGCCGTGTAGAAATTTAATTTACAATATGAATTAGACAATAAAACGTTCATTTTATGCAAAAAATTAAAACCAAATTCAACGCACGAGACTTTTAGTAATTCAATCTGAAGTTTTTAGTTTTGTACAATTTAATTTCATTTGTAAATTTTAAGTTATTATTGATCATCGATGTGTTCAATTCTACCATCTAATTATAAGAAAACTTAAAAAGCACATTGAAAACATGCAGAGGCTTCAGCGGAAATCTATTTAGAAATGTCTAAGTACAAAATAAAACTTAAATGGGTATCCCATTCTACGGGGAGATCTTGAAAAGAGGTCGTTTACATTTGTTTACAAGCTTAATACATGAGATTTTTACTAGATAATCCATGGAAAAGATAAAAAAAAAATTATCATTTGATAAAAAAAAATGGTAATTCAATTTAAGCTTCCTAAAAAATGGTAAAATAAGGTTGCCTGAAATGCCGTATCGGGACCGGACAAATCCAGCCAATTTTTTAAAAAACCTGGCCAGCATTTGATTTCAAAATGTTCAAACGGATTTCCTGGCACTATCCGGGCAAACTTGGTCAAAACCGCGGAATTATTCAGTAAAAATAACGAAAAATATACTTGCAATATTTTTTTTCAACAAACCACATCAGCAGATTTTAAATTGTATATCAAGCTTCCAAACACCAGTCATGATTATTTCTAAAACTTGCTATTTAAAACTTGTTTTTCAACGAAAAAATGAAAAATTATAATAATTATAAAATCTCAGTTTATGTTACGTTTTATAAATGATGTAAATAATTCCGGGCAAAATCCGGGCTTTTTGCAACAAAATCCGGGAAACCGGGCCAGATCCGACTTACCTCAAATTTTGATTCAAATGTTCTAGCAAATCCGGATAAATCCAGGCAACCTGACAACCTTAGATTGAAATGTTTTTCGTGATAGAATGGACAAGCATTCAAGGAAAATTATTTCAAATTTCTATTAGCGACCTTAAAACTATTAGTTTTTCAGTAATATGAAAACGATATACTTTGCTTATAATCCTAATTAAAACTTTAAGAAGACTAACAAAACTTACAAAGCTCACATGGCCAAACATGGTCCAATTTCTTATAATGATGTGCAAAAAGCTTTCAAAATTTCAAAAAGTCAAACGACTCATTTCGATTTATATTTTATGTGAACCCGAGCAAGGCCGGGTAAAATCAGCTAGTATGTATATAAAAATATGCATTTGCAGAGCGACGTCTAAGATGGTAAGATTGAGATACTAATCTCTACACAACTCTGAGATATCCGAAGAAGCACACGTTTACCCATAGCTCACGATATCCTACTGCCCCCAACAATAAAAAAAAACTTATATTAAAATTTCTAATCTCATTGTATTTAAAAAAAATTAAAGTAACAATATCTTCTAATATGTATCTTCACCTGGAACTTACATCCTCACAAAGTAATCAAAATTATTTATGAGGAAGCAGATTCAGCTCTTAGTAAGAATTCAAAACTGAAAATTTAAATCTGCTAGCAATAATGTCAGTGAAAAAACACCGCTACACGTTTGTTACTATCCATTCCGACAAAAAACAATAGCTTTGAGTAAAACGTTTTTGTTCGCTTTTAATACTTTCTATGAGTTGAAAACTGCACCACCAGCTCGTGTGGTGGGAAATAAGTGTGAGTAGCTGTGAAACTGTTTTCGTTTTTTTTATTTCCGCTTTTCAAGAAAATCCTGTTGAAAGTTAGATCGATTCAGGATTACTTTCGGTACAAAGCTCGTTTGAACTATCATCATATGATTTTCAACTTATTCATGTCTTATTCAATTAATTTTACAAACTTTCAAACTTTTCTCAAAGTTATTTTTTTGCCACAAAAATACGGCATCCTTCTACTTAGTCCATTACTTTCCATATCTACTTATCCAGATCCACCAACCGTACATTTTTGCTTCCTATTCCGGGAGCAGGGCAGTCTGGGCAACTCTTCGAGTTTTCCCCAAGATACCACTTTTGGATGCAATTTTGTGCTCCAGTTACACTACACTGCTCCTGCTCGACTGGGGAACCGGGCGATGTTTAGTTCTGCTAGAGTAGCGAGAACATGGGTTAATGTAGATATGGGGAAGGTATACCTACAACAACATTTCGGATGAAAGCCGGCAGCAGCCGCATAAAATAATACATGTAATTGGATAATAAATTCAAATCAGACTTATGCTTTGCAACTCGAGTTTCAAGTGCTCAAGTAAGGGTGTCTGAAGAGAGCAGCGAATGAGCGGCGAATGAATGGCTCAAGGATGTTTGTAGTTTGAACTTGCTTACAAAATTCTGAATACTGTTCTGGGAATGATTTCAATGAAGCAGATCCCTGTTGGGATCCATTAGTAAGGAAAATTGCAATAAAACTCTTGGCTTTATGATTTTGTCCTACTTTTGATCAGACGAAAAGTATTTTTAGCTATTAAACTTTGGAGTTATCTTTTTCGGTTGTTTTTAGTTCTTTTGAGAAGTATTTAATGAGCTGCTTGTAAGGGTTTTGAGAAGATTCAAAATTTAGGGTTTGAGAGCCGCGATTCAATAAGAGGGTGTCCAGTTATGTCTAAGCACGATTTTAAATCAATTTTGCTCAATTCGAATGATGTTTAAACATCTGATTGTTTTTGTGTGATGTTTTCTACAGTTCAACTTAAAACTCTGTGTATAATAAGCTTCATTTCTCAAAGTTTTCTAGAAAATTAGAAGCATTTTCACGGAAAAGCTCAAAAATAATGTGTACAAATGGTGTACTCTCCCAATCATTTCGTGAGCGAAATGGTAGAAGTAAGCATTTAAGCGGTCCGAAATACGATTCGGAAGTATGGGAAGGAGAGCATTCTTGTGGATGAAAAAATCTGGAAGCCGGGTCCGGTGGAAAAACTTTGGACCGGAAAGTCATACGTGCTTACGCCAGTAGGCAGACTGTCTCAGTTCGAGATTTGGCCAAAAATCGGATGAAATAGATCATTCCTCCGCGAAGAAATAACGTACAACAAAAGTAAAAATGTCATTGTGTAGGGTTTTTAATGGAAAAGGAAACATAAAAATCATTCGTCAGCTTTTCGGATGAATTTTCGAACTTTTTTTGTGATATCACCCATCAGTTTCTGCACAGTACTGCCGGTAACCTCATTCGCCATCTTGTTCTACCACTTTTCCATTTGAGCGGGTTTTTTAATGGTTCTGCCACATTTCTTCAGTTTGCCTTTAACTATTGCCCAATATTTCTAGAAGGGTCGAAAATCCGGGTTTGGTGGATTGATACTTTTTTCAACAAAATCGATCTTGTTCTCCTTATACCACTTAACGACATACCGGCTGTAGTGGCAGCTTGCCAGGTCCGGCCAGAACTTGACCGGACCTTTATGGGACCGAATGAATGGCAAAACCCTCTTCTGGAGACATTCTTCTTTGTAAACATTTCCATTCATTGTGTCCCCAGTGATGAAAATCTTAGTCTTCTTCCCACAACTACAGATCCTTTGCCAAATCATCAACTTACGAGCAAATTTATCTGCGAAAACAAAATTGAATCTACCCGCAACATTCCCTTTACGCTTCCCAAGGTAAAATTTGTTACCGGGTATTTGTCCAAAATCCATTTTGACGTAAGTTTCGTCGTCCGGCAAAAATGCATCCGTTGTACTTGGTCAACACTTTCTCGTAGAACTTCCTTGCCTTGCTTTTGGCAACCAGGTTTTGTTTCAGCGTCCTGTTGGGGTGTTTGCTTGCATGATACGACCGAAAGCCTTTTCGCAAACAAATTCGTCGTGTACTGTGGTTCGTCTTGAACTTTTTCGCCAAATCACGCAAGAAGATTCCAGGATTATTGTGAATTGATCGAATTACCTTTGCTCGCAGCCTCCGGTCTTATGTTCCACTTTTACGCCTGGTTTGTTTTGCTCGATCCACCGTAAGGGTCTCCCGGTAACGCTGCAGCACCGAATTTACAGTCGATTTTGGATATTTCAGGAATTTCGCGATCTTTACACCTGCCTGACGGTTTCTCTACGTGAGTGTGCAGAATTTTCTCTCGTCTCTCGCGTTCCATCGTCGATAACTTTTGACTGACTGCTTCAATCTTGATGAAATTTTCACCACTAAGTAAACAAACCATCCGGATCAAGATTCGCGATGCGACAACTAGGGGCGCTGCGTAAATGAAAAGATGCGACCAGATTCTATGTGAAACAGACTTTATTGGAAGTTTCATAACAAAATGCTTCCGGGTGACCAGAATGGTGAATGAAAAAAAAAATTCGCCTCGAACAGGAATTAAAATCGAGGCCAAATTTCCAGATGAAATTTTAAAAGCTGTGGCTCTACAATTGAAATGACTTCATCGAGTTGAATTTACTGCTAGATTCTACGGCAGAAAATGCTCATCGCGCCCCAATCGATTGAGCTTAAACTGCACCAGGGGGGAAGGAGGGGGATTCTCAATATGCCCTTGAAGTGACCGATTTCCAGCTTTCGACAAAAAATTTATTTATTTTATTTTTATTTTTTTTTTTTTCAGTTCGAGAAATGGACTTCTTTAGTGTCTGAACACGAAACAGTGATGTAACTAGGGTGGTCTACCCGGTTTTACCGAAACCGGTAAAACCGGTAAAACCGTCCATTTTCCAATACCGGAAATACCGGCTATTTAGACGGTAAAAAAACGGTGTTTCCGGTAAATTTTTCATTATTCTTTCACTGAAATAAAATTGACGCAGCTTAATGCTTTTTTTAAACAAATATGTATGAGTGCAAATACTCAAATTTTGTTCAATCAGCTTCGAAATCTAAGCTCAATAAACCTTACTGCAAGGTTTATGTGAGATTTGATTATTGCTCAAACTTGTCGATGTAATTTTTTGGATTGAAGCTATAATGGCGTTTAAAAGGGCATTGACAAACTGCCATCTCTGTCTAAGAAGATATTTTTTCATCCAACTTTACATATTTCAGTTCAGCTATCGAACCAACGCTCCACAACATTTAAAGACTGTTCAAGTGTACAGTGACTGAAGAAAAGATAATGCTATAAGAAATTTAAGATTGCTTCACAATAATCACAGAATTTTTCATTGCAAACTTTGTTTAAGAACATTAAATTTTTTAACAGAGTCAGCAGTTAAACACATGTTCAAATGTTTGAAAGAAATTTCTCTATCAATATTTTCAAGGTAATTGATAGAATTCTGTTGTTTTTATTATTTACGCTGTTGAATCATTTTCTTTTTCCAGAAAAGCAGTACCTAACAAAGTTTTTATAAATTTGCAACAGTATTATAATAAAACACAAATGGATCAGATCCAAACAACTATATTCATTGCTGAATTTTAGCTGGATTTTGAATAGATTTTTATTCATATTTTTTCCTTTTATTGATAGAGAGGCAAACTAATAGCGATTACGACCTAAGTTATGGGGAAAAGATTCGTATTTTGGACAACAAAAGTCTGAAATTCTGTGAGTTAACCAGAAACTTTGGCACAGAGTTTTGTGTTTTGCCTAATTTTTTTACCGTAAAATCTTTTTGTCTTAAAAATATATATATTTTGTATATCATTTTCATGAAAGACGTTTCAAAACTTTGACTAAATCTGTAAAATCTGTATCAAAATCTGAATACTGCATTACAGAGTACAGAACAAAAATTCGATGAAAATTATATAAAACTTCGAAATTATAATAATGAAATGAAGATGATAAATAATTTGATTATCATGAGGATGATGATAGATTTATGACAAAGGGATAATTTAAAGACACAATATCATATTTTTCAATCAAAAATGTTGCTAAATCTATTGCGTTATTAATTCTGAGCATTTTATGCTATTATTACTGCAATTATACGAAACTTTTTCATGAATTCGATATGCTTCGAAATATACCGGTTTTATCGGTTTTATCGGTTTAATAAATTACGAATACCGAAATACCGGATTCGAAAAAAAACGGTAAATCCGACCACCCTAGATGTAACTCACATATTAGAGCTGTTTTCTATGTTAAAATAAGCGTTCTTCTTAAGATGATCATTATGCCCTCATCTCACCAACTGTTTACTATAAATCGTACTTTGACATAATGGGACACCCTTTATTCCTAGGGATACAGATATAAATTGAATGCATTATTAAAGAAGATTTGTATCCAGTAAATTTAAAAAATGTGACAACTTAATAAATTTCTTGATTTTTTTTTAAACAAATTGATTAAAACAGCATTTATTGTTGGGTAGCCAAACCGAACTAGCAGCTGAATGGACGTCGGCGATATTCAAAAACATAGCAGGATTTCAGGAACTTTCACGGTAACGACCATTGACAACATGTGTTGTCTTCACTTACAAAAATACGGTTTCGTTCAAAGAAAGACGAAAAGTATATTCTTCGAAATTCATTGCACACAGGTCTGAAACAATAATTTCCCTAACTTGTGGCGGGAAGCGCCAAATTTGATGATGGTTACTCATCATTAATTGTGCTGGGGGAGAAAAGGCCATTGGAGTGAGACTTATTGTTTACAGAAACTATATTGCAATTTAAATTTTGTACTTAGGGGTGTTCAAATTTCAGATTTCCAAATTAAGTTCCTCATCACGTTTATTGCAATTTGATACTAGGTACAGAGTAGGTACAGATAATCAAGAATTCAGTGTTCTGAATTAGGTTGAAGAAAGTTTGTTTCGAAGAATTAAAATATCGTGAGCCGATAAATATTTTGTATGTATGGTGTTTCGATAGAAGGTCCAGCAGTTGATCGGCAGAGCTCGATTGCTCGTGTTCGCCGGTTCCATCACGTTCACCGTGGTGGAATTGGCTAACGCGCCGTTGTACCGAAGCGGAGATTGCAGGTTCAAGTCCTGTCGGTGAGCCGTTGTATCTTTTTCGAAATTTTCATGATATTTACGGCTTATGTTCTTTCGTTCTTTGATAGTTCATGTTTCTCTAATTTCTTTCATCACATATGAAAATGTGATCATTTTGTATGCCTTTTTGGAAAATATTTAAACTATGTTAGCGAACAACCATTTGAAGTTAATAGGAGCTTTAAAAATTATTTTATATTTTCTTCTTCTTCTTCTTCTTTTTCTTCTTCCTCTTCTTCTTTTTCTTCTTTTTTTGACACCAACATGGCCAAAAATTGTATGCATCCTGGAAAATGAAAACTGGCGTTCTACATTATTCTTTTCAACGTAGTATCTGGTACAAAGAACTTGCATTGCAGTTACTACTACGGCCAAGCCAACCATGTGATTAAACCGCAAAAGATACAGAGACGAGGGAAGGATGAGGCGTAGAGTTCCCTGCCAAACGCTTCTTACGATTACATATGGTTAGGTTATAAAGTAACAATGTTCAAATAAGAAATGGATTGATCTCACCTGAAACTTCCAAAGTTTGACCCCCATTCAAACAGATAAGGCGGCATCCATAAATAAGGTAACGCAAAAATGCACTTTATTGTTTTTCCAGGCAAGGCCGTGCGAACGGGGGGGGGGGGGGGTTTAGGGGTTTAACCCCCCCCCCCATGGAGATTTTTTCAATTCATATTTTCAGTACAAAAAATAAATTTACCGGGAAATTAGTTGATCCCAAAAGGTGTTTGAAAATAATTGTTAACAAACATGTCGGAATTTTGTCTTAAATCATTCTCTAGGCCTAAGACATTTCGTTTTACGACTGTATATGACGTTCACTATTCTAATCAATTGTAGATTTCGATTTGCAATTCAGTTATCCATTTTTATTGAAACTCAATTCTTGACACACAAAAACCTTAACTCGTGTTTGAACCGTATTTTTAATAAGAAGTGTAACGAAAATTTGAAACCAACCATTTGAATTTTAAAATTTATTTAAAGAATACAAATTCTAAGTATCACAAGTTGGTAATCAAGTGACAGGTGTTAAACACTCACGATAGTCACCAGATTTAGTAAAATAAAAACAAAAACCTAGTATCGATGACTTTATAACACATCACTTTGTTTTTTTAAAAAGGGTAAAAGTCATCTCAAATTTTATGCTGGTATGAAATATTTCTCAAGAAACCAATTTCAGTCTCAATTGTATTTCCTGTTTCTCATTTTTCTGAATCCATAACTCCATATTCAAAATAGTTTTTATGAGTTACTCCAGGCCTCAAATTTCACATTTTTCCCATGAGCAATGAATTTAAAAACTTTTTATGATAAATTTGGGTCCCTTGAATCCAAATATGCAATTAGGTTTTTGTCAAACAGCTTTGGTTTTTGAAATCACTTTTAAAAATAATTAAAAATCATTTAGGAAATTTCTTTTTTAACAAAACTTCAAAACATAAAAAAGAAAGTCTTCAAATCAATTATCAAGTTTCCCCAAGACTGCAAGTAATTTTCGTTTCGGCTGAAAAAGTTTTAGCAGTCTCCTACTTGTTCACTTTACTTCATTTGTACTTTTTAATAAATAAATAAATAAATAAATACCTAGTATTTATTAAATATTTTACCAATTTTATCTTAAAACCTGGCAAATTCCGAGCATTTTATTTCAAAATTGTCATCCAAAATCCGGGAAATATCCGAGCAAATTTTCTCAAAACCTACTTATCAAAAATAAAAAAAAAACCTTTTTAATTTTTTTGATCTTAATTAATCAGCAGATTTCGATTCGTATTTAAGGTTTTCAAAAAAACCTTTCATAAGTATATTTATGTAAATTGCTCAATTTTTTTTATAATTTTCACATAAATTTAATTATTTTAATGTCAAACCTTTTTTAATTTATCTAAAATAATTTTAATATGTTACCTGCTCATTGTTATTTAATTCTGAATTTTTTTGTTCTGAAGAATATAAAATGTATTTAGTTTAACCTTTTGAAACTTTTTCAGCCTGATAACTGGAAGAATTTGAATATAAAAAATGATTTTATTTCTGATTTTGATCACTGGAACTCTTGAAATAATAAAGATATTTTTCTTTGTATCAAATTATACTTAATCATCAAGTAGGTAAATGTTTTGATTAAATTCTTTCGAATAAATGTATTGAATAAATAAGTTCAAAATGGATTTTTTTCCTTAATCATGATTTTGCAATTCAAATCGTGAATAAATATTTCTTAAAGTTCAAAATAATACAAGGAAATTTTTAAATCAAGCCTAGAATTGAAAATGAAAAAAATGAAATGTTATTATTATCGTTTTGCTGAATAATTTCAAATCATGATTCATTTTTTGCATGGTCTGAAATTTATCTTTGAATTCGGATTTAGATTCTTTTCAAATCTGAGTGATTTTTTTTTTAAATTGTAATTCTATGATTCTTTTGTCCGAAGCATTAAACTCTGGTTTCAAATCAAAACTCTAAATCGCATTCGTTTTCTGTGCGTTTGGAAAAATTGAAGTTACATTTGAAAACTTGACTTCTTAGTATTTATTTTAAAGCAACTGTCTAGTTCAGGATAAGGAACATAATTTTATATGCATTATTTTGTAACGGGTTATAATGCAAAACTTTTTCTTTGTAAGACCAATATCAAAAACACATTGATTTGAGATAAACGACTGTAAATATTCATATAATTATATCCTTAATAGTTTAACCAAAATAAATAAGCTTCAATTAAATTATTTCATTCCTAAAGCGAAAACATTTCGACTTCATATTTCAAGCGCCACCCTAGACGAACAATCATCAAAACCATAAACACGCTGTTGAAGGCTTTAGATCAACCAACACACTTCCAACTTTAAACGTGTGGCTTGAGACGCCGTTTTCCGTAGACCACCGACGGCAGACTTTGTTTGCATCAGGTGAATGACCTCCTTCGGGATGCGTTGTGAACCTAAAAGTTTGGGGAAGAAAAAGATTGGTTTTTAATTTCGGATTTGGAAGGGGAAGACAAGGGCTATCCGAGAATTCGCGAGAGAGGATTTAATTGTTTAACTTCGCGATTCGACATAGTCGGATCGGGTAGTTCCGGTCACGAAGTTAAACTAATCCAGCAAGCTAGATGACGAAATGATCTCCCGACCCATTTATTCCCGGTGATTAGCGTAGGAAAGATCAGTTATCTTTTGCCGTCAAAGAACATTCAGACTTGGTAATTTTGAACACTTGTAGTTTCCTTTATCAGTGCGTTTAATTAATTAACTTCTCTCGATTAGCCTAGACCTAGAAAGCATAGGACAGTGGTAGTGCCGTGGCAAAAGTGTTGCGAGAATAAATCGACCAAAAAGGTATGTTGTGGAGAAAATCGCACAAGTCGAGCGCAGGGTAAAACACCGCACATTTTCCCGACAGATTTCGCCAAGTCCACGGTAATCACTCCAGAGGAAGTCGCCCTACGCCGATCCCCGCGACGCACCAGGTTTACCGGTGCAAGGCTGGGTACACCAGCTAAGGCGGATACTTTTTATCGCTAGCGGCTAGCAAGCACCAACACCCCAGCCGAACAGTGATACTGCCTTCAGAACCACCGCGCCGTGGTCTTCTCGCGACTACGAGAACCGCGGTTATTTTTATCGTCGTTTGCCAGCCAACAGCAGACCACGACGGCTAGCTAGAGTACATCTTCTCTAGCTGCGCCGTAATCCACCGACCAAAAGGTGCAGCTGAATCACCGCAGCAGAGCTACCACCGTATGTCCGTCAACTAAAGTGGTAAGCCGCAGAAGGGCCGCAGTAGTTCACCGCAGGATATCAAAATCGTGAGGTAATGGCTGCCCAAAACCCCACGAGTTAATTACCGGAAACGTGAGTACTCCCATATGAAGAACATGTTTCTTCTGCGATCGCTTTAAAAACGTACGTTTTTCGCCCGTAACTTTTGCACAATTTATGTTGCGTGAGCGCGAGATTTTAGCCGTTTCATTGAATCAGCGGGCTATGAAATTGTTTGGACTGGCGAGCCACATGAAAGTAGCCCACCTTTGAAAGTTTTCATTCGTTTTACATGAAACAATAATCAATGGAGACGAACATCAGACATGTCTGCATTGTACGAAACACCTAACAACTTCACCACGAACGCCACCAATAAAGTTTTGAAAGAGAGAAGGAAAAGCTTAGGTCTAGCAACACACTATAAATGTAAACAAACACAACAGCGAAAAGCACAATAAAGGGAATGTTTTCGCAGAAATAATGTTCGGCTTCGATAAGTCTCGAAAGAAATAAAAATCCAGAATGATTAATTGATTAAGGTATTGGGAAAGGGGGTTACGAGTTGTTCCTTTTTTTGTTCGCGTAATTTTAATTTTACTTCATTTACTGCGGAGGCTGGCCGCGAATCCAGTCACGATCATTCTTTCTCTAAACCGGGGTAGAGGGCGGAGTCTTGTACGAAGGCTTAAACCCTGGTAGTTTATCTTTGGGCCGAACAACAGCTAACTCCCCTTTCCACGAATTTCTGCAGGGTTTCGTCTCGTCTTCGGGGCAGCCTCAAAGGGCCGAAGTACGAATCCCTTTTTGGAGACCCTTCCGCTTCTTTCCCAAAATAGGGAATCAACAGGAACTCGCGACCGAGTCTCATCAGCTGGGCAAACTAAGACAGGGTAGGTGGTCTTCCATCCGGAAGTGGCGCTTAAGCCACCCACTTAAAAACGGAAGTGTGTCGGGCCTCTCGTTATAATTTATGACTTGCCTGAAAAAGGAATAATTCTTAACCTTGAAAATCTGGATTCTGAATTTTGAATTTTGAAAACCCCTCCCATGAGCGGGTCCTTCGCACGGGCCTGTTTCCAGGTCATTGTCAATATTTCAAAATTTCCACTGAATCTCTTTTTTTGAAGATTCTTCTACATCTCGATAATCGCAGCAAGCCACAAAAAGCTTTGCGTGTTATCAATTGCTCACAAGTTAAAACAAGAAAAAAAAAAGCTCTGGATGTTAGGAAAAATTTATAGACACTTTGTAAATCACTTACTTTTACTAAATCTCACTACAGAAACCATTTGCTACACATTATTCCTCCTTTTCAATAACTTTTAAAAATGTTGACCGTGGCAGAAGAAACCTGACCGAACTCGAGCAAAACAACATGAAAAATAGGTTTTAATAAATAACGAATGATACAATTTTCAATTTTCTTTCTTTAAAAATGTAAATAACCGAACAGGTAACACTTTGATAAATAATGATTTGACTCCTCATAAGCATTAAAAACCACACATCCTCTTAAAATAATTTTTATTCCGATTACTTGCATCCATAAGCCGGTAACTCTACATTTTTCCCTCCTGTATGTATGTACCTACCCAAGTAACAATCTAGGTTTTATAAGGGACTCCATACCAACTATAAATTAAAGCTATAAAACCTCGTCCGGTTATGTAAGGATCTATAAAACTCCAATACAACGCTTAGTAGCACAAAAAGGCCCTTCTGCAGTAGGTTCTGCAGAGCAAATAATAAAACCTTGCCAATCCAAATCAACTTTCAGAGTTCTGTGTGAATTTCACTTATAAAACCTATTTATTATATTATTTTCATCTACAAATAATTCTGCTCCGGAATTGGGTTTTCAATAATAATTTACAAAACAATTGAATCTTATTCAAATCAAAAATGAAAAAAAAAATCAAAGCACAAAGGATATCCTAATTCTTTAGGTAATTCAATGCTATTTTCTAAGCCGGAATGCTCAATGCCTGCTATTTATTTACCTGCGCTTTCAAATTTTCCGCAACTAGGTATGAGAAAATTTGGTAAAAATTGTGGGCCTGCTGTAAATCGTTCTTTTAAACAATAAAAAACCGATTAAATCGATCGAATAAATATTGCTTCAACTATTGAATCATCTTTTGGTTCGTAAATAAATTTTAAAACATTATCTCAGCAATAAGGATAAGGGATAAGGGTTAATCTCTAAAATAGAAAGATGTCATTTATAAATTCACCATTATTTGTCTAACAAATGGCGCTAATATATGAAATTAATTAAAGTCGTTATTGAACTCTTAAAAAACGATTTTGCTTTCTGAAAACTGCTAATAAATCTATTTTTCTTTTAAATAACCTTTTTGTCTTATAAACGTGTGTGAAATTTGAAAAGGGAGCTTGAATGGTATTCTATAAACCGACAAAGTTATATAACATTCTGTAAGTCTTTCCTTCAAAACTGATTCAGGCTTAATGAGTTTCTTTGAAGCACATATAAAACCTTTTCGATTTGAATATGTTTGGCGGATAATTAAAAGACATTTTTTAAATCATTTATAATTATTTTATTGAGTTGAAAAATATAACGTAATGCACCATATGTTTTTCTTATAGCACACTTTAAAATTTTTAGGATCATCATTCGATTAATTTCGTGAAAAAATAAAACAAATCTGCGACTGAGAACAAACAAAACACTTCACTTACACCTGAGATTCCTTCACAACATTACGCACTCTTATCAGATAATAAATTATGCTGCATGCCGTTCCTGGTGATTGGAAGACGAATTTCGCCCTTTATTGTTCCCAGATGATGCGAAATTACAGATTTTTCCACAGAAAACCTTCCATTGTTGACATCATGGTCGATTGAGAGACGACTGACTGTTGTGAGCCAATTATTCGACCGAATAACTTTTATAAAACTGTTACAGCGTATAGAAGTTTTAGTTCCTTATAAACGGTTTATAGACGCCACAAAAAGTATTTATTTGCATGTTTAATACCTTAGCCACTTGTAATGACCGTATAAGAACACGAATACTAGGAATTGGTTTGAAAGGGCTTTCAAAAATCTGAACAGGTTCATTGGAAGGTATAATTAAACATTTTCAAATCCTTTATCTTTTCAAATATAAAAATGTTTTATAGGACACTCAAAGTGCCTAATAAAAATCAAATCTCAAAAGTTTAATGATGTTATATAAGTTGGATATATAATGGGCGTGTAGATGTCCTAGAGACTAGTTGTAAAAAGGTTTTTATTTAATGATTTTAAAAACCAATAAAAGATATTATACGTCCTTTATAAACTGGCGTTCAAAAATTATAAAACCAATCTGAATTTTGTGTGTTACTTGGGTATGTACGTAGTTGAACCCACCAGTGGCTGATAGGTCTTTCGACCCGAGGCAGTACCCTGCTTTTTGGTGGATGCACTTTATTTTTTCGTTTCACTTTAATTTATGTATTTTAAACTCAATTTAAACAGAAATTTTCGCGAACGAAGGAAAAAACACATGGGGCTTGCACAAGGCCACGCCTACTCTCTTCCGAAGCTACAAAAATTTCATGCAGTATCATAAAATAAATTGATCAAAAAAGTGACACCTTCTTCTAGAAATTGGGTTAAAAAAAATTTCTTCTGAAATCCATATTTCTAAAGTAAGTATTAAATAAAATTGATTCATTTTTTCTTCGAACTTGTGCATCTTCCCAGCTAGCATGAAATCGTAATTGAATTGATAACCAAAGTCTTTAAAATTGAGATTGCTATCGGCAATCGTATAAATGTTTGTTCTAAGTGATTTTTCATGATACATTTACGACTCCTTCCGCAAAACATTTCCAATCGAGCTAATCATAGCTCGGTTCGTAAATATGATGTCAAAAAGCATCAATTTATTCAAATTTACGACGAATGGGCAGGGCTTAACACGTTCGTCGCCACGCTCATTTTGGAAGGTTTGCTAGCCGGGCCCAAAGAAATTTTCAGAGAGAGAAAGCAAAGAGGGAGAACTCCCATATTTGAAACATGTGGCGAAGCTGAGCGGTAAACTCAAGTAAGAGAGCGTCACCTGCTTTTTGATGTGACGGGGCCCCCCAGGAAATACACCCGTCTGCCGAATATGGGTGACGTGGCGACGAACGTGTTGAATTGACACTCGATCGGGTCGCTTCCTCTCTTCTTGGTTCGAACAAAATGTGCGTGATGGAACTTCAACATCTCTTATAGAGCTACAGCTTGATGCTCAAACTACTAATTAGTTGGCCTTGCGGTAAGGTGCTGGAGAGCTGACTCGGAGGATTGGAGTTCGATTCGCGGGCAGAGAAATTTTTTTTCTCTTGCCTCAAGTTGTTCATGATTCTATATTTTGCTTGTTGTAGGCGTAATGGAATCGTAAACCCGTTTTGGAATCCAGCCATTATTGCTATATCGCCTCCACTTTTGTAGCTATATGCTATTTTGGTAATTTTAATACGTTTAATCCTTCTGGTTTAAGTATTTCTATATTCCTATTGTTTCTACGGTATACCTAGTAAAATGTTTGCTCGGTAGATAAAATAGACAAATTATTGAAGAAAAACAGTCATATAAATTTCGTCTTTTTGTTCGTACTTTTTGATGATTTGCAAAGGAGAGAGTAGGCGATGATTCCTTGATTTGCACCTGTTTTTTTTTCTATCAGTCCGCGAATATTTTAATTTAATTTGTTGATTTAATTTATCGGCCTAGCGGTGAAAAGTGATGTCCTTTTTAGTAGGGAAATCTAAAGATTATGAAGTGTTTTTATATAAAACTTCATAATCTTTAGATGTCCCTACTAAAAAGGACATCACTTTTCACCGCTAGGCCGATAAATTAAATCTACAAGTATAAATTACGGTGATTAATCCTTCATAAAATTTTAATTTAAATTCACAGGTGGTGAATAAATTCAAACTGAGATAATTATACTACCAGACAACTGAATAAGCACCGGTGCCCTAAGAGTTATAAATGGATGGCCAGAAGTGCTTTTGTCGTGGAATAGCAACAGTTATTCACCGGAAAAGGAGAAATTTGTGCTTGTGATGGCTTTCAATAACCTGATTTTCCAGAAGTATCTGGTTAAATATTTGAAATTGCAGTGAAAATAATTATTCTATTAATAACTTAGGGAAGGAAGGTATTGTTTGGAAGGTTTTTAAAAACTTTAAATTATTTATCAGAAAATCTGTTTGGTGATGATAGAATCTGAAAATAGTAAGCGGATGGTTTGAATCGATTTTCTGGGTTGCTTTAATCGTGCAAAAGTGGATGAAAACCAAGCAAACTTGAACAATTTTATGCTGAATAAGTACCCGCAACGTGGAATTGCAGAGTGCGAAACCTACGTTCCCATATTTTCAGACTTTTTGTTATTCCTGCATCTTTCAACGAATTTCTATTCCTAAAGTACAAATAGATTGCATAATCATACTCATATTTCCGATATTTTGTAATAAGGCTTTCAAAGTTTATTTCCGGTTTTTTAATTCATGCAAAATAACTGTGAGAGTCATCAACGGTACATTAAAAAAAAACCTTTCGGATCCTAAAATAATGTTTCCAAAATTCTTTCGGCACGTATCCGGGCCAGAATAATCCGGGAAGTTTTATTTAAAGACCTGGCAAAATCCGGACATATGAAAAAATTAACAACCAAAAATCCGGGCAATATCCGGTTAAATTTGGTCAAAACCAAAAAATTACTCAAAAAAAAAACATAATGTTTTTTCATCAAATCACAAAGTAGATTTTCAATCTTATTCCTGGCTTCCAAAAAATCTTTCATGATTATTTTTAAAAAACTTGTTCCATAAATTTCGTTTTTGACGCATGCATTAAAAAAATTAACAACACATTTCTTTATTTTTGCTTGATTCGAAAAACAAAGTGAATTAATCCGGAAAAAATCGTAATAAGTATCCAGACAAACCCGGATAAAACCGGGCGATCTAAAAGCCTTATCCAAAAATACCTCGAAAGGTTTTGGTTGTGCTACAATGTTTCCGTTTCTCAT
Organism: Uranotaenia lowii; assembly: GCF_029784155.1. NCBI lineage: Eukaryota > Metazoa > Arthropoda > Insecta > Diptera > Culicidae > Uranotaenia > Uranotaenia lowii. The sequence goes on from NC_073693.1 coordinate 311,925,138, forward strand.
TTTTATTTTAAAGAGCGAGTTCAGGCGCTTAAGCCTTGTCAAAAACCAAAAATGATTGTACACTGAGATCCAAAACAATTTTTATTGAATAAAAATTTAAATTTAAATTTAAATTTTAGAATTTTTTTTTTCATTAGAGTTGCAATTTCTGTGTACTAAATAAATTATTTTCAGCTGCTGAGTAATGGTCCCAAAGATTGGCGATGTTAATTTACACGACATTTTGGTTTTTTTTTTTTATCAAGGAGCATTTTTCTTCTACTTCTTCCATTTTCATACCCCGCTTGCTTTTGCGTCAATTTATTTTCAACCAAGTTATGGTCTTTTTCAAGAAGGTGTCTGTCTGATTTTCAAAATGTCACCAATAACTGAAATGATATCAGATGATTTGTCGCTTCTAGGGCGTTTATCTACATAGAGATTTGATGCCTGTGAAATCTGGAACAAAATACGTCAAAAAAGGTGCCACGTATCTGGATGGTCGTGCAATTCAGGACCAAAATTGAAAAATTTCTAAAAAAAAGGCAAATTTAAAAAAAAAAACCTGGGCACTATTCTAAAACATACAAGAAAAGAAAGAAAGAAGATTAATTGAAATTAAAGTTTTATTGAATTAAAGCAGCAATGCTAAAATTGTATCTGAGGATTAAACACAAATTTAAATATGTTTATTTTTAAATTTTTAAAATTCGATTACAAAGACAAAAGCTAAAATTTTTCAAAAAGTTTTTTATTTGATTTAGAAAAAAAATCTGAATAAACCCGGGCAAAATCCGGGAAGATTTAAAATCTGAACATCTCGACCGGATTTGATTTGACTTATATCGAATTCTTTATTGGATTTATCGGCAAGTCTGGATATATCAAGGAAATCGTGAATAACGATTAAGTATAAAGCGATACTTGTCAGCATTCTTCTGTACCTTGTATTTACAGTAAAAGCTACAAGGACTCACTTAAGATGTTTTACTGAAATTATAAGTTTTTGATGATTGTGAAGCATTTTCAACATTTATTTTAGATGTGTTATAAATTATCCAAAATAATTTGAAAGTATTGACAAATCGGTTATTTTAAGTTTTAAAAGTAAATATTCGGTCTATTCTGCCTAACTCTTAGTTCAACTATTCGGTGAGCCAAATATTCGCCTTAACGGTTTTGAGCGGTATTCGGTGCCGAATATTCGGTCAACAGAATATTCGGCACATCTCTACTTTTGTGCATTTATTATCATCTAACTTCAGCTTACTCAGGACCTAAGTGAAAATTTTAAGCACTTGGAAATGATCTACAGTCTTCTTTCCGAAGCAGTAAAAATAAATTACTGTAGCTGAAAATTATCTAGAATCAAGTTTGAGCATCATTACGAGGGGTCCAAAACTTATATTTTGTTGAAATTTGTAGAGAACAAGAAGAGAAACAGCGAAATTGAATATTTGAACTATCTTTTTTCACTCTCTCCAAGAATTTTTCAATGAAAGCTGAGTTCTGCCTGGATTTCCCAGTTCTTTATTAGTTTTTTTTTTAATAAAATGCCTTGATTTATCTAAAAACACTGGAATGCTTAGTATGAATAAACGCTTATTACTACTTTTTAAGTATGTTCTGAAATTTGCAATAAAAAATATAGAAAGTGGCCATCGTGCATTTTTAGTAAGATGACCGTTTTTTGTCAACACTGTGTCAACAGTTCTCTCAAGTTCAACTTGTCCTATGCAATTAATCAAACTTGGAACATTGCACATCACAATCTGTGGTGTTTCCACACCTTTTATAATTTAAGTAAAAATTAGATTTTAAATTTCTACAATTAAACTATGAAATTTCGAAGAATAATTAAAGATTACGCATGTCGTGTTTTTTAATGTTCATATTTTTAGAGGTATTTTTAAGTTATCGATAATTCCACCTAGAATTCATCAACAACCTCCCACTCTTGTCATCTCACCAAGCATATGATAAATGATAATAGGTGCTCAGCGATTGATTTTAATTTTAAAATTGTGTCCTGTGTTCAGCTAGATCTGCTGCTGCTACTGAGAAGGATACTCCGCACAACTGCATCGTCATCATGGCCACGTTGTCAATTTCGGTTGCGGCAAATTCCACCAGCAAGCCCCCTGCAAGACCTTGTACCTGCCAGCATTCGTTGAATTTCGTTAAGCGATTTCCCGTTGGTTTCCGGAACTAGAAGGGCCACAAATACCACCGCTAGCAGGCAACAGCCAGCGAATATGATTAAAGTCGTTCCAATACCGACGGCATCCCGGAGCTCCGGAAAGAGCCGTGCCATGGCAAAGGACATGGCGAAATTGGTCATGTTAGCCAACGAACTGGCAGGTCCTTTCACGTCCGGACTGAACAACTCTCCGAGCATCAGCCAAGGGATGGGCCCAAATCCGAGGGAGTAGAAGGTAACGTACAGGCTGAGAGTGGTCAGCGGAAGCCAGCCAAGTTCGTCCACCTGATCCCGGCTCAACAGCAGCAGGTAAACTCCGAGCACCAGGAAACTGACAAACATGATACTACCGGATGCCAACAGCAGCATCCTGCGCCCTACTCGGTCCACGACTAGCGATGACATCAACGTTCCCGGCACTTGCATGGCTCCGGCGATTATGGTAGCCAGTTCCGGATCGATGGTCACTTGTACTTCCTTGCCGGCATTCACAGGCACAGCACAGCCCAGCACATGGATGAGAAGGTGTGATGCAAGCATGCAAAAAAAATAGAGAAACAACAACATGTAAGCTAACGCCATCACCAAAGCAGCAAAATCGAATTTAGAGCGCAGTGTTCATTAGCTTGTGCCTCGTAAAATTGGACAACATGATGCCGGAATTAAAAGTTTTCTACTGCAACAAAAGTTGTACCTTTCTGGAACGGAGTTAGCTAGATGTGACCTCTTTCTCTCTCGGTGAAACAGGAAAGTGTTAGATCTGTTTGATGTTAGACTGTAAATAAAGGGCTATGCAACGTGACGGTTTTCATTTTTCAACCTTATCAAACTTTATCTCTAATCTCCATAAACCTTTTTGATTGACGCGTTTCAAATAAATGATATAAAAAATGTATCTCGAATTTCCTAATCTTGATAAATCAATAAAATGTTTGGTCAGACCATTTTGGATGGTAAAAACAAGACTCGATTTGTCGACTAATGGAACAGGAAGAGGCATTTCATTTAATTTGAACTTATAATTACACTTTTTGGCGCCCTAATTCTTCATATTCTTACTTAAACTATGACAAAATGGCAACACTTTACAATGAAATTATAGCGAAAAGGTCAAGGGGTTTGGAAGAATAAACTAAAATATTTGAATTCAAGGTGACCAATATGCACGAGATTGAACACAAGGATTTATCTTTGTGCACGAATTTACTTTAATCAAAGATTTATAATAACATCCGATAACAGCTTTAGTAGTTTATACTTATGAGAACATAAGGGGTTGTGTGAAGCAATTTTGAACAAACGCTGTGTGCGCCGTTATGGCATCACTGATATGGCATGACATGTGATTTTCCATCATTCATTGAGTTACAGTTAAATCATGTCAGCATTACTCTATCTATAAAAAACTTTAATCCTTTCAGTCGTTTACAAAATTCATGTCTAAACTAAAACTAAACAAATTCAGAATTTGAAAGCAAACGATTAAACTTAAAAATTTGGGCTAGTGATATAGCTCAGTTGGCAAGTCATTTGCTTCCTGAGCCGATGTCTGTTAATTCGAACCCAAGAGTAAATCGATCACAGTTGTACCGGATAAGTTTTTTAATGACTTTCAGCCAACTTCATCTTCGCAAGTTGTTAAAATGACTATAAGCGAAACAAAAAAAAACTTATTTCCCAAATATTAATTAATTGCATCAACGAGTTGGTAGCCATGTGACACTGTGACAGGCGTTTTCTACTCACGATACTCAACAAAATGAACAAAAAAACCTTAAACCTAGTATTCTTTATTTTATTACAAATCACTTTGATTGTGAGAAATATATCGTTTATGTTAGCTGTCTTAAAGCTGAAATTTGGCATGGATGCTCATTAGGACCAGGAATGATGAAAAATGTTTTTAGAATTTCGGATGGCTCCTTTAGAAAGGGGTCGTCCATACAAGACAAATATTATTTTGGTGATATTGGCGTTAATATACATCGGATTGTGATGAAAATTTGCACATGAGTGTTTGGAGGAACGAGCAATTAATTCTAGGAATCAAAGTCGGGAACAGGAGTCGACCAAAGGGGTCATTCATATCAATTATATAGGGGAGAGTGGGGATACTTGATCCCTTTTTCTTATTTTCACCATATCTTTTTAAAAAAATTTAGCAACTTGCACTCTTTTACATTTTCTGACAGCGTGTAACTTCAAGTTTCTATGCTCCTAAAATTAGAACGATACTTGAACCCGTAGATGAACTAGAAGCATTTTCGTGGGAGTAAAAAAATTGCGATATTTTTGAAGTTAGGGGAGACTTGATCCTTCATTCAGGAAGCCCTAATCCATGGAAAAATCAAACAAAACCCCAAGATAGAATGTTAATTGACTATTTTGGTCATGTTTGTTCTCATTTCACAATCTATAATTGTCAGAAAAAAAAATTTTATAGCTTATTCCCAACCCTTATGACATTGCATACTTACGGGCGCAACTTTTTTATAAACAAGAGAAAATCAATTATTTTAGCCCTTTTCTTCAGATAATTGATGGATGAATATTAGCTATTAGATAAATTTAAGTAATCTCGTAATCAGAAATGACCACGATCCATTGAGAAGAAGAACTTACCGGGATCATTTGTACCCATATATTAGGGATCAATTGTACCCAAAATCAACATTTTAGAAAACATTTTCTGAAAAAAGTTGGTAGTTTTCCATCGTTTTGAAAATATTATATTTTGAAGTTCATTTTACTCTCGAAAGATTGATGTATTGGAATAAATATTTTTGTTATAATATTTCCATGTTAGGAATATTTTAAAATGATGAAAAAAGATCTTCAAGTCACATTTTGTGAAATTTTTCAAACAAAGTTCAATAACCCAAAAACTTATTTTGTTAAAATTTTTTGAGCTTCAAGCATTGCTATTTTGTTCCATTTGGCACATTTTTCTAGAACGTTTGATCTTTGTACGACATTCCAGTTTGGAGATATAGCTGAGGAATCAAGTATCCCCAGGGATCAAGTATCCTCATTCTCCCCTACTGTTTTTTTGCGATATTGGCATTATTAAACATTGGATTGCGATGAAAATTAGCACATTTGTGTTATTAGGGACGAGCAATCGATTCTAGGTTTCAAATTTTGGGTCAGAGGTCAGTCAAAGGTCCTCCATATAAACAATTAAATGTTTTTGCTATATTGACGTTATTCTACATTGGATTGAGATGAAAATTTCCACAAAGGAGTTTTGACTGACGAACAATCAATTCTAGATATTAAATTTGGGGTCAGGGGTAGGAAAAAGTGGTTGTCCATATCAACCCAAGCAACCAAAAGTCTCATATCTACTTAAAATCGTGCATCCAAAGTTCGAATTTCGCTGAACAAAGGTTCCAAAGGGATGAAAGTTACAAAAGGTTCCCCAAAAAGCCTTCTATGGACTTGAAGTTCCTAAAAGTTCCTCAAATAGCCATTTTTGAGACATGTCCGCCATTTCATGAATATGAAATGTTAACGAACATTACAAAAGGGCAAATAATAAATAAATCATGTTTTTAAGCTTGGAAATTGTTGAAATGTATAATTTATATTAAAACTTCAACTCAGAACAACTTAAAGCTAACTCGCAAATGATTGTTTTTGAAATATTTTGATTTTATAAAATTTGGTACAACTATATTTACTAACCGCGAATTTTAAAAACATTTAAAGTCAGTTGAAGCAATTCATTAATTAAATATCAAGATAAACTCAAGAATTTGTATAATTTTTAGCTATAAACATGGAATTCCATTTTTTTTTAAACCGATATTATTTTAACGGATGATTGATTTATACGCCGTTTCGTAATGTTTCTTAGTCATAATCAACTGGTGTGTCGAACATAGTTAAAAACAAACCAATTAAGTAAGATCAATTGAGGAAGGTAGGAGGAATAAAGATGGATGCCGAGAAACCGGAGCACCACATGGGCTGGTGCCCAAGTTACAATTTCAGCTTTATTATGGTCAGCAAAATTTCGTTTGGACTATAGCATTAATCTTCTTAATAAGCTCAAGCGCATTCTAAAACATCACCTGGACTCTAATAAAGCCGAAATTAGGCTGTTTGGCTACCTTAGAAACGTCATTATGACATATTTTCCAATGCTTGCATTGTGAATTCATCAACATGGCGTCATTTTGTACCCTACGATTTTGCAACCAACATGGCGTTAGCCAACCAATTACACGCTTAGGATGAGTTCCTCATTTCTGAGTTGTTAATCCTTAATACAGTAAATGAGAACAGACATTTCAAATAAAAACGGATTGGTTGTTAATCACCCGTGGTATAAATCATGAGTTGAAGTCAAATTTTGTTGTCTGACGCCATCTTGAAATCCAAGATGGCGGCTTCCGCTGATCTTTCAAATGTTGTAAATGACTTAAAATCGCATGAAACCCCACCAATATTGGTATTGGGTGAAAGGGCTAAACGAGTAGAAGTCGAATTTTGCTATCAGACGCCATCTTAAAATCCAAGATGGCGGCATCCGCTGAACTTTTAATACTGTAAATGACAAAAAGTCGCATTAAACAATCACTATAAAGGTCTTGGTTGAAAGGGCTAAACGAGAAGAGGCCGATTTTTTTTTTCGACGCCATCTTGAAATCCAAGATGGCGTCTTCCGCTGAACTTTGAAATGCTGTTAGTCACTGAGAATCGCATGAAAGGCCCACAATATTGGTATTTGGTAAAAAGGCTAAACTATAAGAAGTCGAATTTCGCTATCGGACGTTAACTTGAAATCCAAGATGGCGGCTTCCACTGAGCTTTAAAATTCTGCAAATGACTAAAAACCACACGAAAGCATTAAAATATTGGTATTCATTGAAAGGGATAAACTAGAAGAACCAGACCCTGATTGTTTTTGGCAACCCGTTCGAACATTTTGTGTTGTCAAAATCGAACGATTTTTTCCCAACTTTGTTTTTGTTTAGTACTACATTTTTTATCATATTTTTTATGCATTTAGCACTTTTCGTGTTTTGTCGATAGTTTTTGTTTTTTGCCATATTTGCTATTTATGTCATTGTATTATGTCTATCATGCTTATCTGTCTAAATTGTATTGGTCCTATTAAAGCGTAACTATAAGGTTATGTTGTTTCTGTCATTTGTTTGATTTAGGGACATGTGCCAAAATCGGATGTTTCTAAAATAGAATGTTGCCGAAAACGATCGGGGTCTGTATTGTGGTTGCTTTGTGCGATTTTGGATCACTTACAGCATTTCAGAGTAAAGCGAAAAGAGAACATCGACTACTACTCGTTTAGCCCTTTTACCCAATACCAATATTGTTGGGGTTTCATACGATTATAAGTCATATACAACATTTTGAAGTACAGCGAAAACCGCCATCTTGAATTTGGATGGCGTCAAATAACGAACTTCGACTTTTAATGGTTCATCTCTTTCAACTAATACCCACATTGTAATGTTTGAGGCGATTTTCAGTCATTTACAGTATTTTCAAGTTGAGTGGTAGCCGCCATCTTGGAATTTTAGATGGCGACGGACAACGAAATTCGACTTCTACTCGTTTATTACTTTCTCCTAATAACAATACTTAGAAGGTTTCATGATATTTTCAGTTATTTACAACTTTGAAAATAAAAACGGAAGCCGCCATCTTGTATTAATGATGGCGTCAAGCAACAAATTTTGTTCCTCCTATTGTGGAGTTATTCATTCCACTTCCGGTTATTCGAAGTTTTCATAGATTTTTATAATTTTTTATTATTTTAACTCAAAATCAACACACAGAACTTATGAAAAATCTGTAAAAATGGGAATTCCAATTCAAATATGTGCTATCTAATCTGAGCGTGTCCTGTTTTGACATCTTGATCGAGAACTGTCACTAAGTTTCATGGCGGTTTAATAATCAGGCACTAAGTGCTATTATAGGACATGCAAAAGAAAGCTTGGAGCAAACTTCTAAGTTTGTGTTTTGTTATAGTTTAAACATAGCATTCCTAACTCTTTCTAAATAACTAAAACAGTATGTTTAATGGAAGATTTATGAGCGTTTTCAAAACTATCTGAAAACAGATGGTCGATTCAAGAATATACGCATTTTGCATAACCATAATAAAACCATCATAAAACGAGCTGCTCAAAAAAAGCCATAATAAAACATCGAAATGCTAGTCCGCTTGATCTGTGTTACTTGGGTGTTAAGTTATAATTGCAAAAATATTGGACGGTTACTTTTTCTGTTGTCTACTATTAAATTTGAAATCAAGAATGAATTAACTGTGCCAAGAATGAATTGACTATACCAAAAAATTGTATAAATTTCGATTTGATCCTTGCATAACAACGCAATTATTGCCAAAAAGTAAAACCCCATTCGGTAGCCTCTTATACAATCTTTGTTATCTGGAATCGATTGACCTTCCCTTAAAATTCCCGTGTGCAAATTATCAGAGAAATCCATTGCGTAATAGCGTCAATATTGCTAAAAACAGTGATAAATTAATTAATATAGACGAACCCTTTTGTCGACACCTTACAAAACATTTGAAATCTGAAATCGATTGCCCGTCTCTGAAAACTACCGTGTGCAAATTTTCATCCCGATCCGATGTATAATAATGACAATATTGCAAAAATATTGAAAGGATAATATGGACGACCCCCTTTACCGACCCCTTACACTGAATTTAATACCTGAAATCAAATCAATAGCTCGTCCCTCAAAACCCTCATGTGCCGATTTTCTTCTGAATCCGATGTATAATAACGACAATATTGCATTATCAGTGAATAGTAAATATGAACGACCCCTTTGGCCGACACATGTTTGTAATTTGGATAAGTGAAATCAATTGTTTGTCTCTAATAACTCCTATGTGCAAATTTTCATCACAATCCGATGTATAAAAACGTCAATATCACTTATATATTGAAAAGTTGATATGGACGACCCCTTACGTGCGATTGCACGTCACCCAAAACTATCGAGTACCAATTTTCACCTGAATACGATGTATAATAATGTCAATATCGCAAAAACAGCGAACAGTTAATATGGACGACCCCTTTGGCTGACCCCTTACCCAAACAAACAAACAAACAAACAAACAAACAAACAAACAAACAAACAAATAGGAAACTGAATTTCTATTTTAATGTTTTTCCAAAAGAGCAATTCTTGCAAAGTAATCAAAACTCTGCAATATGTAAGATCTCTATCTTTAAAAACAAAAAAAGCGCACAAATTTTCTTAAAATCAACATTTTAGTTACCCGAGAGTCAACACAGGATACTATTCAATTTACACCTTCATCACCGGAGATCACAAGTCAACATCACCCTACTGCTTAATTCTTACCGCCAATCCATTAGTTTGTTGCAACACTAATTGCTCTCGGTTGACACTCACCCCGAAAATGGAAGTCGAGTAGAAGAGCAGCGAGCTGAAGCCGGACATCTGCAGCAAAAACATGAGACCCAACATGATGGCCAAGGCTCGAACAGTGGCCGGATGCGTGAAGGACTCGCAGCAGCAGCACCCGGAGGATCGTTTATCAAACGGCAATTGGCATTGATGGTCGCTCGAGGACGGATGAAGCTCCTCGGATTGGTTGCGTTGTTGCTGCGCTGCTGCAGTGACGCTTTGCTGCAAGGCCCGTATTTCATTGACTTCCTTGGTGGCATCGAACTTTGGACCTCGGAGCCATTTGATGGCCTCGACGGCTTTCCGTTCATTAATCTGTAATACCTGACCGCGAACAAACGGACTGAGCTTGTTTCTGTCTCTCTCACCTCACACACAGACACAAATTGATTCGGTATTTAATGCCTCAGATCACTTACCAAATGCGTCGGACTGTCCGGCATGAAGAAGAACAGGACTCCGAACACCACCGGAACCAGGCCGCACAAAACACTCAGCTGGAAGGTGTTCAACAGGGCCGCCAGCCCGTAAGCATAAAGTATTCCCAAATTTATCATCTGCTGGAAAAAGGAACCGACCGTGCCGCGGATCTCTTTCGATGCCATTT